>NW_024368819.1:2528054-2798054 GCF_014805655.1 Passer montanus | reverse complement strand
CTGTTTCCCTAATTAATTCAGAGAAACTCACATGGAAACACTGGCTCTTAAGACTCATTTTTCATAAATGTGGAGGGAATTGGAGTTTTGACCATATAAAGGTAAAAGCAGGTGTTTCTCCAGAGCTATGTTTGGCTTCTTCAGGGATTACACACACAAACATCTCAGGATCACTCTGTATGTAATGTGTTATCAAAGCTTTACTTTTTGAATCTGTTGCCTTTTGAAAATGAGAAAATAAACAGTGGCATGAGAATTGGAGGGGTTAGAAATAGGTCCTGGTGGTAGCAAAACCCCGTGTTTGCTGTGACATATTCCCTTCACTTCTTCCACTTTCCCTCATTATCTTGTTTGCTATGTGTAGCTGAATAAGCATGTAACCTCTAAGGCTGTGGAGCAGATCATTAGGAGTTACTGATTAACACCATGTTTCAATAGCAGATCCTGGGTTCTTCTTTTTACACACCAAAGGGGTCTGGCTTTATGATTTTTTAATTAGAGTGTAAATATTGCAGCATCATAAACTGTTTGATTTATAGATGACAGCCAAGTTTGCACTTTGGGAAAGGACAAGGGAAGCTTCAGATGTACAGTTTCAGTGCCCCTATTTGCCTGTAACAGCTGTCCTCGTATTTTGTCTTTGGTGAATTCATCCTATCAGCCCTACCCATAACGCCTGTGGGTCCAATCTGACAGGATTACTTAAATTCCTTTTTTATGTTTCTAAGCATAAGTAGTACTCACATACTGTACATTTTAACTGATGAAGTGAGGGAAAAAAATTTGGAGGAATATTAAGCTCATAAGGTGAGCTGAAAAGTTGATGTTCATCATGAGGATTCCAGAGAAATGGGGCTAGGTGCATCACTCTAAATTTCAGAGGCGTGAGAGAAATGGTAAATCAAGACTGACAAAGATTTGAGGTGTTGCTGGATAATAGAAGGGTATTTCTGAGTTCCCTAATGCAAAATGTTATGAGATATTTCAGGATGAAGACTCCAAAAAGGGAAAGTCTCACCTTTCTCAGGCAATCTGTAGAATTTTGCTTCCATGTGCAGTGCAAATTAAGAAACTCACAAGCAGGGGGAGTGATTTAATTTTATCTGGATTTGAATCAACATCATTTACCAATGGAGCACCTATAATCCTCAGTAGAAGTTGTTCATTGGAAGTTTGGACTCCTCCTGGTCACCAGGCTCTTTGGGCAGCATCTCTGTTCTTGGAGCATGGAAGGACTTTGCAAACACTGAATTTCTTTTCTCTATGAACCCTCCTTGCTCTGTCTCCATAGCTGGCATTCTCCTCCAGCTTGCTGTCAGCATGGTTATGCTTGCATGGGGGTTATTTAACCCAAGGTTGTTCTCAGGAGCAGTAATTTACCAAGAGAGACCTAATTCTTTGCATAAGGGGTTTTACAAATCCTTCTTCACTAGCATGACTTGCCTCTTTCCATCTCCCGTGTCCTCGGGAAACTCTTCTTGCCAGCACAGCCAATGTGATTTGTTTGTTGAGATTTTGGGGGGATGTGTTTTGGGATGACTCTTCATCATGTTGCAAGGAATTGCAACAAAGGTTTCTTTGTTGGGCTGTTTTTTGTCCCTGTAGCCCTTACACAGCCTGCCTGCACCATTCCAATGTGCCTGGGCTGTGGGCAGGGACTGGAGGAAGTTGAGGGGATGGTGAGTTGCCTCTCTCTGTGCATGCAGGAGAAGCATAATTTCACCTGAATGTTCATGGTGACAGAGAGAAAAAAAAAGTTAAAGCAGACAGTTTTCCTCAATACATACTTGATTTAGAATAGAATTTGTCAGTTGGAAATATTGGACTGCTTTCCGTTCCCCAAATACATTGCACAGTGTGCAGTGCTGAGATGGTCAGGACAGACAAGGCAGAATAAAACCTGCATTATTAGTTCTCCTTTCTACCTCTTAACAGAGCCTTTCTGAGTCCCCCAAATTGATCTTTTCTCTGCTAGAGCACCAGGGACCACCTCTCTTGTCTCCGACCAAACCTCTGGGAGAGGAGGCAGCCGGCTGCGACAAAGCAGGAGCCCAGCTTCAGAATTGAATGTTTTCAGAAAACATTGGCACTCTGTTCACCTTCTTTTCTCTGCAGCAAGAAGACTAGAAGCATAATTTTCTTTTAATGATATCCAAAATGTTCATGAACAGTGATGAAATCCAAAAACATGCCATGGTGTCAGATTCAGCTCTCTCTGCTGGAGCTGTACTTGCTTTACTACAGGAAGTATTTTGTGGCTCTACAGTAGCAGCCTGGGTTTTGTTGCCAAAGGCCCAAATAGTGAAGTTTGGTTTTTTGATTTTTTTCTCATCAAACTTGTTGAAAGGCCTTTCAGTGCGAACTTGATGTCAATGTCAATTACATATATGTTTACAGATTATGGCTCCAATCCCATCCTGGTAAATGTTTTTGCACATGGTTAAATCTGCATGTGTAATTGCCTAGAGAATAAAGTCAGAAGTGGTGAATGTAGGAAGATAATAACTTGAACTGAACTATTTTCTTGTTCTTGTTTAATTTTGAACCTGTTCAACCCTTCTGGGTTCAAAAGTTCACCTCAGTCTTGACCATTATTGAGCTTAGATTCTGTTTAGGAGAAACTGCAACTCCAAGTAAAGCGAAGGGTCAGAAGACAACAAATCCAACAGAATATATAAAGTGAAAAATGAAGAAGGCAGAAAGACAGAAAAAGGAAAATAGCACATATTGGGTGAGTTCTTGGTTTTATAATGTTGAAAGGTGCTTTGCTGCTGACTGCACTGAGGCTGGGATTTCTTTCGTAACACCTGGTTAAAAAAACATGGAATTCAACCAGAATGTTTCTATTACCTGTAGTATTCCTGTGTCATTTATAATGAGCTTTGTTTTGTAGCTCTAATGCATGCTTTAGCTCCCAATAGCCCTTAGCTGCAACATGAAGCAGACCAGTCTTTGGGGGCTGGGGGGGGAAAGTGAAATTACAGGAGAGAACGGCTTTTCCTCATCTTCCTATTTCCCCACAGAGGCTTCAGACCTCAAATGCATTTATTTTTGCAACACAGTTTCTTTGTGACTCAATTTCTTTTGTGTTTATTGAGCCCCTCTGTGATACAAATGAAGCTGGTGCCAAACATTTTATTACAAATTTCATTTGAAAAAGGACCAAGAATATTTCAGTTCATATATGTGCCTACAATCTTCAGCATCCTCAAGAAGAAGTTCTTGTATTATTAGTGCTGAATTTGAGGATTTAATCAGGATGTCCTAAAGGTGAAGCCCAGTTTGCTTTGCAAGACATGCTTAATTTTCCCTGCGTATCCAAAAAGGAAGAAATTTGGCTCAGTGTTTTTACTTGCAAAAGCCCAGACTTACATCAGGGAAGTGAAAAAGTTATGTGGGGGCAAAGCTACATCAGAGATAGGTAAAGTGATTTAACTCTGGTGTCAGCACAGCAGCAAGAGAGATTAGTAGGAAATACAGATTTGTCTGATAGTGTACCAAGCACTTCAATACCTTTTGGGTTGGAATGTCAAGACTTATATTAATTATTAATATTTTGGTATTCTTGAGATCCTAGTACTTCACAAAATAAATTGACAGAAATCCACCCATCATCAGCATGTAAAAGGATTTCCTTTTTTTTTTCCTTGCAGTAATGGAACTGAGCAGATTCCTGCTCCAATTCTGCTGAGTTTATTTGGCTGAAAATGGCCCACCTCCTTTTAAAAGTACTAGCATTGATTTAACAGTGAAAACTTGTAAAAGAATTAAAAATCAAAAAGTCATATTTCAATACTTACTTTTAAAGCATGCAGTGTTTAAAAAGTAAGATAATTTCTCTGAGTAAATTGAGAAACATTTCTAGCCTATGAAAAAGCCAGACTTAATGGGTTAAGGACTTGAAAACTGAAGGAAGCGCTCTGAAAATTGCAGAAAGTCTGAGGTTTTAAAGAGAGAGAGAAGTATTTGAAATGCTGCTTTTAAGTCAGGTCAGGGTTTTCCAGTTGAGAGATATTTCTTGTTGTCAGTAAACTAAAAATGGAAAGAAAAATCCAAACCCTGGAAAGGAAGGGAAGTCAGAAAACCTGAGTAAGTGATGATTTATCTGATAACAAAAATCCTACTACCCTAATCATTCATAGTTTATTTCTTTGGCATGCAACAGTCAAGAAAAATCCACTGAGCACTAGTAATTCCACTATTGCGAAAGCCAAATCCTTCATTTAAACTTTTGAGACAATTTTTCCATTTACTTCCCTGCCACTCAAGCAAAGAGCAGAAATCATAAGCTCACTCATACCAGTTCACCTCATCAATTAGAAAAGAGACAGGAGTTGCTTCCAGATGAAAAGGGGATGCAGCAGAGGAAAAATATGCTGGAAAATCAAAATTGATTGCCTCTAATAACTTCTGGATAGTGTTCCAAGCTTAGGTTGGCCACATTAAGACATCCCTAAACTTTGTGAAAGTTAAGATTTGGAGCTGTCTGCTAGAACAGAATCATCAGAGAATATTGCACTTAATTAAAGAAATTGATATAGAGAACAGAGCCAGCATTTTGACTTATTTTAAATAATTAAATCGTAAATTAATACACTTTAACCCAAATTTGAAAACCTAAAGTCCAGCCACAAATTTAAAGTTCATGCCTGCTGCCAGCACTGCCATTTGATAGTGCTCCCTCTTACAAGTAGCAGGATTATGGTTGATGAGTCCTTTGTGTTGACACATGAAAGTTAAATGCAGAACAGTGTTTGCTCTATGGTTTGGGGGCTTTTATTTGTTTTTAACACCACCTTTGGCATCTCTAAATTACACAGTATTAAAATAAAACCTTAATGGACAGAGTGAAAATCTGTAGCTTCCAAACTCTCTGGTGGGAAAGTTGTGTGCATTTGATAAATAAACTCCCAAAGTAAGGTAATTGGAGAAAACGGTAATGTAATCCTCAATCATTAGGATTGTGTCTTATGCAGCAGAGAAAACAGTGTTGGTCTGATACGTTTCTTTTAAAGGAGAAATTTTTCCCTACTTGTATCAGGCTTGCAAAGCTTTTGCATGGACAATTTGTCAACCAAATTTACCTCTTTGGAGTTGAAACAGGTGAAGCTGTGTCCTCCCACTGGAAAGCAATTGTTTATGGGCTGACAAAGGATGTGTGGTAGCCTTCTCACCATAGTTCAAAACCCTCATCTTGAGGAGGCAGCACATGTTGGTGCTGGAACTGTGTCTTTGGAGAGGGCTCAGTATTGGAGAAGGGCATGTGAAATGTCCTTTTCTTTCCTTCCACTGTGGATAAGCTAGGGATGACAAGAAAGAAAGGAATCTCTTTCTACAAAGAAACCCAAAGTTTCATAGTTCCAAAGGGCAGTGTGCCTCTGCCTTAACTTGGAATCATAGATCTGAAGCACGTGTTTCACATCCCTTCTGACAGTATGTGAAACTAAGAGGCACCATTGTGCTGAATATGATGGAGGATTTCTTACTTTTTGTTATCTCTTACTTTCATTTCTTCTGGGAAAAATGGGCCAGAAGCCTATTAGCTCAACCACTTGAATTTCTGTTCAACTTTTATCCTGAAATTCAAGAGACAGATTTAAAACAAGATTATCGGGAACTATTCCCGTAAGTCATCTAGTTTAAGGGAAACCACTTTCATGTGGGTGCAAAGTGAGTTAAAGAAATAGCCACTCACACAAGCTACCAGTGCCTCATTGTGAACCTGGGAGGATGTAGACACTGAAATTATTAAATTTGCAGGTGTCACAAAGCTGGGAGAGTCTGAGGCAGGTTGTTGAATGGGACTAGATTTCAAAATTGTCTTGGTAAACAGGAGAAGCAGCCTGGAGCAGGAGAGTGCATTTGGTGAGACCAAATGCCAAGCTCTGAGCGTGTGTGGAAAGCACAACCCAGGAAACACCATTTTATGAGCGGGGAGCAAATAGAACTTTAGTAGGTTAGTAGGTGAAGACAAACAGGCTTTTAGGGAAAAAGCAACTATTTCCAAGGCAGGGAAGATGGTATGGATACACAGATGAGGAAGGCCAGTCATCATCTCCTTGGTGAAGCACTGGTGAGACTTCTTCCTGTAGTGGTGCGCTTGCTTTTGGGTGTGATAAGGAGAAAAATGAGCCCTAGTGGGAGAGGTTGCAAAGGGAGCAAGACGATTTCTCGGAGGTTTGCCAAATGTGGCATTTTGAGGACACAGTGAACTAGGGCTGTGTAGAGTAAACAGAGGCTAAGGGAGCATGATTACAGGCATCAAATCTATAAAGGGTGGCTGCACAGAGAAAGGGAATAATTTTTCCTCTCTGTTTTCTTGACACAAAATTAAAAATAGTGGGACTAAACTATAGAAGATAATATTGTCAGGTGATGGGGGCATATTCTGTCAGTATGGACTTTATGGACTCAGGAGGTACAGGATTGCAGGATCCAAGAAGTTTTGCTAAATGAGTGGATAAAGATGATCCTTCTACAGAGTCATTCCGTGGACAGGATGACTGTTATAAGGCCTTAAGTTTGAAGGTAAATAGTGAAAAACTGTATTCCTAGACCCCTTTTTTTCAGGAAAGTACTAGTGAAGAAAGTTTTCCAAAGAAATAACCCTGTCATCAGCCCTCTTAGAGGGACCATTTATAGTTGTCATAGATGTAGTACATCCTCAGCTCAAAGCACTTTCAGGGGCACTATGGATACCCCTCCTCATTCTTTGCAGGAATCTAACATTGAAAACTAACTACTTAGAACTAAAAACAAAGAGAACAAACCAAAATAGAATGTTTCCACAAGCCGGTGTTGTTCATATACTCTGTAGTGAAAATTAAATGTAAAATCCTGTCTTCTGAAGACCAAGCAATGACACAATGCAAGAATATAATAGAGTGTAAATAGAGGCTAAAGTGTAAACAGCAGTGCAGAGCTAAATGAAAGACTTCCCTTCCTTCAAGGGTATTCCCTCCTAGGGTGAGATATACTGCTTTACCTTGGGATTCTGTTTTATTTCATGACATTCCATCTTTAGTTTTTGTTATAGCTTTATTTCACTGCGTGCAGTATGGATTCATCTTGTGCTTTCAAAATGTGCTGAGCAGAGGAAAAATCTGTGGCACTAATTGAGAGCAAGAACTCTGATCATATAATAAATGTTTGTGAAATGTATGCATGAACAACGGGGGAGGTTGGGATCTTACTAACTTTTGGCATTTCAGGCCTACAAACACCAGTGTTGTGGAAATAACATCAAGTGGTCTGATACAAGATCAGTGGGGCCCTACAACAATCAAGGGCAGGTTATTCACTGCCTGGTCTGTGAGTGGGCTCTCAGACACAGCGGTTGCGGAGGCAGGCTTGGAGTCTGCTGCTCACAGAAGTCTCCATCAGCACTTTGGTATTTCTTTCTGAAGAGATCTCTTTTGCAGAGGTCAGAGCTGCCAGCTTGTCAGGTATTTCCCAGAACTGTCAGTCTCTCTGGGGTGCAGCAGACTGTGGTGTACAGAGCCACAGCACTGACATATCACTTACCTAGTTCTGCTAGACTTACCCTCTCCATGAAGTATGCAAACTGTCTCTGTCTTGTGCAGCATTTGCATTATCTAAAGCTCACTATGTATGCTCTGGTCCTTTTGCCTTTGCAAATGCTGTTTAAATATAGCATCCATAAATAAATGTTAAATAATTCATGAACATAATTTTGTAAATTCTGCTAGGCCACACCTCTCTGGGGGCATATTTATGAACATGCGTCAGCCCGGAATCAATGCGTCTGCCAAGCGTCCTACCTCTGAGGCAGAATTCCCACATCTAGCCCAAAATGCTGCAAACGACTCTGATTCCACTTCACTAGTCATCCATCATACTGTCACTTTAATTCAGATGCTGCTACTTGTTTTAATAACATACATCTTACACAAAGAATATTGCTAACACAAGATTCTTGAGGTAGATTTTTACAACCTCATAAAATGGTATTAACCCTTTGATCCCTGATATTCTTTTCATACAGCTTTTTTTTTTTTATGCTTATCAATAACCTGTGTTCGTGGGGTCTATTCATGCTGGAGAATCCGACATCAATCACTGCAGTAAAAATATTATTCCTCCAGCATTACCCTAAAGAATTATGGAAAGAATAAAAGTGTTATTGCAGGAATTATTTAGCAAACAATACATGGATAAAATGTATTATGGTAAGTGTTAAATTATATCACCACATTACAGAAAACTACCTGAGATAGCACAGAAGGTAGTTCAGTGCTTTTTCTAAGTAGTTCAAAGAGAACAATAGCAGAATCCCACAAAAGATTTTACTATGAAACCCTGGAATGACAAGGCAAATGATGTATTACCACATAAAATGATAGTTTACAGGGGAAAAAGAAAATTCTACTTGCCTATTTCTGAGTTACACCTGGCTATATTTTGGAAGTGAGAGGAGGTGAATAACAGTAATTTGCACTTAGCTGCTTAACACCTAAGTATTTAAGGGACATACTTGTTAGGTTTTTTGCATGTCTTTATAGAAATACCTTCCTTCTGTTATAACAGAGCAACATTGAATATGCAATTTTAAAAAAAATATTTTGCTTCTATGCCAAATAAAGAACACTCTGAGTTATTTCTTTCTTCCTTCTCCCTGCTGTTTTTCCTTTGAGGTCAGCACCAGGAATTAGAAGAGGTTTTACTGAAATGCTTGACTAACAAAATTGCTAAAATCATGCCAGTATTTTCGGGTAAAATTAAGGATACCTAAACAAGGTTGGGTTCCATGATTTCACCAAGTAGACTCTTATCAGTTAATGCAGATTTAGAGAGTGGAAAAAAAAGCATAATGTTGCACTGGGCTCATGGGATTCATTTGATCAACATGATTAAATTATTTCCTTACTCAGCTAGAAGGAAATTACTAGTAACCAGACATTATGTGTCTGTTAATTATGTGCAATAAGGTTCTCTGCTATCACACCAGCTCTTGCATTCATGTTCTGTGTGTCTTAAAGACATTTTCATTTTTAAAATCTAAATATTGAAAAGGGACAGTTATAATTTTCTTTCCCTTATTTTTAATAAATATCTAAATGTAAATATTACAGTGCCAAAAAAGCAGCTGTTTGTAAGAAGCAGCTGTTTGTCCTTCGGGTAATCATAGGTAAGTTTGTGGAGGTGACATGCAGGCATTTCATGTGTTTTTTGGTTGTTCCCATCAGGATTTTCTTTTGTGTTGCAATTGTTCATTTTTATAAATTGGATCATTTATTAGTGTAAGAAATGAGAATGACAGTTTGCAAGAAACCTGTAATTTCGCTTGAAATAGTTAATCTTCCTGATGCAAGATCTGCTCACCTATATGTTGTCTTTGTCCAAGATCTACTTTCTGCTCTGATGGTGCCCAATCTAGGATTTCAAAAGGATTTTTTATAAAGGAAGAAACATATGGTGCAAGAGGCCTTATTCTTTTTCTAATGAAATGATGGGCTTCTGTTTCATATTAAAGTGTTAATAGGTCTGAAATTAGGTCTCAAAAAAGAGAATAGTGCTTTTAAAATTCCTAATATGATTCATTATCTGCAGTCAAAACCAGATGACATTTATTTTTATCCCAAAAATAAATAAAAAAAGCCAAGCCACAAGGAAAAAAAAATCCTGGATTCAGGCTCTGCTTTATTGAATGGAAAGCTCTTTAGAATCAGAGCCTGGGCTGGAGGCTGGAGGTTTTGTTCGAGTTTGAGAACCTTCATATGTTTTTGAAATCTAAACAAATATTTCAAAGAAGGTGGTGTCACATTTGAAGTAAGTGATCCTATTAGGCACTGGGATACGGCTGCTTTGTTGAAGGACTGGGCAGCATTTTATGTATGATAGTGTGGTGTACTGCTAATACACCGAGACATCACTTTCATCTGAAATGCCGATAGAACTGAACTTCTCTCATGCACTTCGGCTTTCAGTGTTAATAATGAATGAATAAAAGTTCAGAGGATAGAAACTAAATGGATATTGTACTTAAAAAAAAAAATAATAATCTTAACTAACAGTGTGCCAAGCTATTCAGAAACAAGTGAAATACAGTAAATGGACAAAATCATTATGAGTGGTTGGGAAGGCTGTACCAAGGCATTTGTATTAGTTGCACTGGCATAAAACACTAGAAAGTTCAATACAATTAAAAATGCATATTAATTAGAAATAATGAAGGTTTGATGACATTTTCTTGGTTATGGGGATTTTAGGTGCAATTTGTTTTGTCACAGTTAGCTTCCATAGGATAGCCATCTCTTCCATACCCTTCTGTTTGAAATTACTGTTTTTCTCTATGTCTGCCAGGAAAGGAACTGGAAATCTAATGGGTTTTGTACATCTTGAGCATTTCCAGTAGGCAGCCTAGAAAGCACTTTCTCTGGAAGCATCATCTGGATGATGCCTTCAGACTTTTTCTGATTATTACAAACCACCAAACTTCAGTGGCAGTGGTCTTTTTAACCAAGAAATCTTGTTGGTGGTCCAGATCCTCATTAACATTCAACTTCATTATTAAAATGTCAGCTAGAGCAGGTCCAGCTCAGAACAGTCATCAGCACTTGTAGCGTGTGGCAAATAAGAGCGAAGAGCAAAAAAAAGCCTCAGGTTTCATGAAATCATACCGATGTCCTCTCTTCCATAATCTGCCTTCCTCCTCTAGGTGCTGGAACTGCTTAACCAGCTCAGAACAGTCATCAGCACTTGTAGCGTGTGGCAAATAAGAGCGAAGGGCAAAAAAAATCCTCAGGTTTCATGAAATCATACCAATGTCTTCCTTCCATAATCTGCCTTCTTCTTCTAGGTGCTGGAACTGCTTACCAGGCACTCAGAAATACTCTCAAACCTGAGTGGAAATGGTTGTATATAAGTAGGGCTTGTGCTCAGTTGTGTGAAAGTCACAAAACAACTATCCTCAGCACTTTTTGAGGGATACAAAAAGAATTATACAGCAAAGAGCTAATCCCAAAATGATGTGTATGTGTGTGGAGAGGTACGTCTGACATTCACATTAATACCAAATGAGTTCATCATGATTAATGTTATTACATTAAATATCGAAGGAATTAATAATGATTAGACCATTATTTTAAAGGGTTACCAGCATGACACCAGCTCATTTTTTAACAGCTGTAGACACTTGGGTTTGTACTTTTTTCTCTCTGTGCATTTTCAGCCCTCACCTCCTTTGACCAAATATACTCACTTGGAATTTCATCTTACTGAATTTATGATTTTATGGCTGTGTTTCCTGTCAGGACTAAATCCAAGTCCTGATGAAGTCATTAGAAGCTTTGCTATTCACTTCATTGCTGCAAAAAAGGCTGAGGCCTGATCCTGATTTCCTTGGACTGACAAGCACTCTTTCCATTGGTTTCATTGGATTTTTATATGCCCCCTTGAACCTAGAAAAAACTAAGTGAATATTAGTTTGGAATCTTTTAAATGCATTTTTAGAAAATCTTTGCTTCAAGGACAGTTCTTAATGTGAATTCTAACTTTTCCAAAAAAATTGCCTTCACAGAGATCAGTAAGAAAGTCCAAATTACATGTATAATATTATGCTTTAAATAAAACTGCCTCAACTAAGGAAAAAAAAAAAGTCAGATGCAGACATTGCAAATAGGAAAAATGCCTGAAACAGATGATTGAGAGCTATGCATTTTACAGGAATTGCTGCCAACACTTGAGTAATCCACTATTTCTTGATGCACAAATAGTATTATATGCCACACTTTTAATAAAACTAAAGAAGCCAAAAGATCTCATAAATTATCTACTTAGTAGAAACTACTAAAACCTATCAAATCTGTTTTGAAGTACTAATATCATACACAATACTTAAAAGTGGTGCATATCAAAATATAATTTATAAAGGAGAGAAAGCAAATATTTTTTCATTTCTAATTGGAAATTCTTATAAGAAAGGATAAAATTTGTAACATTTATCTGCTTTTCTTTACTTTTTGCATATGCTGATATTTTTAAAGGCCTTGGCTATGATTAAATTGCTTCCTGATCAGCTGCTGCTGATTAGTAATTTCAGCCCTTTCACAGATATTAGGAGTAGGAGTTTTACCAGCTTTAATTGTTAATAATTTGTCTGTGGTTGCTTTATAAAATGGTAGCCTAGGGTTTTACCTTGACCCTTTGTTCTGCAGTACAAGAAATTAAAGAAAAGAGGATTAAATGCAATTTGTTATAATATTGCTTTTCCTATAGGTTTTCCTGCTCTGTCCAAGGCATACCAACATCTTCAGCAAAATACATCCATGTATATCTTTATATTAGGAAATTAAACATGTTAGGGACCACTCTGTGGTAGTAAGGCTCTTGGGCACAATGCTACTCCCTTGTATATTATTATACACCTTTACCTTTAACAATAGGATGGTTGCACAGATGATTGCACCCATTGCCTGTTGGGAATGATCCTTGATCCATGAAAATACTCAATCCAAGGATTTGGCCAAGGGAATGGTGGATAGGTTGGGTCAAAGCATGCAAGGAGTGCGATTGATGGTCAAACAGCACAGGTGGTGGAGGTGTTGTTTGTGAAGCACACAACTTTGTGAAGTTGTTTGTGATACAAGTCCCTGGTATCAGTCTTGCTACCAAATGCTGGTTCAGCAATGAATTTTTCTACTTCCAGTGTTTGGGTCCATGTTGACTGTGTCCATTTTGTACCCTCATGTGCTGATTTTTCAAATGAGTGATACCTTTCTCTTTCATTTGGTATCACTGGATAATGCTTACAATTCTGTCTCTATAAATCTTGTTGTAGAAGTGTGAATGTAAAGTTTGGGGGTCAAAGTCCCCTGTTTATTACCCTCCATTTAAATCTATGCTTATACCTCATGAAAAGCATCAAGATTAAAATGTGTATTTTAGTGCACGAACTTCGAGTTGGCTGATTTTCAATATATTCCACCTGAAAAATCCAAGTCCACTTGTATTTAGCCAGATCTATGTATTACATATTAAATATCATCAAGATTAAAATGTGTATTTTAGTGCACGAACTTCGAGTTGGCTGATTTTCTGTATCAGATCAGTATATCCCACCTGAAAAATCCAAGTCCAATTGTATTTAGCTAGATATATGTATTACATATTAAATATTCTCTAAACTGTGCATTATTATTAAATATAAAGGCAACAAAATAATGTACAATAGGATCTTTTATGCAGAGTAATCTGCCTGTTGGATAGACGCAGACAGTCTTGTCAGTAAGTGATATAGAGAGATATCACTGTTTTTGTTTTCTTCAGCTATGAGTGAATTTCTCTGCTCTAGATACACCTGCAAAATGTTTATAAAAAAGAGAATATTCTGTTTTCAGGTTTGGGTGGTGTACAAGTGGTGAGCTGACTGAAGAAAAGTTTAACTTCATGAATGTGCTTTGAAAAAGTGCATTGAGTTCCACTGGTATGTCATACAAAGAGAAGGAATCAAGACTTCTAGGAGTATTTTGAATTAAGATGATGGAGAATCAAACTCCTATGTGCAGGCTTTAGTTCTGGTTGGTCATTTTGTTTTGCTGCAGGAATGTCTAGAGATTCCTGAGAGATTTCTGCTCCTCGCAGCATTAGGCTTAGTGGAGGGAGGATACTCAGAAATATATCCTGCTTGACTGCCATCTGGATTGTGGCATAAGGAAACAGGTTGGAGAAGGCTGGGTGTGGAAAACCTTCCGGAAAACATGGTGAGAGAAAAGGGTGTGGCCAGGGTGGTGCCTCAGGACTTTGCTTGCCTGGCTGGTGCCAACTGTTGGCTGTCTGAACACTCCTAAGGACCGCGGAGGACATCAGTGTGAGCTGTGTCACTGACTCCAGGGGAGGCAGACATTCCATGGCTCCAGCTTGTCAAAGCTTATGTGATAGAGGAAGGTTTAAATGTGTGACAGCAGCACCAGACCACTATGTGTCATTTGCTGGACAGGAGAGACAGGTGATGGCAGCCTCGGCCAGTGCCACGCACGTGTTGGCAGAGCACCCGTGGGGCTGGAACCTGCATCTCCCCACACCAGCGTGGCAGATGGTGTTGACAGGCTCACCTGCCCCCGTGCCTTCCCTGCAGTGGGTCAGCAAGACTTATAGCAGTCTAAACTGGGAGAGTGTTACCTACTTAAACTGTTTTTCTGACTTAATAAGAATTTTTCATCTATAGCAAGCCAGTTTAAAATATTGTCTATACACAAACAGTCATTCTGAATAATAGGCCTGCACACAGTAAATGTCAGCTCTTTAAATCACAGAGGACTTCGGAAGCGGAGTAGAGAATGCTTCATAACAGTTTAAACTTCAGCCTCCCATTTATTATGTATGTGTTTATAAATCTCTGAGGGGCACTCTTTTCCCTTCTGGGAAGCCCAAAGGAGCAGAGTTGTTTGTCAGCCCGGCTGGGTGGTGCATGGTGCTGTGGTTGCTCCTTTGCATTCTGACCCCATTTGGTTTCAAGGTTGGTATCCAAGGTTGTGCCTGAGGAAATTTTATTTTCTTTTCTCCTAATAGCAGCATACAGGACCTTTTATTTCTAGGAAGATAGTACTGGCAGAGCAAAAAGTGGCAAGGGGTCAGCAGAGCATGGTTGTGCTGTGTTTTTCTTTTTAAGTTGAGCATGAGTGATCACCACTTTTAGAAAAGGGCTCTCCGTTTGCCACAGAGGAAGAGAGTAAAGGTACCCTGCTCAGCCGTGGCGTTGAAAAATTTCTTCAGCATTCCCATCTATCTTGGTTAGTATGAATACTTTAGCATTAAATGGAGAAAAGGAGAATCCATCAATAGTTAATAACTGACCTTAAGATAGGAATTCAAAGTTCACTACAATTAAACCCAAGTGTCAGCAGAACCCACAAGGGAGGCTATCAATATATTTGACTATACCTACGCATAGATGGCAGATTTAAATTCTATAAGGGAAATGACTGTGCATTATTCCTAATAAAAACATATCCTTGTACTGTCTTATATCACAGACAAAACACAGAAGTTCTGTGTTATGAATGATAGTAGGAGAAAACATACTGAAGAGCAAATGTGATTCTGGATGGAATTTCATCACATGACTCTATTGTAAACCAGATGTTTGTCAGATTCGGTGGGAGAATGTATCCATCTTGAAATTTTTAATAAGGTTACATAAAGGATTAAAAGCAAACATTTACAATACATAGGATTTAAAGATAATTATATTTATCTTAAATTGGGTATTTGCTTGATAGATTGTTAAAAATATTTATATGATCTATCTATGGTGCAGTGCACCTCATGGATGGCTTCTTTCATTATGTTGTTTGATGTACATCCACAGCATCAGAAAAACAAAACATAAAGAATCTGTTCCACAGACATAAACAATACATGTGATATAAAAAGCATGTTCTATTATTAAAAAAAAAAAAAAAAAGGAATCTGCAGCCAAATCCAGGAGTTCTGGGATAAGAGTCTGATGCCTGGAAGAGAGAATTAGACTTTTCTATGAAAAGCAATGATGCCCTCACTGCAAGGGAAGATGGCTCTGGGTAGAATATAGATAGGTTTTTACTCTTGCTGCTGCAGCTGTTTTTTCCTTCAATGTCTTCTCCCTTCTGAGAAAAGAAAATGGAGACTAAAGCTTGAAAGAAGGATTTAGAAATGGGAGAAAGGGAATCTTGTATTTGTAGCTGAGACTTCATTAAGAGATTGCTTCACATTTGTGAAATTGTTCATGCCAGCTTCCTTGTCATACCTGTGGTCATTTTTGTGGGGCTACATTCAAGGCCACTAACTCTCAAGATTATTTACTTTAGTGTTACTTTTATTGGCAGACAATTTACAAGGAAACTTCGTGGCAGGATGTATCAAGTGTACACAGAGATGTACACATTGATGCTGCACCAGTATTTCACTATACTGGCCTCAAAGAAAAAATGCTCAAATCTATGTGATGAGTCTGAGATTTTTACATGAAATAATATTTAAAAGAATAGGAAGATGAATTCATCATACTCCCTGTTTTATTTTGGGAAATATTCTTTCCCTCAGTGGATTTCTGATTCATGGGGAATGGGGACAAAGTAAATCAAACTAGTAAAATAGGATAATAACTTTTCCTTTGACATTCTCTCCTGTGTAGCTACAGGGTATGTAAGTCCACTTGGACTTCAGTTGTGATGTTTTATGCACTGACAGACTTACTGGGAATGGTGCTAAATGGCAGCACTTTGACCATTCCTGGTACCAACAAGGTCTGATGAATACAGAATCTCCAGAACAATCTCCAGAATCTGAAGAAGAATCTCCAGAATCTGAAGTCAGAGGACAGCATAAATTTTGAAATATAACATACAAAGCCCAGGAAGCTGGTTGCTCAATGCGGTGCTAATTCAACCACATTATGGATCATTTGTACCCCAGATGGATTATTACAAATGAAAGATATTGCTGATGATTGCTATAGCCAAGTAAACGTTGTGATGGAGGTGTTGACACTCACTAGCTGTAGTGTGCAGCTGTAGCCTGCTGTCACACTGCTCTTCTGGCTGCCTCTTTCACCTCCCCAAGCCCTCGTGCATGGCATAGCCTGGGAGGGTTCAGTATTGCCAGCTCAAAGAGAAAGGAAGTGTTCATTTTTCTTGCAGAATAGTTCAGCATGCAAGAGGGATTTCTAATTCAGAGCCCTGAACTCTAGTCTTCAATAGAAAAAACCTAGGTACCACAAATTCTCAATGGAAGATAGCAAAAGTTGTCTTTAAGTACTCTGTGTCATGGAACATGTTTTTCTCATTTTTTGCTTGGGACAGGATAGGTTTGGGACTATGATGCATGTATAACTGGGAGAGAGGAAAAAAAGAGAGTTGCTGAAAAATTGTGAAAGTCCTGAAGAAATTTTCTGCTGGTGTCTCCCTGATACTGACTGGATAGCCCCCATCAGTGTAGGAGTTCCCACAAATATTTTGTGAGTATACTCTTAGTATTTTTCCAGAAAATCCTCTACATTCAGCATCTATGTAAGATGGGCCTGGTCATCAATGTCTAGGCTTACATTTAGGCTTGATAAACAACACCACAATTGCTCTGTTAAGAATCAAAAATATATCTAAAAAGCTCAAAGCAGGACAATTGCTAAGAGGTATTTCTTGTATTGAGTAATGTAATTTTAATGCCTTGAGATTGTCTTGGAGAATGTTACCAAGTTTAAAATGTCAGCCAAGATCAAAGCATAGTGATCACAGTGAAAAATGTATTGCTGGAGAAGAGAATCAGAAGTGGGGGATAGGGGACCCCTCCTCAGAGACTGTGTCCAAATCCAGTGCCCACTTATCCCTCACTCTGCCCCTTGACCATGTCAGCTAATCTCATTTTAGAGACATAGCACAGGAAAAGATAAAACATGAAATAGCTGTATCTGACTTACTTTGAATGTCTGTCAAGTTTCATGTCTTTTAAGTCCTCAACAGATTTATTTCACTGGTATCAGTCACTCTGTGACAGGTGTACATAAATCAGAAAGCAGTCTAGGAGAAGGTCCTTCGGTTGCCAACTTGCCTGTATCACAGATTCCCACAGAGTACATAGATGTACATGTATATGCAGAAGAGATTTGAGATTCAGTATAGTCATCAAGGAGTGTCACTTTCCTCATAGCTAAATACCCAGAAGAGCTGGATGAAAAGGTTACACTTATCTGTCAGGTTTTTTGGGTACAACAAAGGATCTTGTCCATTCAGGCTAAATAAGGTGTAATCTCATCTGCATGGGTCAAATATTCCAAGTTCACTTACCATTTCACTGGGCAAATGTCACAAGTTCCAGACAGACTTAGTATAGAGCGATGCAATCTATCAATACTTAAGCATATTGGAGGGGGAGCATCATGGCTGGGAGTGCTATTTATTCAGTGAAGCACAGGCTAAATTGAACAGCATGCTTTGGATGGAGAGAGTGGGGGTCTACTACTCATCTTTCCAATGAGCTTTTTTATTTCCATGTAGAGAGATTTTATACTCAAAAGGACTGTAACAAAAGCTGTTTAGACTCACTTGTCGTCCAAGTGCGTAATTTCTCCCTGTTAGAGTGCGAAGACTTAAGGAAAACAAGTTTTTACTAATAATTTTCAGTTCAGATTGGACCTGTGTGGGCTTATAAGGTCATTCGCTTGACTGAGCAGCCACGGACGTTACACAGTGGGAAGTGGGCAGGGCTAGTGCTTGACAGCTGTTCTTGGGAGTGATGGCCATATGTATCCCTTGCCACAGGACTGGTTTTCTGATTGAGATCATTCATTTGTGGAAACACTTGCCTGCACTCTGAGGGATGATGCTGTAAATTCAAAATAACGTGGAGATGCATTTGGTTTACACGGGCGTGAGCGGGCTCTGCTGGTGTCTGCCTGACAGCTCCAGCTGGCACAGGGTCAGATGTCCCTCTAAACCTTCTCCTTCCACCAAAGGGTTATCATTATCAGGAAAAGGTGCAGAATAGTGTCCTATCTAATCAGTAGGATTGCATTTATATGCTCCCAATAAAGCCTTTTCATTGACTTTGTGGTATCACATGTCACTGAGAAAAGCCTGTGGTCAGGTAATGTGCTGGGATCTGTGTATGCTTATAGGAAGAGTATTTTTTGTGTCTTGCAACTCTGTCTCCCTCTTTCTTTCTCCCTTGGTCTGACTCATCCACTTGTCTTGTGAGCTTTGTTATCACTGAGAATGCCTTTTATTGTGCCTAGATACAGTGCCTATCAGAATGATCTTGTTTGATATCTTCATTTCACAGATGAAATTAACCAAGCACGCAACAACCCTTAAAGGCCTTTGCTAAGGTTGCAAAGTGAGGTAATGTGAGATTCATGATTGCCTGCACACATTGAATCCAGCCTTCTTGTGCATATGTGTCAAGATACAATCTTTAGTGATGTGCTTACTCATTATTTCTTCCACAGGCCACTTCCCTAAGCTGTAAGCCTGTTCTTCTAACTCACTTGCTCCCTGTACTTTTCTAGATCTTTTAATTAGCATCCTGAAGGCACTGAAATACTATGGTGACAAAATTCATATGAGCCATCAGTATCCTTGGGAAGCTCAGGATGCATAACATTTTGAAGTTTGGTGTTTATTTTTAGAAGGCTAAAATTAAAAATTTCAAATCTTACTTAGAGCTATCTGTGCAGAACATACTCAATCCATGAAGCAAATAGGTTCTTGTCAGGCAGTGCTCTCATCACCAGAGTAAGGCTTCATGCTCTGCAGAGCTGAGGCAATCTCAGCAGGCATCCAGGGCAGGTTCTTACCTACTGTCTCTTCTGCCTTGTGTGTTGTGCCAAAACACATGGCTCATTTACCATTAGGAGACAGAGACAACACTGAAGTTACAGGACACTGGCGTGCTTTCACATGAGACTGTGAATAAGGGTATGTTTTGGGTTGGTTCTCTCCTGTAGCTGCAGAGTGTCATGGCTGATGTGAGAGAATAGAGTTTGTCTACACTTTCAGGTAATTATCACATTGTTGACATAATGGAAATGCAAGCAGTCTTCCCTGTCTGCAGCTTAGCAGATATCAAGGGTGCTGTCTTTAAGCAATTCCCTTTCTCCTTCCACTGTGCTTTCCCATTTTACGAGTTTTGTAGTTTTCTTGATGAATGTTCCCCAGTATCTCAGAGGTTCAGGGTGACTATCTGGACAACTCATGTCCTATCAGCTTTGTCTGTCCATGCCTTTTGGGACTTACACAGCTTTTTGCCCAATTGCCCTATAATAAGAAGGCTGGAGAATCTTTTCAAAGGGACAAGATGTAGTATTGCTAACATCTAATCCTTGTATGCAGCTGGAATTTTTCCTGTTCTTGAATTCTTGCCCAGAATCCACTTTAACACATGGAAACAGTGAGTAGCTTCATAATTGGCTATCCAACAATATAGTTAACACCAGCTTGTTAAATAGAGGCATGGAGTCAAGCTTGCACGTCTGTAGGGCTTCATTAAGCCTTTATTTCCATTAGCACTTCAGTCCACAGCATCTGTAAATTCATAACTTAAATCCCCACTTTTTTAACTTACCAGTGAGTGATACACTAAATCCAGCCTGATTTTGCCTACCCTTGCAAAGGTGTCAAACTGCAATGGAAATAAATAAAACAATTCTTCATGCAGTAACCATTGGACATGCTGTGGTTGTTCTTTGAAAATCTGTTGTCTTTCATCAACTGTTTTTTCAATGAGGATTTGAAAAGCCATTCCTAATTGTGTAAATATCAGAATATAATTGGCTTTCCAATTTCACAGTTTATCAGAAGGAGAAAAGGGAACTGGGAAAAAGCTCTAGATATTTCAGACAATAAGTGCATTTGATGTAATGGTCTATGATTTTTGTCTTTTTTTGTTTAACCCAGGACTGAAGAAACAGATGGTAAGATTTTCTAGGAAGCTTAAAACAGAAGCCAAGCTAATACAAAACTGTTCAGCTATCAGACAGGGTAAATCCATTCTGTCGCTTTCTTTTTTTTTTTTTTTTCAAATCACAACCCATCAAAAGAAAGGTTTAGCTTCATAAAAAGATATTTACCAGGAAGCTTTTTGCAAAGAAGAAGGGCATGCTTTGTTAAACCAGATGCATTTTATTTTTCCTGGAACCAAGATTTATGAAAGCAGTATGCTCATATTTCTCCATATACAGTAATTGGAACTCATTATGCTAATTGTATTTCCATTATCACTAATTAACAATCATAGTGACCTGGCCCACAGTCTAATTTGTCTTTAATCTGTTTTTGTATAGGGAGTTTTACCCTGTAATTTCAAGGTGATAATTCTATTCAGCACAACTTTATTGAATAGTGAAATGTAATACTTGTAATATTTAGGGCTGTTCCCATTCAGATAGTTCAAAGGGAACAGGAAGTGAATTTATACCTGACCATGCTGCTGTGTTACTGGATCTGCCTCCCTCTTGCACTCTGTTTAACCTACCTGTGTCTAGCTTAACCTGTATGAAGCTTATCTAGAGTAACAGGAGGTTGGTCAACACTTGCTGATGAGATTTGTGAGCTGTGAAAGAATGTGTGTGTGTTTACTCGTGGATAAATCTGTGGGAATTTGCCATTTTTCACTTTGTGACATTGCACCTACAGGTAAACAGGATTTTCCTTACATGGTGTTTCTGGTGTGGTATAAAATACTTCCTATGTCCTGAGGGAGAAGAAAAGCCTCTAAGTTTAGCATTAAATATGCTCTGGTCTTTTTTTTTTTTCTTCCTTTTTACCTAACAACAGCTAAAGGCTTGTTTGCTTTTTCTCCAGGGCTTCCCAGCATTCAGACATTTCAGGGTTTTTTCCTGCGCCTTCAGTGCGGGGGAAATGAGCAGTGCTGTGCCACTGGGGTTTTGCAAAACCTGCTGTACTGCTCATCTCTCTAGAATCAGTGTCATAAAAACATTTTCAGGGACTTATTTCAGGCAACCTGCCTGTTCTTTTCTGGTGCTGCCCCCCTACTGCTCTTTTCCCTCTGCTGATTCACTGGCTGCGCATTGCTGCTGATCTCATGTTGCTCCCATCCTACCCACTGATTGACTGATACCAATAATACTGTGCTGTGCAAGCCTCTCCCTTAAATCTTTGGCTTGTTTCTTGGCTTCCTATCTACACAGGATGCCACCTTTCAGTGAGGTGGGTACTAAATTTATCTGATAAGCTGTATTATTGCATACCCTTTGCACTGCCCCTGGTGTGTATTGTCAGTGAGGACTTCAGAAGCTGGGAGTGACTCTAAGCCTAATCTTTCTGTCTCAGAAACAGCCCAGCTCTCTGAGCAAACAAAATTGGACCATTTGGTTTCAATGCATCTTAAAAGCTTTACCTGGTTTGTTGATTTGTCCCTGGATGGGTATGAATATGTATATATGGTGATATAAATATATACATACTTTTCTCAGTATGTATATATTTATTTATTTATGTAAATATTTTCCAAATTATTTTCTCTTGTTGCAGCTCTTTTCTCCAGTGCCTTGGTCTCCCTCTATGTGCCACTTTCCCACTTGAGGATGAGGTGAATCACATCACTCTCAAATATCTTCACGCCTCCTTTTATTCACACTGGAATGTGCAGCCTTCCGAATCCACAAGTGAGCCCTGTTTCCATGTGACTCTTCCCCAGGGATCACTAAAGCCTCCCACATCCCTGGGTCTGACCCTACTTCAGCTGCCTGGGTGGCACAATCTTTGCACAGTAAATGCTCCTCTTTCCCCAGCACATAAATCAAAGCGTACCACCTAATCGACAAAATAATCTTAATCAATGCTTTCACCGTCTGGCTTTCCCTAGCAAATATAACTCCCTGTTGATGTTTCCCATCCTCCCTTCTGTTATACCAGATGGTGTATGTTCCAGTCTTTTTATTATCCTTCTCTGACCACGACACTGCTCAGTCCAGAAATCTTCATACTGCATCCCCTGAGTGTTGTCATCAGCAGCTCTGTCCTGCTCATTGCACCTTGCACTAATGACCCTCTTCTTCCCTCCTCCTTTGCACTGATATTTTTCATAGTATTCATTCCCATAGATTAATCAGCTGATACCAGGTAGCACGTGTGCTTTAACCATTATATATCCTAAGTGACCTCTGCATAAATGTTGGCAGCATATAGACTAATTTTGTTCTTCTGTGTTACAGATTGCTAAATTCTTCAGGATAGATTTCTTCAGGATAGATTCAGAGATTCAGAAGACAGTGATCTTCAGGATAGATTTCTTCAGGATAGATTCAGAAGACAGTGATCTCTTCCTTTTTTTTCTTTTTTTTTTTTTCTTATAGAAGATTACAGAAGTTGATCTGCTTCACATTATCTACAATTATGTTGTTTCTGGGTAGGATGACATAATAACATAAGCATCAGTCAGAAGAACTGTACAGATTTGATTTACGGCTTAGTCTTTCTAAGGTGTTTACTCTGAGAAACAAGTATCATGTTTGTGTTGGTAAGGGGAAAAAGCAGGGCAAGATTTTTTTAGCCAGAGGCCCTACTGGAATATGGCACATTACAGAGGATGTGTCTTATGTGGCATTCAGGGTAAACAGTGTAAGATAGGCTCAGTCTAGTGTTAAGTTTCGTTCATAGGTTCTTTCTGTGCAAGTAACCAAATCTTTGCTGTTCTTATCCTTCTGTATCAAAATGGAGGCATTTTATATTCTTTTTCACTGTCTCCAAAAAATTTATCCTCCTTTCCTGAAGGGCTATGGCAGAATACCAGTCCATGAACCTGAGATATGTGTATATACTGTACATTTCACAGCCTCTACAGAGCCTCTGCCACAGCAGCAACCACCAGACTGAGCAGGTCCATGTTCAACTAGGCCAGCCTTCCTTTGAACCGTTTGGGTGGAGGAGAAACACAATCTGCCTGGACTTCCCGGCCCTCCAGGCTGCAGTTCCGCTCTCCAGGAGAACATGCTCGCTTAATACAATTTGTAGCAAATGTAATAGACGTGTGGAGTTGAAAGAGAGGCTGAGTATCTAAATTGCAAAGACCACAAATCAGTTACTGAGTAGATAGATATGCTAAGCGAACGCCATTTTTCTGAAGTATCTGACAGAACTGGAAATCACAATGCAGAGCGATTTTATCACAGAGGATTTTCAATTTGTTGTTTAGAAAGATGGGTCAGTAAGCATCCACTTTATCCCTAATGACTAAAGAATGTAAATAATCTTGTTGTAACCATTTTTCATGTACATTTTCTGTCTAGATGAGGTATATTGCCTTCTAGGTATTTTTTCCCCCTATCAAGGGTCATAAAGGATTTTTTTTTTGCCCTCCTGTTAAAAGAGGCACTGCAGACTAATAGCTCTTTCAGTCATCATAGAGGTTGATGCAGCTAACATTTTAAGTGGTATTGTCTGCCAGTAATACTTAATCCTATTGTCAAAGACTGAAGTGCACAGAGAATGTGTTTTCCTTGGAAAGGTAGCCTGTAGGGAAATGTAATGACTATTTAACTCTTAAGCCAAGGCAAAGACTCTGCTCTAGTATCAGAAGGGTTATACCAGCTGCTTATTCCAAGAAGAGTCTAAATTTTCCCTTCTAATTTATTCCATTTTGTAACTATTCAATAAAAATATATAACAACTCTGGGGATTTGTATCACACTCTTTCACTTGCAAATTGCTGGTTTTGGAAATACAGTTCCTTGTCTTTTTTTCCTCCACTGTTCTTTTGGCTGATGGTAAAAGAGGTCTTCAAACATTTATTGCACAGGACTCTACAGGACTATATGTTCAGATAGGAAAAAAAATGTGGTCCATGTAACTCTGATGAGGTAGAACAATTACTAGGATTTTACAAATAGAAGGGACTTTTGCAAGCTAATGGCCTGTGTAACATCACTCAAGACATTCCCTGAAGCTTCCTTGAAGCCCAACACTTGTGACTTACCTTCAGACACCTTTTATGACTTTGTTGACACAACTTTGATTTATAAGTTTTCAGTGATGGAGCACCAATTGCAACCTTTAATTGGTTGTCTTCCCTGTAAAGGAAAAAAAAAATAAAAAGGAAGTGCTCCATATTCTAGACCTTAATTTGTCTAATTTGAACTTCAAGCTATTGAATCTTGTTAAGCCTTTGTCAGCTAGATTGAAGAGTCATCAATTATCAATTTTCATTCCCTTTGATAATAGACACTTATAGACTAATAAATTATCCTTTAACCTTTTCTTCATTAAGCTAATAGATTGAGCACCAGGAGTCTCTCACTTCCAGGCATATTTTCCGGTTTTTTGTTCATTCGTGTAGCTCTGAATTCTCTCTGATTTTTCAGCATCCTTCAAAAGTATAAGCACCAAATGTATATGTGCAATAGGTCCTGCACCATAATCAGGGATGGAATTCCATTGTTTTCCTCTATGCCTTCTTGCAATTCATATTTGTTTAGCAACAGATCACATTAACTATCTTTTTTTTCCGTCAAAGTCTCCTGCAATGATTTTCCTTTGTGACTTCTAAGTACCAGTTACAAGAACAGAATAATTTCCATCAATTCTGTTTTGTTCCTGGCTATATGATCTGACATTTTATCAGTTTGAAATGTGTATTCTGGGCTCAGTAAGGCAGGGAGATTACTGAACAGTCCAACTCTGTATTGTATATTTGCTGCTTCTGAGAATCATATGGCAAGGTGTTTGATCCCTGCTTATAGAACACCAGACTTCTTAGGAGAGAGAAGACAATGCATTTATTTTTGTTTTGTTTTAATGAATTTATTAACATTGTGGATTACATCCTTTAACTACACAGTAGAAGTATTTATGAAAGGGATAAAAATGGAATTGGCATTTTGATGAATCTAGAATTGCAATGTAAACCTTCAAAGATATTGAAATAAAACTCTCCTGATAGAATACTTCAAACACAATTTGCATGAAATTTTTAGTTTTCTTGCATGAACCTAAAACTTCAGAAATCTAATCTCGTATTATTTTACTTTAAAATTATCTGCAAATCTGTTGCAAAAATATTCAAACTAGATTGAAAAGAAATTCAGGGCAGGAAGGAAAAAACCACACTTTTTTCTCTTGGTCTGCATTTCTTTTGTGGCAAAAAAATTATATTAATTTGTTTTGTTTTTCTTTTTTTTTTAATTAAGACTGTTGTTAAGATTTCATCAAGTAAGGTACTCAAGAAAAGAATTTTCTGAGGTTACAGTTTATAGTTTTTCGTTGAATAGACGATTTTGCTGGGACAGATATTTCTTTTCCTCTAGTGCTGTGCTTTGGATTTAGGATCAGAATCTTGATAACACTCTGATGTTTTAGTAATTGCTGAGCAACGCTTACACTAAATTAGGCTTTTCCAGCTCATCCTACTGCCTGGCCAGTGAGGAGGCTGGGGTGCACAAGGAGCTTGGAGGGGGCACAGTAAGGACGTGTGACCCAACATGGCCAAAGGGCTGTCTGATGCCATATGATGTCACACTGAACAAAAAAAATTGTGGGGAGTTGTCCCTGGGCTGCTGCTCAGGGACTGAATGGGTACTGAGCAATTGTGATGTGCATAATTTGTTTTGTATATTCATCTATCATTGTCTTATTTAACATTATTATTTATTCTTAATCTCTCTGCCTTTTATATTGTTTTTTATCTCAGCTTATGAGTTTACTGTTTTTGTGATTCTTTCCCCCATCCTGCATTGGGAAAGGGGCTGTGTGGTGTTTAGCTGCCTGCTGGGTTAAAGCACAGCGACAGAGGAAGCTGAAACGTGTCAAATCCACAGGCTCATTTCCTCTGTTTAGTCAGAAATGCTTGCAGTTCAAACAACATTCAATGAAAAAAATTTAAAATACTCAAGGAAATCAAGCATTAAAAAGAAAAGTGTATTCAAAACAATACTGCCAAAATAGCAAAGATTTATTCAGTATAAGTTCATTATTTCTTTTGAACTTGGTTTTATAATGCCTGAACTATGGTTCTGCAGCAGCTGAAGGAAAATACTGCTCTAATATGTGGTGGTGGGAATATATACATTTAAATTAAAAACCCGTGATCTTCTCTAGCAGTAACATTTTCAGGGCAACACACTGAAGGGTAAAAGGAAGGGGGTTGTTTAATTAGTAAAAAAATAACGAAATAAATAAAGTGAAAGAAGTTATTTAAGACAATAAAACTGGCTAAAAATAATCATGATTTCAAGAGTGGATTGAAAGAACAAGAAGGCACTTTAGCAAGTGCCAGGGAATTTCTGCTTCTCCAAATACCTCTTCTGTTCTATTTATTCTCTTTAAACAATGTTTAATGCATGTATATTCCATAAAGCTTGAAAGCTTGCCTTTAGGGGCAATAGGGCATCACTCAGTATCTTTTCATGATAGTGCATTAATTTTGGCCTCCTTTGTAGAAGAAATACAAGGATATACTGGAGCAAGTCCAAAGAAGGACCACAAAGAAGATTGGGGGAACTGGAATGTCCCTCATATGGAGAAGTTGAGAGAGATGGGACTGTTCATCCTACAGAAGGCTCAGGGAGGATCTTAACTATGTGTGTTAACACCAGTTGAGAGGAAGTAAAGAAACCAGAGCCATGGTTTTTTCAGGGGTGCCCAGTGATGGGATAAGATGTAATAGGAACAAATTGAAACACAAAAAATTCTGTTAAATGTTAGGAAAAGATATTAAATGCTTTTTGTTTTCCCCTGAGATGATAGCATCTTCATCCTTGAAACTTTTCAAAGTTTGACTCTACATGGTCCTGAGCAACCTGCTATAGCTGATACTGCTTTGAGGAGGTCTGGTAGACCAGACTGTCTTCAGACTTGCCTTATAATAATTCTGACAGATTCTTCATCTCAGTAATGATGAAGTTCAGGGAGAATTCATTCAAAGTGTTAGCTTATTTTTTACAGTAATGCTTCTTTTATTATTAACACGCAAAAACCCCCAACCTGAGAAGGAAATTCCCATTTTTAGTCCTATGGTTAAGACAACTCGGCAGTCTCAAGGGGAGCAAAAATCTGGTGATAGCTTTACTGTGCATCTTCTAAGCTGGATGCCCAAGACATTGCTTACACCCCCTTTCATTCTCTGTGAAAAAGGGGATGTACTGTTACATGGAGATATATTGGTCTTCCATGAATGTTAGCTCCTTACACAAAATGGCATTAATACATTATCACTGTGTGCAAATCCCAGGCCTCCATATTTTAACAACTTCATCAAGTTGTTTTGGGACCTTTCCACTAGCAGAAAGAGAATCTTGGAATTTCTTATTCAACCTATGTCAGGTGTGGGCTTTCAAAATTATAGGATTGCACCAGGGCCAGTACTGCAATGTCTGGTGAGAGAGAGAGAAATTGCAATGGATGACTTTTTTGCATGCTTTCAGGCTGAACAGCCCAGCCTTGCTGTGGAAAGGCCAGTGAGGAAAGTAGTGGAAGCACCTTCCCTCTCACTGTGGAGCCTTCAGCCACCTCTCTGTGCACGTCTGCCTGCAGGAAAAGTGCCTACAGGCACTTCCCTTCCCAGTTTAAGGACGCATCTGAGCCTGATGGCCTGGGGTAAACACTTTTCAAATAACTTTCGTATGAGTTTATAAAACTCTGAAGGAAGTCAGCTGTGCTGTCGAGATGTGAAAGGCCAGCTTACACAATGAGTTTGCTTGCCATGACAAAATGAAGGAGAAAATTAGGACTGAAACCTATAATCCAAAACAGTCAGGATTGTCTCCTGTGTTTTGTGGAGCTTATGTCTCCCTCCAGAGTTTAAGGATAGGAAAGATACTGTTGGTATTACATATGTAGAGCAGAATGTGTGGACACTTGGAATTCCCCATGCCAAATTGATGAACATTTTATTATCTTCTTTGGGAAGAATCCATAAAAAGCCAGACCAACATTTTCTGAAAGTTATGAAATAGTTATTAAAAAATGGAAATGTATGCTGTATGTATCTGAAAACTCTCTCTTGGAACACATATGTTCTATCAAAGGGAACAAATGCATTGCAACATAAGGCTATCACATCTGTGAATAAAAGCTCCAAATACCTCTCAAACCTTATTTTGCTTCCCTTTGGTTTTAACTTCTATCTTAATGGAAATGTTTCTAGAGTGTAGTGGTTTGGCACAGTTGCAGAGCACAAGACAAAAAAAACAAGAGATAAAGCCTGATTTATGTAATTCTGACCAAGACTGTTTATCCCTGCTTTACCCCTGCTTTACCCACATCTTCATCCATTATGTTTGTTTTACAGACATATATTGAGTGAGAGGATAACAACTACAATAATAATATACAGAGACAATATACAACAAACTAACAATATACAGAGAAAATAAGCTAAATTCTGGAAGTTGTATTCTGCTGTCATTCATAAATCTAAAGGTTTCAGAATAATATTTTCTTTTATTCAGGATGCACAAATCTCTAAATTGCAGTCAGTGGGAAAACCTGCCTCTTTCTAAATGGTCAGGTAATTGTACATGGAATGTGTTTAGGAGTTTCAGCTCCTTTCTCTTTCTGATTTTTCATCACTGCTTTATAAAGCTGTCTAATAAGGAGAGTCTCATCTAGGAAAATCATCCAAGATTGAGTACTCCAGCCTAGCACATATCAATGACTGCATGCTGAAAGTCATGGCAAAGCTTCATTCAGATCCTCCTGTTGCTGGAAGTTGAGGATAAATTAATTAGATCTCCAGCTTATGCCGATTAACTATGAGGTGTTGCAGTGATTTTGACTGTGTAATATAGATGTTAAATGTTCAGTTCCTGACCACTGAAGAGCATGTGTGTTTCTCTCTTCCTTAAGTTCAGCTTACTGAAATTTCCAAGTTGGGCTAGAATATCATCCAGCTGACTTATTTGGATCAGCAAGGAAACAAGGCGGGGTGCATCCCTGGGCTGTATGTCATCGCTGAGTCTTGAATACAGAAGACACTCTTACTGTCAGCCTCGAGTGCTCTTCACAGGCCAGATTAGTGTATGGGGAAATATTTTTTGCAGAATCCTTTTGTGCGGGTTGTCTGGTTGACAGACAGGTAGTTGTCTTTGAGTTGGTTTTGAAAATCATTCTTCAGATATTTGAATACTAGATCTCTAGCTATGCACCAAAGAAAGTAACAACCCCATTGATGGAGATAGTGATTTATTGTCTGTGATACCAGGTGTAGTAACAATGGGCCTCAGTCATGCTGCCTAGTTTCAGTTGTTCAAAATACCATGAACAGGCTTTGAAGGTATTCATTTGTTAACTTACAAGAATAATTCACACAGCATTTTTCCCTGGTTGTTTTCCATTTGTGTTCTGGCTGGGGGCCATTCTTTTTTAAGGTGCATTCTTTTCCCCCAACCGTCATGTTTATAATATATTTAAAATGAAGAAACAAAAATGTTGCCTTAAGGGTCTTTTTGTTGTTTTGGGTTTTTTTCTTCGGAAATTTCTTGATTCTAGATGCTGGATTTTCAAGAAATACACATGGAACCTTGAATCTTAAAATGAGATATCTATCAGCAGAGGTTATTACTGCTGACCTACTGCTAGGGACCAATTTACAGATATGGTAGCCTTTGCTGTGGAACATCCTCTGAATCTCTTTTTCCTATGGGTTATGTCGGGAGCCAGAATGTTTCCTTCTGAAAGCCTGAGCAGATAGGTCATATTTGAAACCTGACAGCATTGCCACTCCCCATTGCAGACTGAATCCAGTTGCATTCCTAAGGCCACAGCTGTAGAGCAAGTTTGTGGTTTTATTTTTGCTCTTTTCAAGCCATATTTTTAGTGCTCCCTATAATAAATCTTCATGTTTTGATTATGTGTAAAAAGACAGTGACTAGAGACAGAACACAGCACTACCAAAATAAACTCACTTAATGCACGATGGTCCTGCCACAAGCACGGACTCCCATCTTTGCCTAAACTTAATCTCATTTGAAGTGGTGCAGAGAGAAACATGGGCAGAAGGGAACGGCCCTGTCCCAGTGAAAAGAAAATAAAATTAAAAAGAAAGAGCACAAATATATATGCTGGCAAAATGTGCGCAAAGGGTTGCCTAGCAATTCTGCAGACTGTTTGGGCAATGTGGGGACCGCGTTCTGAATTACCGCAAAGGAGAAGGCAGAGCCGGTAACGCCAAACTCTTTAACGTGGCAAGTTGGCCGCTGTTTCCTAAGGCTCAAAGTAGCAATTTACTTTCTTACAAAATGAGTCACTGGGAGCCACCAGTGTTGAGACGTGGCTATGGAGCTGGGACCTGCGGAGTGGGGAGTCAGGGTGCCTAATTTTTGTTCCACTCACTATGAGAAAGTCATTGAGGTGCTGGAGCAAGTCCAAAGAAGGGCAATGAAGCAGGTGAAAGGTCTGGAGCACAAGTCCTATGAAGAGAGGCAGAGGGAGCTGGGGAGGCTCAGCCTGGAGAAAAAGAGCTGTCTACAACTCCTTGAAAAGATGCTGTAGTGTGGTGGGCATCGATTTCTTCTCCTAGGTAACGAGTGATGAGAGGATGAGATGGCCTCAAGTTGCACGAAGGGAACATTAGACTGGCTATTGTGAATTTCTTTTTCACACACAGGATTGTAAAGCATTGGAACAGGCTTCCCAGGTGAAGTCACCATCCCTGGAAATATTTATAAAACATGTAGATCCTTACTTGAGGACATGATTTAATGGTGAACATAGTAGTGGTGCCAAGCTGCAGTAGGACTTAATGATCTTAAAGGAATTTTCCAGCCTTAATTACTCTATGATTCCAATGCCACTGCTCAGCATTTGGTGGCCAGAATTGATTATCCTGGGGTACAGGCAGCTCAGGGACCACCAGGGCTGTGTGATAGATGCAGGAGCCGTGGAGGATGTCACTATCCCAGGAGTGCAGCCAGGCTCTGGGTGTCCTGCTGGTTTCTCAGAGTTCCTCATGACCTGTGCCTATGCCCTAGATGATATGTTATAAACCTTTTTAGAGTGCATTTGGTGGTGCCAAGTACTTTGGTTGAGAGGGAAGTGTTTTTGAATTCTAAACGTCTTTGTTTAAGGCTGCATTTCTAAAAGCATTTACTAAGTCCTACAGAAAGCAGCAACTTTTGAAATCTGCAGTTCTAAGTGAAGTTGCAACTTTTTTGAAAAATGCTTTTCAGCCATTTTCCTCTAGAAGAACTTTCCTGAACCAATAAGATTTCACTTTGTCTCTATCAGCAAATGTAATCAGACTTGTCAAGTTCAAGTCTTAGCTCAGACCATATTTAATCCTAAAATTCTAATTTTGCTTCTCCTTCATTGTTAATTTACACTTTCAGTGTAAAGCTCAGGTTTCTAAAATACAGTTCAATGTTTTTTTTATGCTGCAGATCAAATAGTGGGGAAGGGGCTGAGGCCAAAGAAATGTTTTTCCATTTTCTTTTTCTTGGTACATGGACAAGATCTATTTGGAAGTTTCATGTTTATTCTTTATTAGTTTTGTCTTAATGAGTGGCTGAGTACATTTCTAGTTTGAAACACAAATTTTTTTCTATCCCTTGAAAAGCAGAATATTTTTCTCCCATACCCATATCTAGCACCTTTCTGTTTTTTCAAAGATTTAACTTCCTAGGAACTCCTAGAATTATATATCTCATTCATAATCTCTAAATTAACCAGAATTTCTATTAAGCTATAAGTAAGGCACTTACTTTAGAAATATGTCTTCAAAGAAACCACTAAACTTCATGGTTCTATCAATATGTACTTATCTCCTAATGGTATACCTGTTTAATATATATGTAAATAAGAGTTATTAGCAGAGATTGCATGTTTAGTTATAACTGTGGGTACCAGAAGATTGCCCTGGGGATCTTTTAAACTCTTCTTTGTTTTATTCTACATGAGAATGATAAGATTTCTATTGAATTAAATTTAGTTTTATTTAAATTATCTTGATGTGTACTCAGAAAGTGTCCATTTAAAGGAAAATGTGCATCTGATTTCAGAGACTCAGAATGGATACTTGTCTTTGGCCACAAGGGAATATGGCAGGAACACTTTATTTGTGTATTACTTTATTAAGGAAGAGCTGATACAGAAAGTGTGATGTGCCCTGAGATTTGATATGGACATTTTCTAACCCTTGCGACAAACTGTGGAAAGCTCTCCATGTATATTGGTTCTTGAGCTGAGCTAGAATGGATATTTTTTTCACCTTTTTCTGGTGTCCTATCAGTATTTTTCCTTATCACACCTATAAGTTATGTCAAATCTATTTCTGTTCTTTCTTTGAATCAGTCAGGGTTGTGGGTTTGGGGATTTTTTACATTAGCTGTTTTACAGTGTCACTTCTATTCCTGACATTTGTATTTCTGAAGAATTTGTGTGACATTTTTGCATGCTTAGCACCTGCAAAAATTTAAATTTATGAGCTCACTTTGCATACAACAACCATACCTACATCTCTGATGTTCACTAATTGAACTTGGAGCATGTAAGCAATCTTAGCACAGACAGTCCGAAAGGGATGTGAAAGTCAAAATAGGTGTTGCTGGACTATGTCTGGACAAGCATTCTAAGGGCTGTTTTGGACATGCTGCTACAAAATCTATTTTAGTAGAGTGGAGTGGAAGAGCACAACCAATTTACCTTGTTTTGCTTCTGCATTGTTCATGGCTTCTCTTTAGAAAGTGTGCATGAATGGAAGCCAGGCACAGGAATTACCTGGTGCAGCTCAGGACTGGTGGATTAAGAAAGATCTTTCTCACAAACCTGAAGGTCTCTGCCACTGAGAGCAATAGGCCTATTTTCCAAAATTTAGGAAAATTGAACACTATAGGATTATATGGGTAAAATGTTTGTTTCAACCATTCTGGATTTTCTGTTTGGTTTTAGATTTCATTATGTTTTTCTTGGTCAGGTAGAGGAGGTAAAACCATGCTCATGTTGCAAAGACTGACAATTAAGATATGCCAGGGAGAAATGTGTCAGAAAAGCCTGGAAAGGATGCTAAGGATGTGCTGGGAACTGCGTGCTGCACAGATGTGGTGTGGGAACACCACACATTTATTTAAAAACAAAAACAAAACAAAACAAAACAAAACAAAAAAAACCAACCCAAAACGAAACATAGAAAATTTGTGTTTTGTCTGTACCATCCTTGTGCCCAGTTAAGAGGATGCCCTGCAATCCCCAGGCCATGTGTGTCAGGCTGATTGAGTCAAATCCTGCTGTGGAAGAGCACAAATGGGAGAGTATGAGAGCAAGACAAGCACTTACACCATAGGTGCTCTATACCACACACCCTGATTCAGGATCAGGAATTTCCTGGTTCATGGGTGTCCCCAGAGAAGGATCTGCCTCATCCATGGCAGGCAGCAGAGCCAGCAGTGCTTTCCTGCCTCAGTGTGTTTCTTATCCCTGTGGCAAGAGCTTGCTCAGCTCACTGTTCCTTTGTCAGCATCGGCAATTCTGCACCACTGAAAAGAAGCTGAAAATTAATGTGTGTATATTGCTATAGTTGCTGGCCTTTCTTATGGAAAAACACACCTGTTAGGAGGTAAAAACATCAAGTTTTATAAATGATGTTGCATCCACACCTTGAGGCTGCACCAACAACACTATCCTCATGAGGAATTTTACCTCTCCATTACCAGGTTTGCTAAATGTTAGTGGGCTGATTGGGTTCCTCTTCTTCATTCAAGGTTTTTGGGTAGAATTTCAGCTACTTAAATCCTGAGTCAGATTAGATCTCTCTATCTAATCTAACTTGAATATTGAAATGACTTGGATTTTTTCCTCTCCTTTTTCTTGTCAATTTTCTTTCCAAACTGTTGCCTTTCAGTTGTAGAAAATACTGCTCTGCATAAATAGATAATGGAAATACTAAGAATTTTAAGTTTATTTTTAGGCTGACTTAAAAAGAAGCGTAATCATTTCAAAATATGCTCCAGAGTACAAATTGTAAAAGAACAGCTACCAATTGATATGGGAGCATTGAAAGATTTTGTTTTTTCTGGCATATTGTGAAATAAAAGAAAACAATTAATAAAATTTAAATAAATCAAATACAAAAATCAGGGTTAAAATAAATTAAAAACAAACCCTGATGGATCAATGAAATGTTTTTTCTTTAATTAAAAGGTTTTGATATTTGCAAAATAAATATTTAGACATAAGTGTCGTAGCTAGAAATTAGACTGTCTTTATAAAGGTTTATTTTAGAACATTTTAAAGTGCTGTTGAAATTATCATGGTGGAATTTCTATCATTTTCTTCTTCTTTTTTTTTTTTTTCCAAAGTGGAATGTTCTGCTTAAAATCTGTTTTTATTTCATACAGTGCTCAGTCCAAAAAAGTATCTAATGCCAGCACATCAATTTAGTGCTATATTTAGTGCAATTCAGTCACATAGTGAATTCTTCTCACCTTACTCATGGCATGCCCCTGCTGAGGTCAAGGGTTGGATTTGAGCAGTCAAGCAAACATGTTTTGGCCACGTTTTTGGTTCCTGGATCAAGATTCCCAAACTATCTGGATGCGAGGGATGCAGACGAGCCACAAGAAACAATGCCTCACTGCAAATCAAAGAGGAGTGACCCCTCCAGTTGCATGAAAAAATTAGTGCATTAATTTTTGAGGTTTTGTTTTGTTGTTGTTTTTTTTTGTATAGTGATGCAAACTTTACTACTTTCATCTTTCATTTGGGTTTATCAAATCCATGTAGCAGGGAGAAGAATATGCCCTTTGTTATGGATGTTACAAAGTACCAATGCCTATGTGGATGTGCCTTTTCTGGATTGGTGTTACCAACTTAAGTGTCAGTTTGTGAAATATTTACTCTATCTGCAGAGCAGATGGACTGGAAATGTTCGTGTGAGTAAATATTTGCCATATATGCACTGCACAATCTGGCTGCATCCTTGCTTTTACTCTGTAATTTATGCTTTTTAAACAGCAATGAGGAAACCTCAAAAGATTCAAAGGTTCATTTGGATTCTCATAAACACCAAAAGCTTGGATGCTTTCCTTTGCCTCTTGGGGTTTTACAATTTCTATAGGAAATTTGGTGAAAGCACTTTCTGTAGCACTGTAGTTCAGAATTTTAGTTCTCTCTAAGTGCAGAAAAAGTGGCATAGCTGCAAGTTAGCTTGGACATTCACTGCATATATCTAGACTCTAATACACAGTACCATTTACATTTGCATCATATATGAGGTTTAGTATAGACAATCTTATTTTTACCTAAAAATATCTCATCTGGTTTTAGTTTGGTTTTTCTTTTTGTTTTTTAAATACCCAATTCTGTTCAAGACCCTCTATAAGAGAAATTGCTTTTGGCTACTCTCAGTTGAATATGTCACCTACAAACTCATGTACCTTCTCTTTTGCTAGAGAAGCAGAGTTTCAAAGCACATTCACCAAGAGAAAGAGGAGAGAAATAGGAAAGTGTTGTGGGGTTTTTTTAAATTATACTTTTAAATTATTTTTGTCTGAAGATTTATTAAAAGGAGAAGAAAACCCCCTAAAGTTCTGAAGGAATATTAACATAACATGCCTGTAACTCAAGCTGTGTTTAATGAGAGGTGCTGTTTTTTTCTGCCATGAGGGCTGGAGTCCAATGAGTGATAGCTATGAAAGAGGTCACATACATATTCATCAAATTCGACATGCACATGTAAACTGGTTTTAATAGGCCATGACAGCAGAAGTTGTGTCAGGCAAATAGCTGCACATGTGCTCATTCCCTCGACTGGCATATTTAGCCATTATCACTCTGGTATCCATGGATGAAATATTAGCTTGTTAACTTAAGACCATCAGTTGTTGCTGATGCTTAGTGGCAACCAAAAAAGCACAGATTCCCTCTGCAACTTTATTATGTACAGAGCTAGCGTTGAATTATTACAATTTCACTGTAATATTTCCATTTCCTTCCCTTATTTATTATGGAGGATATTTGTAAGTGATAAATTGGAATGCAGCTACAATATAAATAAAGGGACTATTGATTCAAAAATACTCCAAGGATTGAACTCCATGAATTTCTTACACTGTGCTTCTGATTGTAAGTTCAGAAGGGACAATGTTGCTAAAGCATTAATTTTTCCATGAACACACAGCAGCATGTTTGTGTATTGGCACACACACACAAAAATAAACCAAAGGAAAATACAGCCCTCCAGAACCCTCAGCACAGCAAGGGGTAAACGACCACACTCCGACAGGTATAAATCAGTGTGTCCACTGCATCCCACTGGGTTGTTTTGCTGAAGCTGTGACAGTTCTGTTAATAGTTTACCTCTCTCCTAGCACTTGAAAAGAAGTATACTCGGTCCTCCTTTTCCCTTCTTTTAGGGGAATAGCTTCTTCCTCCACTAGGAAAGAAGTGGCGAATGGCACCTCTGTACAGAAAACAGGCTTACTTAGACAACAGCTTTGCATTTTAAGAAGCAAGGTGTGCTTTATTTTGGTCTTTTCCCCAAAGTGATGTTTTACAACTACAGATTTTGTCTGACATGAGGGACAGGGCTATGATGGTGTGTTTGAAATAGTGGTCTAGGCTGCCACAGCAGCAAATGTACCTTTGCATGGTACAAGAGGGATGCATTACTTCATAGACCTGTCTTAGTTCAGGAATCTGAACTGAGAGTTGAATAGGGTGAAAAACATAAAAAAACATTAAATCTTTTGTGCTCTAATTATGTATACTGAGGTGTGAAAGCTTTGCTTTTCGGAAATGGTTCCCTTGCATTTCTTGAAAAACTTTTGCAAATATTGAGAGCTAGTGAAAGCAGATGTCAAGCTTGGACAAATTACAGTGTAGTTGATTGTAATTTAGAAGTAATAAAACAAGTCAGCACTGAGCAACTCATCTCAGTGAAGAAGGAAGTAATTCCCTCTGTAAACAAGTCCCTCCCCTCCCCTTCCATGTCAGATCACAAGACTTAGCTGCCCCAGTCTCGAACACAAAACTTGTAGCTCCACAAATGGGATAAATGGAATGTGGAAGGTGGGTTTCAAACTATATGCTCTTCCAGAGTGCTGGCTCATTACATGGCAGAGGAAAGATGGCAGGAAGCTCAAAATAATGTTTAGGTTTCCTTTTACTCAAGGACAGTAAATGTCTCCTTGGAGACAGCACTTGCAAATGCCTGATGCATGCTCTTATTTAGGTCATAGCTCCTGCTGTACACGGTCCAGCCCCAAAAAGCTCTTTATTCCAGGTCTGTTGTGAAGCTGGCCGAGGCAGCCTTATTCCCTCACAGACTTACTCTTCTCCCTGGAGAGAATATTCCCATAGCAAACCACAGCTGCAGTGAATAACACCAGAGTCTTTGGAGTTGAGGTTGATGTTTATTTTAAGAAAGCACACCTCTCTGTGATTTCAGACTCTGGCACAGCTGTGCATGCTATGGCCAGTTGAGAAACCAGTAAAGCTGGTTACATTCATGAATAACTGCCTGCTCCTTTGCATGTCTTCTATTTCATGTAAGAACACAGATGAAGAATGGCAGGCTGTTAGCCATGCTGTCTGCAAGGAGAGTCACCTTCAAAGGGAAATACTTAAGAAAAAGTACTGTGTTTCAGTTTTGAGGGTCTAATTTGAAAATTGTCTGTATTTACAAAAGGTGACAAGTTCTGAGAGGGTTCTCTGTGCTGATTTTTTTTCTGTCTTCTGAATTGGACAGTGTCTAGCTCTGAGGGAAGCTCATCCTCCAACAGAATAATGGCCAGGGTTTGATGGTTAGTCTTGCTCCAATCATCTAGAGGTGAAGATGACATTACAACCTAAAATTTCAGGCATTACACGCTGACCAAAATATTGGTTGGAATTGAGTGTTGCTACTCCAGAAATTTTTGACATCCAGACAAACAGATATTGATTCCTGCCAGTCTTGTTCATTTCGGAGTTGGAACATCCTGTTCCTCAAAGATCTGGAGATACAGGGATCAGGGTTTCTGAGCCTGAAATCGTCCAGACAGCACCTTCCTAGGCAGCTCTGTTGGGAGAGGCTACTGCAAGGGGCCATGTGGGAAGCTCTTAAGTGCTGCTGTGCTCTAAATGACAATAATTTAGAAGCAGAGATATTGATGTTTGACACAAGCTAATCTTTTTCTGTTGCTCTACTTCATTTTGTTGATATATCCAGTCTGATATCAAATATTTTGAAAGAAGACCTGAGATTTCTCCAGAATTAACTGTGCAAGGAGAAGTCTATCCTATAAAAAGACTTTATCTTTTTATTAAAAAATGCTCTAAGTCGTGGGAAAATATTCAAAATGAGGAATGATCTGATAAAAAACATGAGAGGCTTGGCTTTGGCTTGTATGAACTTTTCTGAAAGAGAAGGGACGTGTTTGTATATTTCTTATCATGCAGCTCCAGATTTATTTATATCAATCATTCCTGTAACATGACATGTGAAATTGGCATTATGATTTAACTTTACATTACAGCAACAAGCAACATAGTTTTTGATCTGGTCTAGATGGAGGGAATGTTTTTTAAAAGTGCTTTGCAATAAATGGGAGGACTGACTGCTCTTTAACAATGCAGAGTGTAGTTTTGGGTTCATCTGGCTTTAGGAGAACAATTTTTTTGGAATCCACAAGAAAGTTTTCCAAAACTTCCTAGTCGTGTTCAAAAACCTGTCCCCAGAGCAAGACAATAATATGTTGCAGTCTCTGACACAGTGCAGCCTTTGAGGTTTTTCTTCAATTTTTTGACCTCAAATCAACTTCCCATCTTGAAAATGCAGTAAACACTTGAATTTCATTCATACCAGAAGGCAAACGCATCTAAGTTGCAATCACTGCTATTTATTTGATTTTTTTAGTATGTTTGTTTGCTTGATTCTTTTCTGACGAGTTGTTTAGCCTCTTTATTGATGTGCTGAGTTAATTCATTATGTGCATGTATAGGGGTCGAGGGGTGAGCTGGGGTCTCAGCATTTGCAACTGGAAGTCTAGTCAGTGGATGAGGCAGCAAGAGCTGATTGGTCACTTTTAGGTGTGTTTTAGTCAAAATCAAGACCTAAAACAAGCTCATGGATAATACTTAAAAATGTGCATGCAGTTAAACTTACTGCAACTGTCCAACTGTTTCATAAGCTTCTGAGTGTGACCCAGTGTTCCTATGGTGATATCCATCTGCTGTATAATCCTGTATTGATTTTGGTTTGTAAACCCACCCCAAATCTCAAATTATTGGTGGGATAAAGAATCAAAAATGAAAAAACCAAACTTTAAGGCCCATACTTTGTGTGCTGACAGATTCTGAAGGATATCAGAATTTGTCAATTTTGAATTAAGTCCTCTGTTAAGCTGCCTGTAGAAAACATTTTATGCACTAGCAAATTACAAAAACATGAGAAATAAAACCTGACTATCTTGTTCTTTCTCTTTTCTTCTGAATGTCTTCTCCTTCAATTAAAAACCCCCATCTTCATCCTAATTTTTTAGGAAAAACCCTTTCAAGTGAGACTGCTCTTCTGTAACCATCTACAGTACTCATGTCCACCAAATGCCAGCTGCACTGACCCAAACATATGACATGACATTTCCTAGGGAACAAGCACAAACGGGGAAATGAAGCCTCAGGTGTTTCCCTTGCTTCCCTGACCAACAGGAAAAGTCCTGTAAATCAGTTCTGATCACTTTTCTGAGTCAGTAAAACACAATTTGGCACACAGCTCCTTAATGTTTATGGGGAGGGTTTTCTGATGACATGACATATAGAAGATGGTGTCTTGCATGTGTTTTTCCTTTCTTCCCTTCCTCACTGACTGCTGGGTCACTGTTGTCTGGTTGAATATACACAGCGTGTGCACTATTGAATTCACACTTCCTTGGCAAAGGCACCTCATACAGAAAGCTCACTCCATAAATAACCTAGGCTGTGTGTTTATTCTGCTCTGAAATGCTGTAAAAAATAAAAGGCTACCTATCAAAGTTGTTTGTCTAATAATGGAGGAAGGGGATGATATTGTAAACACTGTCCAAATGAATTGTAGTAACCAGAATAAATGGTGGTTGCTGTTGCTGAGCGCTGAAACTGAATTCAGGCCTTTCCAAATACATCACATGTGACTTTAATCCATTCCAGAGCCCAGGTCTATTCCAGGCTTGGAAATTTGATGCTCTGAGGTGCTAAGCCCCCTCTATTGCTATAGAAATCAATAGGGCAGCAGCCTGCTCAGCACTCCAGAAAGGTGGTCGGTCTGTTGAGAGTCCAGTCCTCCAGGTCTGATCCTGCACAGTGTTTCTATCCACACTTAATTTTGGGCAAGGATATATCACTTTTTGCAGAAGGACCACTCACTTGCCTAAGTCAGCATGTATCTATATTCAGGTTTACAACATCGTGGCCTTCATCTGGGTTCACTTTTCACATTGCTTGTTTCAAGTGCACACTCCTTGTTCCACTCTACTTTGAATAAGGACCCATTTCTCCTCCTAAAATCAGTGGTTTATCTCCTTTTGGTGGACAAAGATTCAAAGTGCAGAACTTGTTGATAGTAAATGGTGCCTAGGGTATAAAAAAATATTTTACAGTGTATACAAGAGACTGTAGAGGATAAAGTTAAACTATATGCAGCCCAAAATGATTTTACGTGCAAGTTTAATCCAAAGGGTGCAGAAACTGTAGGGTGTGGAAGAGATGGATGAAATAATATGGCAAAACAAAAATGTTCTCAGCCATCAATATTTTTTGCCTGAGAGGAGGGTGAACCCTGCTTCAAACAGCCCTCTAGATGCCACCACTTAAGGGTCTGAAAAGGAGTTTTTTTGAGGTGACATTTAAACCTTTAATAGCGGGCAGGCGGTTTTGACAATGATAATTTTGTCTCATGGCAGCCCAGCAACCCTGCCGCTCATTTACCTGTCCCCAGCAGCCTGGGCAGAGCAGTAACCTAATCCTATGAGTTTTAGGGCTGGGGGGCAGAGGCAGAGCCTGCAGGTCTCTCCAGCCCATCCATAATTATACGGCTGGCAGAAGAGTGCCTCAGGTTGCACATTAGGCCCTTGCTGAGATTAGTAATTATAATATCAGTTTTCTCCAAATAGGTCTGACAGAATGGCGCTGGTAGCAGAGGTGACTCAAAGTTTAGTAAGTCTTAGGGAAAGTTTACTGTCTCCTGCTGCTTTCTGTCCCACAAATTTGGCTTTTCTAATAACCAGCACCAGCCACAAACAGTAGGAATCCTTTTCAATCACTATTAGCAACACTTCATTTCTGTCATATTTGACCCCTGGCAAGCTGCAGCCCAGCAAAGAGCATTCCCTGCAGAAAGTAACCAGACATCCAGGATTTACTCTGTGACAAATGACATTTTTAAGGGCCCTTAAAAAACACTGAGACAAATTCACAGCAGGAATCTGGAAAGCCCTTTACCAAACTCCAAATGAGATAAGGGATAGCATAGCTCTTACTCAGTAGCATCCCATCTTTATCTATTTCTTATGTGTGACTTCATCTTTGCTGGTACCTCCAATAGGAAACTGCTGCTCCCCTTCAGTGTCTTAAAAGCATGATAAGGTTATTTATGTTATACAAGGAGAACTTTCTTAACACAAAGATGTCTTTCACCTAGATGTTTTCACTTGCAGCTCTTTCTGAGTAGCTCAGCAACCCTGTTTTCACTGGGGAAAATGTGAGGTCTAAGGAGGTTGTTACAGCCACTAAGTCAAGTTCTAGTCTATGCCTTAACTTTATAATAATTTTTGCAGTTCATCAGGAAGCCAAATAATTATTAAAATTTTGTTGTGCCCAAGAAAGAAGTCATAGAGGGATTTATTTTTTTTTTTTTGCATGTTTAGTTTAAAACAGTCTTACATTTGAGACTAGGTTGCTGACACCAGTGTCCAGGTAATTCGCTTTATTTTGGATCAAAGATGAGTGCACCTGGAAGAGGCAATCAAAGGGAGAAGAGAGCAGAATAACTCTGGTTACAGGAACAGAATAAATAGGAAATGTGCAGACTTCTTGTCTTTAAGTACTGTCAACTTGGTAATTTGGAGTTAGATCTTGGACGCTCAATGAGATCTGCAGGATAAAGATGAGGCTGTAGTATGTTAAGTGTAATGAATATATTAAAAAGTCAGAAGAAAAAATGACAAAACAGTTAATGCAGGCCATTTGACGCCACAGCTTCTTAATTTCTCTTTCCAGCCATTTTTCCTTCTTTATTTAATTTTATTTTCATCTTATTTCATTTTATGTGATTTACAGAGGGATTAAAACAGAAAAACATCTCGGCCAGTGGTTTACAGCCATTCTGATCCAGCAGTCATCAGGGTCACTGAAGTTCTCCTGTTCTCCTGCCCAGTGGCGTGAACAGGCAGGCCAGCGGCACTGCAGCCAGAGAGCTACCATGATGTGGCTGACCCTATCTTCACTGGGAGAACTGCACTGTTTATCCTCTCATAATCATTTTCTGCAATACTCACAGGTGAAATTTGAACATATTCTGGAGGGTGTGTTGGAGCTGTGCCCACAGGCCTGTTGTCTCTGCGACCTGGGAGCCTCCCTGGGAGCCAGGGTGAGGGCTGCTCTCTCTAGTCAATGAATACATGCCCAGTGCACCCTTGCTTTATGACTCATGAGGTGCTTTGCTCAGTGCCAGAACTCCTATGAGCAATTTAGGAAATGTGTTGGTGACTAGAGACACAAGGGAGGACTGTGATCCCACTGAAGTAGTACCATGCTATTTGATCAAGAGTGAAAGGCTTCACTTGTTCCTATGTTCTTTCCTTGTACAGTGCCTTGCTCTTGTACCTCTACTTCCAAAACGAGAGTCTCACCGCAGTTTCTAGTCTTCTGTGTTCTGTCCAGTCTACATCTTCCTTGGCAACCCAGTTTTTTGCACCTTCCACTTCGAGTCACCCAGCCAGCATCCATGGGTAGGGAGAACACTCTGGGTGCACTCGCGTGCAGCACAGAATGACTAAAGGCTGGATGCCTGCTCAGCTGTGTAATGGACCTTACCAGAGACTGGGATTAGGTGAATGAATACCTACGAGGTGCAGGAGTTGTATTTCTCAGCCATTTATGTAATGATAAGTGTATGTTTAAAAGTTGCACAAAATTATTACCACTTCCAGTAGACACCCATGACACCACAGGGGAGAAAAAAAGCAACCAGACTTGGAGAATTGATGTGTCTTTACAGACCTGAAAGTGAGCATTCTCTAGACCCTTTGATTCACAACAATTGGCATTTTGCTGAAGACTAAGCTAGACTGATCAAAAAAGAGCTAGACTGGCCAAAAAGACTAAGACAGTGATGAGGGACCAACTACTACATGCATTGTGCTCTGTGAAATTGTCTTCTAGACTTTGATATGCCCATAACATGCAGAGAGTAGCTTATAAGAAGGGCCAGCCTTGTTGCTGGGATTGTATGCATTGAAGTGAAAGTATTTTCCAGGTATCAAAATATCCTTTAAGAGTACATTTACCTTTTGACTCATCTTCTCCCCTATGCTTCCGGTTGAGGCATACAAATGAGTAAAAATAGCACAACAGAGCTGAAATTTTCTCAGATGTTTGTGGGGTCCATCAGTCAAGAGAACCTGGATGAAACAAAGCACATTGAGCATCTGGATCAAAGTGCATGGCCTACTACTGTCCCTACTCTACACCCTGCTCTTCCCACCTCAGAGGCTGATACATTTATTTCAGTAGCAGAAGTTGTGCAATTAGGCAACCATCTTGGCTGAGGCAAGGACATTATTGTGTTTTGTCAGGTTGCTTTTCAGTTGGCTGAAGTTTTTCAGCCATGCAGCATTACTGAAGCTCTCTGGTTTGGGTAAGTGGGGAGACACATGTGAGGTGTGAGGGGACACCCCAACACGTGCTCAGCATCTTCACTTTTTCAAAGCCTGGGAGGTGTCTGCTCTTTCGGTGCTCAAGCCGCTGAAGTCCACTTGCAGAAAAGATGGGTTTTCCTCAGTTATTTCATATTTATTCTCCCCCTTAATGCCATTAACTGATTTTCTTTTATTGTGGCCAAAAACCTGGATTTCCAAATTCTGTCTGAGCCCAAAGGTACAGGATACTTCTAAAAACTCAATGCAATTAGTGACAAAGCCCAGTTAAAATTTCATCCACTACTGAGCACTCGCAGTGGAACCATGCTGATCTGCAGCATGTGAGGCAGAAAAGACATCAAAAGAAGTCCAGTCCTACTGAAGAGGACAGGTATGTCTTGTGCTTAATGCATGGAATAGAGGTTCAGGAGTCAGAAGCCACATTCAATTCCCTCCCTCAGCCTTGCTGCCTGCTCTTAGCATTGCCATATACAATCTGAACAAAGTTTTGATGTGCCTGTGGAATGCCGAATTTCCTTAAAAAGCCAAAAGTCCTGACACAACCAAGCCATGTTCCTGAAGTTGCCATCAATGTGAGGTATCCTAGTTAATGTGAATAGCTGAATACTTACCCTTGAGTACAACTTTGTTTCTTGATCTAGCCCACAATTGTAAAAGTATTTTGGGCTTGTTGACTTGCTGCTGTGCTAATGCTCATTGTCATGGTTCATTTCTTTTTTGTGTGTTGACCTTGTGTGAAAATGTGCATCTTTACATTTCCAGTGACAGTCTGGTCCAGACTGAGTTGATATAAAGCTCTGCAGAGAAACAATGGGACAGGCTGGTGTTAATAGGAAGGGAAGAAGAGGTGACTCAAAGTTTAGGGAGTCTTAGAGAAAGTTTACTGTCTCCCGTTGCTCTCCATCTGACAGAGTTGGCCCATCTAAAACCAACACTGGCCAGCAGCAGTGGGAATCCTTTTCAATCACCATTAGCAACACTTTTATTTCCATCATACTTGACCACAGCAGGCTGCATCCCAGTGAAGAGCATTCCTTTCAGAAAGCCAGCAGACATTCAAGTGCAGCGGATTTACTGTGTGAAAACGGCATTTTTAGGGGCTTCTGAAAATGTTTAAATGAATGCTCTTTTTTTATTCTTTCTCACAGCTTGATTCTCAGCTTAGAAAGCCCTTCTTGCTAAACAATTTTAGAGTTTCCTACAGGAGCTTAGAAGTTAGGTCAACGTTCGCAATATAAATGTTCAGTTGCTGCTGTGAAATTACACATTTCTTAAGGCCTCTATATTGTTAAAACAAATGTTTGTAGCTATTTTGTTCAGGGTGAATGAATTGGCGTTAGCTATGCATATTTTCAAGACAACAAAAGAATTCTGCAGTCTTTTCATTTCAATGAAACGCTGCAGTAATGTTTGCAAGGATTTCTTGCTCTGACTAGCAGGACAGCTTTCCATAGCACAGCCCTATGCAAGTTGAAAAGAACCAAAAGGAAAAATCTCCCCCCCAGTTTGGCCCTATTCCTAAAATTTTCCATATCTCGTTAATCAGGAGACTGGTTTCAGGGCAGAGGGAGCCAGTGAAGGGACATAAAGGGAAAACTTATTTGTTGGAGAGAACTTATAAGAATAAAGTCAGTCTCCATTACCAATCATAGCTAAAGCAGAGTTACAAGGAGTTGGATAAATTCAACTCATAGTGCAGTGGAGTGCACTCCTCAGACTTCCCTTTACTCCCCAGACCATATTAAAGAGGCTCAGTTTGGTTTCTTTCCTGTATAGAAATGCCTGGGCTCATGCCAGTTCTGGCTGGAATCAAAGGGAATCTCTCTTCTGCAGTGAATTATGTGACAGGCAATTATGTGCAAGTAACTATAAAAGTATGGGTTTTGTCAAGTTCCTGTAAAGTCCCTATTTATGTTCACAAACTTTTACTGTCTTCTTCCCTGAAGCTGAAGACTTTAGAAGCAGCTTGTGAACTTTGTGCCCCTCATAATTTATTTTTTCCTGATCCCACTTTTAGGGGTATGGGCTGCCCCTGTGATGGGATTTTCACACTTTGATTCCACATACCTCTCCATACACAACCTGTAATTGTGTACCAGGTTAATCCCACATCCCTAAATTAATAGCCCAGTCAACAAAGACAATCTTTTAGAATTACCATGGAGAAATTATCATATTTAGGCAATTTTTCAGCCCACCTATAGGATGAATCATCTCCCTGAGTGATTGTAGCTTGTTGTTAATTATGCAGGCTGGGTGAATCATCCTCTAACTGAGATGCCACCAGTAAATTCAGGGTCAATCCAAGCCTGAGGTGCTCCTGCCTAAAGCTCTTCTGGGCATTCAAAGCAATGGGTACAAATTTGGTTTGTGCTACTGTGAAAACATAATGCAAAATGCAGTCTGAAAACCATGTGCTGTGGAACAGTTTGACATACTTCTGCTGTTCTCAGGGAATAAGTGTGGCAACACTTTAGGAGTCGCGAACGCAATTTGAATATTGGGCTTTTTAATTGATCCCAGTCCCGATGAAGACAGACTTGACATTACATACTGCATGATCACTGGCACAGCAGGAGTAGTTAGGCAGAGGGGATTGAGTGGTGTGTTCATGAAAGACCCGATGGAAATTAAAGATAAAATGGTGCCTCCAGGAAATTATGCTCCCCCACACATGTGGTGTGTTTTTTTTCTTATACCAAGAATATAGGGAATATTTAATGAACTGGATCTTAAGTCAGTATAGTGTGTTCCCCACTGCAACTTTGTGGTCTCCATTAAATACAGTACTGTACTTTTGATGGGCAAACAAATTGGTTTCTTTTGTTTTGTTTTGTGTTGCTGACATTAGCCAAGAGCTTACATTTTCAATTTCCTACAGTAAATTGTGCTTGTCCACTTTTGAAGAGTACAGAACAAAGGTGTATAAATGTGTATGCCAAGGGCGGCACTGTGGAAGATGGAGTTCAATAGTGCAGGTTCTGTTGCTTTTAAACCAGATTGAGGTGAATATTTACCCCACTGGCAGTTGTATTTTTTCTAGAAATCACTGCCCTACCTAGAGTTCTCATGTTCTTGTGCAGTCCTAAATTATAATAATATTCAGTTAAAAGGTATTTGGGCTGCAATAGTATTTAAATGACTGACTCATTCAAGTGCACTACAGACTGTAAGTTAGAACTTCATTATAGATTGGCCAATTCATACTGAAGGTGAAATGTGCTCAAAGAGCATGAATTTATCTTGTTTCTGCCAAGTAAAACCATTCTTGTTTCAATGGTATTTTCCAGTGTAATGCCTGTTATTAGGAAGTAGGTGGGAAAGTGTGTGTCTCCTACTTTGGCAACAAAATCAGTAGCCACTGGGTGCTGAGATGATTTGAAAGTGCAGCCAATGCAATGTTCACAGTGATCAAACTGGAGCTATTGCTGCTATGTCAGCTGCCAAAGATACATAGTTAGAGACTTCATTCACGGAGAATGAGGAAAATTCATAGTCCCATGACATTAAACAAAGAGAACAGCCAAAACCCTTATTATGTATTTCCTTCTTTCCATTTCTTTGTATGTGTTTTTTTCTTCTTTTACATTTCTCTGTGCCATAAGGGTTCTTTGTTTAAAAGGTTTTGTAGGTGTTGGTAACAAAATCATCTGAACTCGTAGTTTGATCCATCCAACCAGCTCCTCCTGCCACAGACAGCTGTTCTTTCCTTTCAAACCCTCCAAAACCACTCTGACCTAAATGTTTCATTCTTAAAAAGTGAATCATCTGTCATAACCTTTGTAGTAAGGAGAAGATACTTCTGAACAATAATTGCAAAATTTCCTTGCATTCCTTTTCAAATGGTGTCTGTTGCTCTTTGTGTAGCAACTGTTAATTTTCTGCACCCAGCACTTTTCTTACTGTGATTCTACTTTTTCATCCTCTCTCATGACATGCTGATGCTTTGTCTTCCCACTTGTATCACATTCCCTGACTTTTATCCTTTCCATCTTGTTTTTATAGGCCGTTCCTAGTACCACTGAAATTAATGGACATTTTGGCAATTTCTATGTCTACAACAAAGCAGGATGCTGTCTAAGTGCTGCTCCCCCTGGCCCACTAGTAAATGTATCAGGTTGCCTATGAGACTCCATCATGCTGGTGCTCTACAGGAAAACCAGCACTGCTTTTGTCAGCTTAGCCAGGATGTACATCATTGCTAAAGAAGCAATCGGGATGTATGGAAAATTAAATCAAACTCCCAAGATGAACTGGAGATTGGCTTCCTCCCAGTTCTGGTCCTTAGGCTGAAATCTTTAGCAGATGCATGCTGGAGGAAGGATCAGGAAAGATGGAGTAGGAGAAAGGAACCCTTGAAATGCCCTAAGGCAAAAGCTTAGCTCTCATCTGCAGTAGTTTCTAACTCTCTGAAAACCTCTTGTTTCAGCTCCTGAATGAGTACTCACCATCCCAATTTCTACTTTTTTTTTCTTTCTCTCCATTAAAGTATAAATATCAGTCTGTCTAGGAAGGTAGTTTGTCTTTTGGAACAGACGAAGGTTAAAAGTTGTTTGGAAAACTTTACAATAATATATAAAGAGCATGTCACCTGCCTTGTCTCCACACTGGAGAGCTATGTTACAAAACCTCTTTGTGAACTCTTGGCTTAAGCTTCCTTTTTAGGTAAAATAAGATTGTCCATGTAAACCAGACAAGGCAAACCAATTGGAATCTTAAAAAAAAGGATCAGAGGTGGAGAGATGAGGGATCACAAATCAGGGATTGGAAAAATTGTCTATACTTTGTCCTGGACTTATTCCCTGTAAGCACTTTAGCGATGTATTAGAAAGCCAGTAACCCTGAGCTTTTTCTTTTCTGTAGAAACCAAGAGGCATCTCCAAAGAGTGATTCTGATCAGCTAAAACCTGAGTCAGCCTGTCCACATAAAACATGTTCCTTTCTTGATGATAAGGGATGCAAAGGACAACTCATTTTCTACTTTTGGCATTTCAAGCAAATGCTTAAATTTGGAAAAGGATGAAATTGGTCCTTTATATTTACTATGAAGTTACAGTGTGTATGAATCTGAAGAGAGAATATAGGATGTTAGAATCAGTGACGCCGAGGAAGGACTGGCACGTGAATGAGGTTGTACGTATGGGACAAAGGAAAGAGAAAAGTTAATGGCAACCAGGAATAGATGAGAGTGATGGGCACTTCACAGAATCATCTGTGGTGATAGAGAGGAGGAGATGTGGAACAAATGTCCCTGGTTTTAGCCATGCTCAGTACACAGTGGTAACAAGACAATGTTAGAAGCTGAGAGTTAGGGTTGTTTGGAAGGAGACAGCCAGATCCTCTCTGGGTGTACTGGTGACTGGAGCAGATAGACTACATGCAAACCTCTGTTTCTGAGAAGCTTAACAAATCAGGGATTTTATGCCTAAATTGTCTTGCTTGCTGTAATTAAAAATTTGCAGCAAAAGCAGACAAAAATAAAATAAATTTTCCATGTTAAGAAAACCACCCTGAATAATTTTTTATTTTCTTTCAGATATTTGTGCAGGACCAGTAGGGTCATAGAAATCCTTGAAAAGTTAGAAAATTTGTTTACTAAGAGACTATTGCTCTCCCATTTGTTCACTGCTTCATCTGACACCTTAAGGACTTCGCATTTTGCTGAGGATTGTCTATAAATCTTGTATCTTGTACCAAATTAAGAAGACCATCTGTTGAAGAAAGTCTGTGTAAGAGGGTTTCCTGGAATGCAGCATTGATGAAACTGCACCTCTACCATCATCTGAAGTGCTGCTTCCTCTGCAGGGAAGGGGCCAGGATTGGTTTTCTCTTGAGCAACACAGAGCTCCAGTGAATCTGTAATTTGCGAATGTCTGTTGATTGAATTTGTGTATTAATGGTTATAAGGATCTTCCTCCTTCAGCTATAAATCAGATTTTATGGTATTAATTCATAGGAAATGATTAAAGCATCCCAAATAGGTAAAGATTTACGGGTTTAATATTAGCTGTTTGACTGGCATCTCCTCTTGATGTTACAGTGCCAAAAGACTGATTGGAGCGTGCTCATTTTCATGGAGTTTTTCTTCATTAATAACCTGTTTCTGACTCCCTAAAACATGTGCTAGGGACACAAAGACAGTTACTTGTTCTGAAAATGAGGGACTGCAGCTTAAATGTTTTTCCTTCATTTCACAGTCCTGTATTCTCAGCCTTAATCAGCAACTCACTGCTGGGAATGAAACAGCAAGGCAGTCAGATTATGTTCTTCATGATGAGTTTTTGAAAAGTCAGGGAGATCCACTGTGAAGAGTGTGCTAAGTTCTGGCGCTTTTTTTCATCTGAACATGCAAAAATTATTTCCATTTTGAATAATGTGCAATCTTTATTTAAAAAAAAATCTTCCTGGGGATTTGAAGACATGACAGCACAAACAACTGGGATAACATTCATAAAATGTTTTCCTAGCTAGGATGCAACAAAGAAGAAACAGAATTATGTAAGAGAATAGTTTGTGAATTGGAGAGAGTAGAGGGTAATGTAGAGAGCATCAGAGATGTAGCAATTGGGTCTGGAAAGGTCCTGGATGGTCAGGAGAATATGGTTGACTTGTAGTGCTATAAAATAGGAAGAACTTTGTTGAATGTTAGTTGAATTCCAGTGTTTTGGTTCCCGGATGTCATAACTTGTGTATCTCTTAGTAACCATATTTCTACAGCAAACAAGGCCGTGTAGTCATCTCAACTTTAATCTCCTATTAAAGTAAATATTGCTGCAGAACTACCTCCATGTTTAATCCAATTCTTTAAGCTAATAACAAATCACTTTGATTTTGATATAAATATTTTTTCTTTTCTGGAAGGCACTGTACCTTTTGATCTCCTCAAAATGAGATGCATTTTTGATGACACCTCCCTCTTATGGGTCGCTCTGGTATTCAGTAAACAGTGAGATGCTGACACCACTCATTTCTCACGTTGCTCAAACCTAGTTCAGAAGGCCACTTAGGGATGAGGTATGGTCAGTTTTATCCATCATGATGGAACATGGACAAAATCAGTAGTTTCCAAACTGATACACAGATGTAAAGGTTTGCCAAGATTTACCTGATCTTGAGAAAATTGCTTGCTTTAGTTCAGCTATTAAATCATGTTTGAAGAAGTTCACTAGTCAGAAACACATCATCATGTGATGGTGTGACTGGCAGCAGTCAGTGCAGTCATACAGTTCCACTGTGCCTGAAGAACTGTCCCTCTTCCTGGACTTTGTTCAAAATCCCTTTCGGTAAAAGGCAGCAGCAGTGTCATTGCCACTGCAACATGGTATAATTACTGGTGGGAGGGAAGGACTCTTCATGATTGCTTTTATTTAAGAAATGTACATGGTATAAAAAAGTTTGGACTCTTCTGGTTTTCCTTCTAATAAGTTGATGCAAAAATGAATTATTACTACCGCAGAGAAACAGAAGAAGTGTAATATTAGGATGTTTATATTTTAAAGGTGCTCTATTCACAGTGCCTGGAGGATCTTGTGATGAGATGTCACATCAAATAAGAAATACAATTCTCAAATTCAGTTGTCATGAAAAGAAGGTTTTACTTTGACTCTATTCCAGCACTGAATCCATTCCAGAAAAAGTCTCAGTTTCAGAATTATTTCTATTTTGCTTTGAATGCAGTTCACATACATTAAATGAAAAAGAACTTTCATGTTGTGATTAGAGAAAGTAGCTCAAAGAACACATTAATGCTAGTTGCTCTTACTTTTGATTTTGTGTTCCAGAAATGTCTGTGGTGCTTGCTAAAGATCATAAAGCATCATCAACCTCTCCTTTGCCATGCATAATGAAAGCCAGGATTTCAGCAAAACTGGAAAGAAGCTTTATTTACATTGCACAAAGGAAAACAACTTTTTGAAAGACCAACATTAATCATGAACAGTACAGCAAATCACAATGTTTTCACAGCAAAACACAATCAAATGTTTTTACTCTAGCCAAAGAACCAGTTTTTGATTCTGAGAGTAACACTGTTAATATTTAGAAGGCCTAATGCTGTTTACTCTTGGTTATTTCAATGATACTTCTTAATAACATCTAGTTCTTACTTGTTGTCTTTGCTTTTTTGACAAATACATTTTTCTTACAGTCTGAATGCAGTTTGAAAAGGTATGGGAGATTCCCAAGGATTTACCCCGAGACAAGTCAAATATTTGCTGTCTTTCTATTTCATCAATGGATTCCAGTTTTTAATCATTCAAAAGCAGTTTGATGCAAAAGTTGCATCTTCATGTCTTGAAACTCTACATTTCCTTCTCAACCTTCTTTGTTCACTGTTCCAAAGAGAACTCAGCTCCCATGCTTCTAACAATAATAATATAGATCATTAAATACATTACTTGTAAGAGCTCCTGGGACATCTTCCTGGTAGTTTCCTTCTGATATGATCCATGGGTATTTACATTTAAAATCTGTGACTGCTTGAAACAAATGGATTAGTATCACAATATTCCTGTTTCCTGGTCTGTTGTTTTTCATATACCTAGGAAAGTCCCATCCCACCTAACACTAATCTTTTTGGCATTGCCCTTTAATTGCTGCCACTCATCTGATCAAAAACAGGGCAGAAGCTGCCAAGTTCTAGTATTTCCTTGCTTTATTCCTGGAAGAATTTCCTGCTTTATTCAGTCTCCTCATTCCTGAATGTTTTTTGCACATCCGTTTGTGACTACTCTCCAAGATATTGTATGCTCATAATTAGTGGAGCTTTTAAACAGATTTAGGCCACTGTTCCACAATCATCTCTTTTTCCCTCTTTTTCAGTCATTCTTCTTGATGGGCAAATATATTTCATGACATAATAATGTCCCTTGGCAGACTTGCTCTCATTATCTTAACGTGAATGTTTATAGACAATGGACTCAATGTGCCAGTTAAAACAGCTTTTGATTTTGCTTATCTGAAGCCAAAGTTCTTGGCCCCTTATGCACAGCCAGGCTATGTATAAAAAGATATTCAGCTCTGAATGAGATCACTAACATCTGTTGCTGCACATAGCATTTAATCTTCAAACACCATCAACAACAAAAATCAGGAATCAGAAATGCAGAAGTGGAGAAACATGGATGCCTGTGACTGCAGCTTCAATTGCTCTTTACTGCTGCCATGCCTTTTGCACACAGTGGTGTTCTGCTCTCAGCTACAGTAACCTGCCCTCAGAAGACCCTGAGGATTATACAAGGAAAGTAAAAAAACCCAGCTTTCTGAGAAGAGCCACCCAAAATACAGCCACTCCCTCTCATACTCTGGGCATTTTGGTTCCAGCACAATGCAGGGGTGGAAGGGTGGTTAAGTGAGAGAGGTACTGAGGTGGTCAAGAGTGTTTATTTAATAGTCTCTGATATAAAAATACTAACCAGACCTTTATGGTAAAATTAGCTCATAATCACTCCAGTTTGCTCTTGCTATTATCCAAATACAATTGTGTATCTCCTCTTTGTGATACTCCTGAGACGTAAAAAATGATTGCAATTTTCCAATTGTCATGAAGAACAGAAAGTACCAGCCATACCTTCAGGTGTTCTTTGCATTTGCCATTAAGACACATCTTGACAATTTTGTTTTTCTTTTCCTTTCTCTGTTCTGAGAGCTGTGGTGTCTCCTAGATCAGGAGCTGAATGGTGTATCTGGGCTTTGCACAACCTTTCACACCCCTCCAAGGTGGGGGCTTGGACCCCCACTTGGAGCTTTTTCAGAAAGCTTGGGAAGAGCCCTGCTTCTAGAGGGATGTATTTTTTCTTTTTCTGGATGGCAAATGGTCTGGCTTGTCACGGAAATGTCCAATGCTCCTGGAGTCTGATAACCTTAGCCAACTGAGTCACAGCCCTATGTATTCATGAATTCTTGATAACTTTGCTGAAACCTCACAAATTCTCTTGACTGTTTTTCTGAGTCATAGGGATTCTCCCATGATTCACTGAGGGCTCTGTCAGACTTACATTTGTTGTGCTCCACTGACATGTGTCTTGAAGCTATGCTGCTTTTTAAATGCAGGTTAAAAATAGCACGACAGTGATAATGAGAATAATATAACAGACTGATGAAATAAAGTAAATCAAAATTTAATGCTAGCAGTAGAAGTTATGACAGTTATGCTGTTCTGTCTTCTAGATTTTTAAGTCCTTGAAGAAGGAAATGTTTATGGAATTTTGTTGCATAACATTGTTGTTTTAAATGTACCTGCTGGTCTGGTGCTATTATGTCACAGACATGGGGTCTCCTTGACTGCTCTGAATTTCTATAGATTTCACAGAAAGTTCATCATAGGCTTGCACAGGCTGCTCCATCAAATGTAAATTCGGGTCTCATGTCCTTTCCAGGAGTCACGGTTAGTGAACTTGCCCCAGGATTTCCTACGTGATTTGTGTTTGGTACCTGTGGTTGTACCCTAGCATTCCTTGCAGTGGAACAGATGTTTGTCATATGGTCCTAAACATGGAAATCAGCCTGGTCTTTCTGAGCCATTTGTGTGCCAAAGAATTCAGTTATGGCTCTGAATGGGCCTGGGCCGTAGTGCTGTGAGACAAGCTTATTTAACAGAAATTCTAGAGTGTTTGGCACGTTATGTTTACCAGGGTGAGGCGAACAGGAATGAAATGCAGCCCTGGAAAGGGAGCTGTCATGCAGATGACTCGCTGCAATCAAACACTTTGAGAAAATATGGTCTCTAAATGTTATGTCTACAACTAATTAACTTTATTTATTGTAGGACCTATAGAAATACAGAAACTGTGAAGTTTAGGGAAAATTAAATTAGGTTTTCAAACAAATGCCAGGCTGCCCAGCGTTCCTTTTTTTTTCTTTTTTGAAAAAACTCCAACAGTCTCTTTGCCAAGTAAAGTGAAATATGCTAAAATGCAAATGTTGATGTGTTTCAAGAAGGAAATTGAGTCTCTGACTCAAACCTTGCTTTAAAAAAATTGAAATATTAAAATCATCTAGGTTTTAAACTTAAAAGTAGGCTCATATATACACAGACTTCATTTAATCAGGAACTTTGACGTTTCTGCTTTAATCCCCTTCTCCCGATACTGTATTTTCTCCCATTGAAACATGAACAACTTGCAAAATATACTCAGACTGAAATAGGCACACTTGCACTAGACCTGATAGACTTAGTTCCAGTTGTGACTGTATAATCATGTCATACAATAAGTATTGCTTTTTTCCCCCCACTTCATTACTAATATCTCAATATTTTTTGAGTATACTTGCATGAGACCTGATACCACTAGAGACTTGATGGTATCTGCTCTTGACTATAAGGGTGGGCAGCATAAATATTAGGATTCAAATTCCTGAATACTGTGATCTTAAATGCAGTGTGTGTAGGAGCAACAAGTAAAACCAAGTGATACCTCACTCATGCCCAGTGAGAGAATAGCCCATGTAGTTTTTGCCTCACTATTTTGATGATTTGTTAATTGCATCAAAAGACAGTAAGAGGAGAGAGGTGAGGCATGTACCCTGTCGTTACAGAGGGTGGGTATCTGAAGGGCCAAATCCTTTATGGGACAACAAAAATTATACCTTTCCAAGTAGGTGCTAGGAAACAATTTTTCTCTGCAAAAGCTACTGATCCTCATCCAGCACTGAGAAAATAGATTGAGTAGTCAAAAAATTAGTGATCTTAGGCAAATTCACACTATATAGCACAATCCGTTTCAACTTCAGATCTTGGAAAACCTGTTTGAAGACTGACTTCAGGAGCAAGCAGCTGGCTGGCATACCTTTTTTTCCTCATCTGGATAATAGTCCTGCATCTTGGCAGGCAAAACCTTGCTCTGTGCAATCCTGCATCATTTGGAGAGCAGTCCAGGAAATCATGGCTCTGCTCACCAGCCAGCATGGCAATGTGGACGTATGATGGGCAAGAACATAGGGAAATATAAGTTGGATATTAGGAAAAGGTTTTTCACAGAAAGAGTGATAAAGTTCTGGAATGGCCTCCCCGGGGAGATTGTGGAGTTGTGTTGTTTCACATTCAAGTCACCATGTGTTTAAAAAAAGACTGGATATGGCACTCGGTGCCATGGTTTAGTTGAGGTGTTAAGGCATGGGTTGGACTCAATGATCCTGAAGGTCTCTTCGAATCTAGCGATTCTGTGAATTCTGTGGACATCTTTCTTCAGGCTGGTCAGGGCAGTGTCAATGCAGCACTGAGTCTAAGTTCACAGGGAGCCCCGCCAAATGCCTTCAGGCTCCATACTAGAGGAATTGTGCACAGGAGCCAAGAGAGGGAAGCCCTGAAGAAAGGCTGTGGCAAAACTATAGAAATCAAGTCTAGGTCTGAATAAAGCACTTTGCTGACCAAATTTGGATTGTCACTGTTGCTTCTATTTAATGAGACCCTGTGGAAAGCAATTCCTTGCGCTTTTAAACTTCTGAAAGAGAGGGAGCAGAGCCTCTAGGTCAGTGATTAACAAACTAGAATAATGAATTGTGTGTGAGATACTTTGGGGGATAGATATGATTCAGTTTGTGGAAAGAACGAGGTGTCATTTCATTTTTTTAGAGATGTAAGTTTGTAACTAATTTTTGTCTCTCCTTGCCAGCATAACGGTTTGAATGTTAATTTAATTTTGCAGAATATCATTTATGTAAATGTAATTAGAAGGGAAACATGATCGGGAGATGCATAGCACCAAAGAAAATTTATTACTCCAAAGGGTATTGCTCTAATCATTCAACTGCAATATTGAGTTTCCCAAGATTTAATCTAAAAGCAATAAATTACAAAAGGCTAATGTCCTGCCCAACAAAAAGCTGTCATGAACCCAAGTTTCTGTGGGGAAAAAATTCAACTTCATTTCAGCAACAGGCTCTCCTCGTTTACACATTCCTTTTATGATTCCAGTCGAGTCAAAGTAAAATGAATACAAATGTGAGAGTTTGAACACTTTCCCTGAATATGTATGTCTGTTGGTGATTGTAATAATCAGCAATTCAAGGCACTGGGACTCTGCTATCTCAGGCAAAATTAGGAATGCAGTCCCACAAAGATACCTCTGCAAATTCTTCTCCCCACCTTCACATGACCCTTTGATTTAAGGGAAGGCAAACTTGAGTCTGATTAATTCCAGTGTCCATATGAATGTCTGTTGCTAATGTGCTGTTGTCTTTGTTCTGCCAACAAAATGAATGAGAAGAAACAAGCTGTCCTTCTGCCTGTGTTAGTGACTGTAACCTATGTGCTCTGTGGGAAACACTGTCCATGTGGAGAAGTGATCATATTGATTGTGATGGTCTGGATTTACTAAAGAAACAATTTTGCAAGGTGGAATTAAAAACAAATCAAACAATATTGTGTGCCTACTTCTCAAGGCCCTTGAATAGCTGTTCTGATGTTCAAGGAACATCACTCGAGTAAACCTGCAAGAAAAATTTGTCAGGAAATAAACAACAGCTAGGCAAAATAAAAATTGTTAAACTTCCTAATGTGTGGGCTAAAACACTGTTAAATGTTGGGGTTTTGTGGTGCAATTTAGTATGAAGGCTGATGCCAACATTACACTTCTCTGGAAGTAGAGTAATTAGTACAGGAAATAGGTTTCTTATGTTTTATTTAGCCAAATTCATCTCTGGTTTAACTCCACTGTAGCCTGCATTAAGTTTGTTCTTATTTCCCAGTGTTTCTCTCTGTAATTCTTCATTTCATGACCTTTAATTCCTTGTGATTGTCTTTTATTTTAGGTAGGGGCCATAGTTCCTCTCTCAATTTGTTACTATCAATTATGTCGTAAGTCTTCATTTCTTGGCTTGCAAAGTGAAACCCATCAGACCTACTACAAGTTTTTACAAAGTACTCATTGGCAGGTTTACAGATTCCCACAGCTGTACGTGGGACACAGGGAGAAGCACAGGGCTCCAATCTCAAAGGCACAGAGAAATAGAACTGTGAGAGGACTGGAGGGAAATGCAAGGAACAGAGAAAGACAATTCTGTTAAAGGCAGGGAAGGAGGGCCTCAACATATGAGCTGCTCATTTCCATGTGGAGGAAAAGTACATCTTAGGAGGGTGGCTGAAAGCAGTAACGAGCAGCCCAAAGAATGAGAGAGAGTGCCTGAACTTGTTGGGTCATACAAACAAGCTGGTGAGGCTCAGAACCTCCTGCTCAACAGTGAAGTCAAGTCAGTCATGAATACGACTACTACAAATCAGTATCTTTTTCTTTGTGCCAGGCAAGTTCTGGAGATAATGATCGTGGCTGAGATGGCTGAGATGTGAGGTGTGGATGCCTGGGTCAGTGCTGGCATCCCATGCTATGATGGCCCTGAGGAGACAAGGGCCTACCTTCTCCTCCTCTTCCTGCCTTTTGTACTGGTTGCAGAATTGAGGTCCTGTGCTTCTGAACTTTTTTTACAGGGCTGCTTTCACGTAGCAGACACCCCGACTTCTGTTTCAGTTCAGCTACCCCAAAGTCAAACTGAAAGGAAGAAAATATGGTTCAATAGATTCATAACAACATTTTGCAAGGTGGAATTAAAAACGAATAATATTGTGTGCCTACTTCTCAAAACCCTTGAATATACTCATCAGCTTTTGTTCTGTAGGGTACTGGTGTGAAGTTGTAAGAGTTGTAATTCTCCACCCACAGCTGTTTAGGGAGGTCCAAATGTGTGCAACAGAACATAGGACAAACTGCTGTGGGTACACCTAAATAACAACCAACGTGCACAGTACTAATCATCTCATCCTTGATTGTGTTCAAGTGCATTACAGATCAGGACAACAGAAAGCTGCAGGTCTCTGCTATAAAATTGCATTAAGGTTGTGTCACACCAGCTTTAGTTCCACAGCTCTTTGAAGGCAGAGCAGTAGAAAAGGACAAATCCAACAGGAGTGGTGGGAAAGGTCCTGCCTTGGTGATCTATCAGATACACGGACTGCAGGATGTGGTACTAAGAGGCCTGAGAAGTGTTTTTAATTACACAAGACGTAATTAGTCTAGTTGTGAAATAATGTCTAAGATTTTTGTCTCTTTAATTTCTGCATAATGTAGGAAGGGAAACCCTGCATCATGGAAAATGGTTTTTGCCCCAAGTCAAGACTACTGTTCTATAATTCCTTAAGAGACATACATGAAGATTTTATCAGTCAAAGATGATCTTCCAAGATCATCATAATTTATTACAGTTCTTGTGTTTTCATTCCAATGAGATTTATAATTATAAACTGGTAATTAAAGAGGCTCCACTCTGTAATTCCATAGGAATTCCACTGTGATCTGACATTAATTAGCAACCAATTATAAATTATGATATAACTTTTATGAAACCCACGAGTGTCTGGATGCCGTCTTTCAGTTACAAGGAAATGTTAGAAGGGATTTTGCCTTTGTGAGATGGAGTTTTGTCACAGGTTGATCAGTACTACCATGGGCTGTGAACATATTTCTATGACACAGCAACTACATGGATGGACAGGTTCAATCTGCCATCCCAATCTCTCTTGGAAGAGGCATTTTTCTCACAGGATTTTAACCTTTTGTCATGTCAACCAGTGTGCATTCTTTGATTCTAAGGTTTTATCTGACTTGTGTAAATCAGTGTGAGATGGTGCATTGCTTGATGGCTGATGAAAGCGCTCTCTGCCTTGAAAGTGTATTTTAAATAATTGCAGCCAATCAGGAAAAAGACAAAAATACAGGCTCCAGTGAGAATATCTGTGAGATGAAGAACATGTGACAGCAGGAAAAGGGGATAAATATTAAAAATTCTGGCATTATTTAATCATTTAGCACTAAAGATCTAATATCTAATGAGATTTGTATGTCCCCAAAATCTGACAGGTAAAATTTTACCTAGAGATGTGTTTGTAATAAAACACTGGATGCATATGGGTAATCAAGACTTAATACCTCTTTTTCCTTTTTTTTTATTTTCTGCTTTTCTTTTAAATTTTGGGGGCATTTTTTTTGTGTGTTTGTTTGTTTGTTTGTCTTTTTGTGAACTCAGATCAGTTATCACCATTAAGCTTGTCAGAAAGTGGGGAATGGGAAAATACCCAAATCCATTACTTGCAAAAGCATGTAGAGAACAAGAGACATAAAAGGAGACAACAGATTCTTTTTGCATGGATGAAATCATGAGGTAAGTTTCAAAGTCTTGCCTTGCAGATTAATTTCCACCAACTCCGCTAAACCTAATGAAAATCACTTGTGTTTCTAAATATTTCTTAGTGAGCTACCTCTTTGCAGCTTCTCCCTATCACCTCCTGCAACTCTTTTGATCAAACCTACAAGATTTTTCCGAAGAAATGAGACATCTGATCTGATTGGAGCTTGTATAGGTAACAGAATAAAAGGAATTGTGATCTTTAAGCCCTGTCCACATCATCTTCCATCATAAAATATCTCTGATCTGAGCACAAAGCTGTTCAGGAAAGTAAAAGTGTGGCTTACTTAGCAGCCAAATTTTGGTGACTTTAGAGTCCCCACTGTTCCTCAGGGTCATTGTGGTTGCATGGATGTACATCATTTATCTTTCCATTTTTTGTCATTTTACAACAGTGAAGTTTATGGGAGCAATCCTCTTATTTAAACTCAGACAAATCCAACAGTCTTGACCAAGAGATAGTCCTGACTGTTGTGTTCTCCCTCATTAAAGGGACTGTACCTATTCTTTTATAAAATAAATGAGATTTCTGCTTGGCAATTCCCATAAAAATCTCATGCTGTTATGTTGCATCTAGCTTGTTATCAGGATATCTCTGAATATCTTTGCCATTGAGCCAGAGATGTGTCCCTGACAGCAAGGAGCAGAGTGCAGCTTAAACATTGGGAAATGTTATAAACTGGCTCGATCAGATCAGCATCAGCAGTGACTCAGTCCACTCCTGCTGGACCCAGAGAGTACATGTGAACTAAACTTGATGTTTTTACTAGTAACTATCCCTAAAAGGGATTAAGTTTTTAAGATCTGGCTACATGCATTTCAGATATTAATATATTCTCTTGGTTCTGTGCGTAAGTAAGATTTAGAGGAATTTGGAGAGCAGCTGAACACTAAAGCTTTAGGAGGTCCAGCGTCAAAGCAGGGCTCATAGTAACCAACATTCTGTCAGCAAATCGTAAGGCTCGATATTTACCCTACTATTAAAATTATGTTTTGTTATTTTTGCTTACCTTCATCAAACTTTGGTGGTTTTTTTATGTTTGCAGAACAAGGCAAGCTCTTAAGGCTATAAAATTTGTCTCACTTCTTTTGTTTTAGTTCAATGTTGATTTGATGGCATCTGAAAGGGCAAATGAGAAAGGCAGATATTATGTTTCAAGGAGAGAGATATGAAAGTCTGAACTGCATCTGAAGTATATTTTACTCCTAATAATGAGAACTGGATGAACAGCATTTAAAAAAATATGAACCTGCCCCAACTACATTGGTTCAGCTGTAATTGATCTAATGAAGTTCTCCAAAGAATAATTGATATTATATAATCATAACTGGCAGTTTATGTCATGAAAGTGACACTTGACACTTTCCTGCTAACCAGTTTAGCATCATCAATTAAAACATCACTTGTGTAATGACATTTTAGTAACAAGTTTAATATCATAAATTATGACATCACCTTCTTTTATGGCATCAGGGGTGAATAAAAGGTTTTCTTTAGAAAAGTGAAAAACTAAAGAAAAATTGAGGAAGCCTTAAATTGCGTCTCATTTTGTCTTTATAAAAGATACATAAGTGTTTTATAAAAGGTACCTAAGTCATATCCTTCTGACCACTGTCATCGTTAGGGAGGATCTGAAAGCTAAAAAGCTACAAACAGTGGTGAAATAAAAATTGAGATGAACTTGCTTCACATTAACACAGAAAACCTCCCAGTAGATAGCAGTGTCCTTTGCATCATACCAATGAAAATCTTTGAGAAATGGAGAAGAAAACATGGGCATGCTCATGGAACCTGATGAACTCAATTATAGTGCAGTAATATTTCCTCAGATGTGGTGTGAAAGTTCAAGATTGCATCATTACCCACTATTCAATGTTCTTTTTCTTCATGGCCAGTGGCTTTGAAGTAATCCTTTTTATACTATTCTTCTCAGAATGGTCCAGTTTTGGTGCTGGAGTCTGGTATTCAGACTCTTCTGGACACTAGATTTTATGACTGTTAGTGATCTGAGTCCTGAGTTGGCAAATGACTCAATTTATTCATGTCTATTTAGGCTTATGTAACCAGACAGGAGCCAGACATGAATTGAGTTCAGAGGATTCCCAATTAAACAAATGTCTCCATGAATGTGTGTCTTTGTAGGATTAACTGCAAGGAGTCAAATATTGTCAGTATATCATGTTTTCAGAGCTGGCTTTCTAAAGGTACATGGCATCAGCTTCACTCTCTTCCAAGGCCAATAACTGTTATCAGTGACTGCAGCCACAAGCAGAACAAACCATAATCAAGCATCTTCAAAATTTTTCCAGATTTTTTTTTCTTGACACTGAATCTCTATCATATTAAGTTGTGCTGAGCTCCACTGGGACTCTATCCTGAGATAATATTTATTTTCTAGTGCTTGTGTAGAAACTTAGCCTTGTACATGCAGATGGTCCCTGTGAGTTCATGTGCTTCTCCCAAGGCTTCTTGGTCTGGATTTCAAGGGCTTGAAAAGTGGGCAAAGAATCCTAGATAAGAAAACAAATTCACTTTGTGAAACACTGGATGACTGTTGTATATTTTCTGGGGCAGAAACATTTCCCTGAAAAATCCAGAAATATTTCCCTTGCTAATTGCCAGACTGTAAATCCAGGATATGACAAATGGGTGCTGCATGGCATCTGGGCAACTGCTCCATACCCAGGATCAAGTGTCCAGTGCTCAAGAGATACCCTAATTCCAGCAAGAAGGTGATAATTTAGTAAGTATGAAAACACTTCTTAAATTACACACAAAGTTTTAAGCAAATCTATGTAAATTGACAGTGCATATCTTAGTGGTCTCCTGAGGATGCCATGATTTACCTATCCTCTTTTCTCAACATTTTTTCAAAAGTTTTTTTCCACCATGAATATTTATGTCGATGCCTCATTTGCTGACTGAATTTCCACTCTACTGGAATTATGCTTCCCCATAGTACACGCAGGGAAGGTGAGCTGTTAGAGGTGAGAAAAAGAGACTCCATGACCTTTAGGAAATAGCAAGTGGCACTAGATAAAACCTGTTCTGTGAGGGGCTACTTATGGATTGGTTGGACATAATTACCAAAAAATTATTATCTCACTGCAGCAATTAACTTGTGGTAGATCAGAGTCCAAATCTCCAGAAACTCTGAACTTTCACAAATTGGCTTTGCCCGTTGACACTCTAAGGCAATGAGTAATTCTTAAAATAGGTGTGAGTGATAGATACCACATAATTCGAGTTATGAGTATGGACTTATTTACAGCTGGCATTTTTTTTAAAGTGAGTTGTAAATGTTAAGGTGCTAGATTCAATGCTTATAAATGTGTTTCCTTGGTGATAAAGCTTTCACTGAGCATGTTATCTATCTGTGCTCTCTTATATGCAGACAAGAAATTATTCACTCTGTATGTTATAGGCCTTGTGCTTTAAAATTGAATCCTCTATTGACTAATGGCTGAGAAACATAGAAATCAAATCCACAGCTGTTTTTTCTTAAAAGTAAAGTTTTGGCAAAAGCAGCGAAGACTTTAATGCATTAGAAAAGTGTGCATTTTTAAAAGTTGTTCCACTTCCTATTTTCTCTCTACAGTACTCCCTGAAGTTGAGAGTTTTCTTGTGTTTCATCTTGCAGTTTCAGCATAACAGGGTTTTGATTTTGCACGCTCCTCTACTGCCAACTAAATGTGAAGAAGATGTTAGTTTGTGGGGGTACTCATAGTAAAGAAGTAAACACACAGAATGAAATCCTTCTGGGACAAAAAAAGCAGCAATTTATCTGATGACTGAAACAGTGGTGGTTGGAAATCTCCTTAGTGGAGACATAGAAACTACTTGGAAAAGGTGAGGTGAGACAGAAAGACTGTGCAAAAACCTCCACACACTGGCAAATAATATGACTTACATTAGAGTGAGAAATGTTGGCCCACTGATATCAGTGGGAGTTTTAGCATTCTTTCAACTTAACCACATTTTGTGAGTAAAGTAGAGGCTAGTTGGGCCACGGGATAGATGTGAGTAGTTACCTGGTCATCCCTGTTTTACCCTGGCCTCTTATAAAAGGATGCTCTTGCATGTCATCAGTTCCAGCACCCCGGAGATTAGAGGGGCTATAACACAGAAGAACAGATAGATGCAAAAGATGCAAAGACAGGAGGCCTGCTGCCAGTGAGACACTGCTGGTCCCAAAACACCCTCATCCTGGCATACAGAGCAGGTCAGGGTTCAAGAGCTATAGATGGCATAGGGCTGTGTGCATTAATTGCATCATAAAGTAGTGGGGCCCCAAAGGAGACCTGGTCTCAGCTATGCTGTGACTGGAACAATCAATTAATGAGAGAGCTTACAAACTCATGAGGCAGGACAGGGGCAGAGTATTAATCACCCATTCTCTGTGTTAGAAACTTGAGTTTAAATATGCCCACTGTTTACATAAATAGTCTATGGATTGAAGAGGAATGGATCTGACTTTTTCTTAGCCCTATTGCCAGTTTCAGGGGTTGGCTTTTCTTTCCCTCTTGTTTACACCAGCAGGAGCTCTGAAAACCCCCTTACTACACAGAAATCAGACATTTAATTTTACTTATTATCTCTAATTTCAACTTTGTTTCTATGGTTTAACATTTTGACAGTTGCAGTGTTGTAAAGTAAACTGTGAACTATTCCTGATGATCTTATCTAATTTTTTAAGTAACCTGCTGATGACCTTGCATATGCAAAACTGGTCCATACATTTTTTAAGAATGTTGTTTCAGGGGCTCCAGATAGAGTAAAGTTAATACAAGAACCCATTCAAGTGGCATTCAGTTTCTAAAACACAGTGAAGAGACAAACCTTCTGACCCCGCAGCTTTGAAAACCTCTTGTCGGCCGCTTAGGAAGAACAAGTCAGATTCTGATCTTCTTTCCTACTTGCTTAGCTGGCCATAGCCTGGCTGTAGCAGCTTTGTGGGAAAATGGGTTCCCTGGTGTGTGGTGACGACCCCACACAGGTCTGAGCTCTGTAATTGCAACACTTATGTCACTTATGAGAGCTGTCAAGGGCTGGCATTGCTTTTGGAGAATCCATAGAGCTGGAGCATAGGGCCACCGCAGGCCAGCCCTGCAGAAACCCACATGGAGAATCCTGAGGTTACTGGCTGTGGGGATGGCTTGATGTGCTCCCTATCTCCTGGGCACGAATTATGTAGGTTCTGAGAAATCTATTCATTGCTGGCTGGGCATGAGTGTAAATGCAATTATAAGGCATGTCAGCCTCCAAGAGGACTGGCACCCTGCAGGTGGCTCTGATTAGACCCCTGAAGAGAAGAGGAAGGTGCAGTGCCTCCTAGAGCCCATATTGCTGCTTTTGGATTTGCTGGTATTGTTGTCTTAATTTTGGAACAGCTTTTGCTGGAGCTGTTGCCTAGATTCTAAATTTTGACATTGTTTTGTCTTCACTTATGCTGTTTTGTCTCAGTTTATCTTTGCAAATGTCCAGAAGTGAAAGGGCACCATTTTGTCAATAGTGCAGGGGACAGAGAGTTTGTCTCCTTCACTTTGGTTGGCCTTGAAATTCCCCTTAATTAGTATTGTCATTAGGTTCTCACTCACATCACCCACTCTGTCTGTTCCACTTAAATATACTACCTCCAAATATAATAAATCTGGAAAAAATATGCCTATTATTTTTCTTTCTAAATCCTGTCCAAAGAAAATGAACCAGCAGTATAGTTCTACTATAGGAACTGCCGGTTGCCACTTAATTTTCTCCCCCTTTTTCCTGTTTCCCTTTGTTCTTCCCCATATCTCCAGGATACATAAACTCCTTGTCACTCTCATAGCTATGCAGCTGCCTGTCAAGGATACATGGTAAAATTCCTACCATTACCTACTCCTTACACTCAGAAAAGCAATAGGCCAAGATCCACAAATGTGATTTGCTTGCCTGGATTTTATCCATTCCATGCAAGAATCTCTCATTCAAGAGAAGACACAAAGCACAGAAGCTCCCCTCTAGCCTGGAAAATTCCTCTAGAACATCTCCCTTGGAAAAACACCTCCATCAAAACAAACAAATATAAGTGTATTGGGAAGAATTTAGTTTCCCCTAAACTGTGGATTTAGTAGAAACCAGTTTCCTTTGTAAAAACTATCTGAAAGTGGAGTGAAATTAAAATAAGTATTCCTCCTATTTCATCCTTGCCCTAATTTATATTACTCAATAGCATTACTAATAGACGAGGACTTTGTAGGTTCCTTAAAGAATTTGATGCAGTCAGGTCCTCAGTCTTTTTATTTATTTAAACATTTGAAGAAGTGCAAGAACTGAAACATACATTACTGTCAGTATTTAATATTGGTTTTATCAATACTTCTGTATTTGTTCTCAATTACAAAACTGACACATTTTTAGGTAGTATTTTCATTAGTGTTGTTTCCTTCCTCCAATCAGAAATATTTTAGAAAAGGTTTACAGATCTGACAAACAAAGCAGTAAACAAACTCAGACAAGGTGATTACTTTTCTAGCAGGATGCTTTCCTAGTCATGGGTGACATTTTCAATTTTTCTCACAATGGAGCTGTTTACTAAGCCCCTTTGAGTTCTTCCTCAGCCAGAGCCAAATCTCCAAAGCAAAGTTCTCCTTACTATGTGACATTTCATTCCTAGCATATCTGTTTCTCAGAGCCTGATTATGAGCCGGGGATTATGAACTAGTTATATTTAAGACTCTGATTTGTTTGGTTGGTTTTTTGGGTTTTTTTTTTTTTGTTGTTGTTGATATTTTTTATTTGTTTTGTTTTTTAATTCCTCTTTGCTATTCATCTTTTGGTCTTCCTACAAACATCTTTCAAGAGCACCTGAAATTCCACCAGACACCAAAAGAAGAACAAATGCAGGTGTTCAGGTGTTGTGAATACCCAGCCATTCTTCTAACCTGTGGCTTTACAGGGAGCACCAGTGAACAACAGTTTTTATTTTTTTATTTTAAAATATACTGCTGCTTTGACATTGCTGGAGGGGGGGAACAAGTGAACATTATGTCATTTTTTATATATATCCATTGTACTTGCCTGGATTCTCCTTAGTTGATATATCAAGCCTTCATTAACTACAAGATGGATAGGCTAATAGATACATCAGTTAAACCAAGTTGAGCTGAAGTGTCTTAGATAATAAAGCTTTGCGTAAATTCTAATTCAAGCAATTTCATCAAAAAGCATAACAAGTAGCTAATCTGGGATAAAAATGTTTTTTATTTCAGTACAGTGTTCTTCATAATATCCTTCACAGATGCTATAACGTTATTTTACTCTTTAGAAAAATATCTAACAACATGATTGTCTCACACCAGGCAGAATCCCAGTGGAAATTAAAATTGCATGCATTTTCTCATCACTCTTTATTTAACAACTGGGAGAGTTTTAATATTTGAAACTCAGCAAGAAAATTGTCTTGAAACACAGAGATTCCTTTGGGGTAATTTCACTTTTGTTTTGTGTGAACTTTAGCTGAGCAATTTTTTACAGTGATGCAGATATGTGGATTGAACGGCAGTTAACGGGACTTTCTATATGTGCTTCTCACCTAATATAGAAGAAAAAATCACAAGGAACATTCAAATAAAATAATTTGAATCATCTGGCCTTATTACTAAATATGCTCTGGTTTAGATTTTTAATTGTTTCTTTTAAACCCGTATCACTGGGTTTAAAGGTTGACCTGAAAGTGCCTCTATCCCTGCATGAAGGGCAGCACAGTTGTAACACTTCTCAATTTTCACTTTTTTTTTCCTTTATGTAATTGAAATTTTTACCTTTATTTTTTTTTCCTTTCTGTAATTGAAAGGACATCTGGCACGCCCAAGACACATCTAACATTGTTGGGATTTGGTAATGTAGTTTGTTTGGCTCAGAACAGCAGTATCAAAAAGGATGGCTCATCTACAAAATGAGCTGCTTGTCTCAGTTCAACAACTAAAGGACAAATGCTTGCAATGCAAAATAACACTGCAACAGGCTCTTGCAATGGTCATAGAAAAGTGACAGTGGATTTAGTAGGGTTGATTGTATCAGCTGATTTCCATTAGAGCCTTTTTATTTTAGCTTGTAATCGTCCCTTGGGAGATAGGCTGGCTAGCAAGACCTCATTGGCTATCACACAGTGGCTTCCAATATTTATTATTGCTCATATCTCTTCTGCAGGTTGAAGATTCTGAGGTCACTAAGCACCTTGCAGAAATACTCCAATCACACTCAGAGAATGTGACTGTGGCACTGCCTCACATTGGGTATCATTGCTTGTGTTCAACAGAGCAATACTGACACTCCCATCAGTTTGCTTGCACTGTTGATGTTTCCATCTTTAGCATTTCTGAGACAGAGTGAGACCTGCCAGTCCCTATCAAGAATTTGGGGCCCTTTCTTCAAGTGTTTCTAGCACAGTCAAAACAACAATGTCCAAAGCCTGTCTTTACGCAGAACTTTACACCAGAGTTGAAATTATTGCCACTATGTTCAAACACAATTTGCTTGTCAGTTTGGATGATTTCACACCAAAATATATGATCAGATGTTTCCTTATTTTTATTTCATTCTCACTGTAATATTTTAATCCTTTCCATGTATCTTAATTGCATCTGTTTCTTCCATTAGAAGTCTCACAGGAACTGTGTTTTCTAATTCTTCAACTAAAAAAGTAATATGTCAGGCCTCTGAGTTGTTTCAAGTGTCAGATCCACCTCTCCACTGCAGCTTTAGCAAGACCAAGCAGAAACAAAAATTAGTCCTGTAAAGATATACAAGTCAGCATTTGTCAGACCAGAACATTCATCCTCAGATTCCATTTCATTGGCACAGTGAGAACGTGTAGGTAAGCGTTTTGCAAAAGTCAAGTTTTTCACTTTGGATCAGTATCAGAACTCTTAAAAAGTCAGAAGCTCATTCAACTGCTTGGGGTTTTTTTTTGTTTGTTTGTTTGTTTTTTGTTGGGGTTTTTTTTTTGTTGTTGTTGTTTTGTTTTGTTTTGTTTTGGGGTTTTTTGGTGTTTTTTGTTTGTTTTTTTTTTGTCTGCACCTAAACTGAATATTAAGATTTCAGTAACCTGGTGGTGGATGGAAAGACCACATTTCTGAAAAAAAAAACCTGTTGTTGCTAGGCTCGAGATAATTTCTGACCACCCTTGTGATCTTTGTGCCTTGAACAAGAACACTGAGATTGTTGTCAGTTACTCGTGTGCAGCCCCAGAGCACCTGGAGGGACACTATAAACCTGTTATTGTCAAATCTCATACTGTCCAACCCACAAATTCAGACATGCAAGGTCTGTCTTTGGATCAGTTACTTCTACCTTCTGCTCAGGCAGGAGGCTCTGCTGAGCCAGGGGCTGATTTTACATTCTAAGCCTTTGAAATTGAGTTCAAATTGGTTCAAGCCAGCATTGTCTTGGTACTGTTTGTGCAGAGCCCAGCACAGCAAACACCAAGCCATGATCTGGTTCTAATGTACAATGGTGTTGTGGAAGGCTAGATATCCATATCAAAAATTAACTATTTCCTGCTGAAAACCCCTGTCATCACCTTGTCCATGCTCAGGATTTTGGCTTATGTCAGTCATAGGTGACTCTTAGGAGTGTCCACAACTCTCACCAGAATATTCAAGGCTGCCAGTTATTTCTGTTTGCAGACCACTTTGGTTACCTTTTCAAATATTGCACCTCTCATTATTGCAATATTCCAACCCTATCAAAGTCATCATGATTATTTCCTAGTGACTGTTATGCCTCTATTAGTATGACTGAGACAAGTACATTAAAAGATTTCTCTTTTATAATGCAGCTTGAATACCAGTATTAAAGGAACAAACAGTAATCTTATTGATTGAAGTTGCTTGTGCTGGACAGCATTTTTTTTCCTTATTCTCTTTCTATTTTAACAAGGGCTATCAATTTATTTCCTTATTTTCTTGTGAGATTTTGCCTTCTGGGTAAAGAGCATCTTTTATCTCCCCTTCTACCTCTTTTCCCAAACCTTCTTCTGTGCTGGGAAGATGGAATGTATACGTGATATCCCTTTCAGAAAATATATTCATCATATATTACAAGGATTGTCATTATGATGTATTAACATAATGCATCATCAGCAAGCTGTCAGGGTGAAGATTTATTACCTTAAAATAAGTTATGATGAGACACTGAGGAATGGGCTGAGAGAATTTGTGTTTATTTTTCTAAATTAAGGATTTTTAAAGTAAGTTTTAAAATCTCTTACCTTCATGAAGTAATAGAGTTAGGAAGGTCACAGAAAAGAGGACTTGAATAAGAAACACCAGGACTCAGCATAAGAATGTACTATCTTTTTCCCCCTCTGGTAGTTTCTATGAGTTCTGTAAAGTTTCAGTTTCTAGCATAGATGAGTGTTAGGGAACAGCCCAAGTAATTTTAATCAACCTGAACTAGACTTTATTGTTTATCCTTTAAAGAAAACCATCACCAAAGCACAAAGACTTGAGCTAAAATAGGCAAAATGTGTTAAAATGGTAAAGGAATAATTGCATTTTAGTACAAAAGGGTGTGTTGAGTGGACTTACCAAAAACCTGAAAGCAATAGCCTGGAACCAGGGAGAGCTTTTCAGCAGGTTTGCACAGACTTCAGCTCAAGCTCCTTCTTTGTATCATGTGGTGAAGCCATGAAACTTGGCACATTTATAGCATTGTAACATAAAGCCATCTGTGTACAAGTACAAACTTTTCCTTATTGCCAAAGTGCTTAATGTAATTACAATCAGGCTTGCTTCTCCTCTGCTCAGTTCATCCATATGCTGAGATGGATGAAAACTTGCACTGCTAAAAAATCCCACAGCATCTGAATTTGTGTGCTGCTTACAGCAGTGTGCATTGCTAACCTTGTAAATCTTAGGCACTTTTGCATTTTAGGAACACACATAAACTTGCAGGATGTCTTACAGGAAAACTGAACAGAAATATGCCCCAAAATTCAGCCTGGATTCTTTTCCTGCTAATGACACAAGACACCTGGCTTAGGAGCGCAGTTGTCCTTGCTTCCCTGTATAGTCTATGAAAAGTCAAGAGGTGACACACAGTTTGGATGCCTGAGATGGGAATTACTTTCAGGAGGCAACTTTTATTCTTTCCTGGATAGAAAATAAATGCAGAGTTCCTGCTTAGCTTGTTCACCCCCTAAAGAATGTTGTATTAATCCTGAGTGTTGGCAAGCAGCTGCAAAGTAGTTGCTTCATCTTAAAATTCAGTCTATGTGTGTTTAAATTATCCCATGGCTTTAATTGTGTCCTTTTATTTCCTGTGTCATGGTATTTGCATGCAGTTTTTTAAAATTTGAATGTAGTACTGGTCAGTGTTAGTTAACTACCAAGGTTGGTTATAGGTTAATGAATGCACTATGCTCGCTGCTGACTGATGTAATTACTGATAGGTGGTACACTGAACTTGACCCTTCAACCCCAAATATGTACTTGACTTTATCAGTGGAAATGGTCTATCCAAAAGGAATACTTACATTAAGAAGAAACATATGCAGTAGATTCATTTTCAGGCACAGGGAGTATGTTTTCAGGAAAAAAATTGCTGGAGGCAAAAGGTGGTTATGCCAAAAAAGTCTGTGAATTTCTCATCCTGAAGGAAAATAATGATAAGCCACTGAGTTTGGCCAGTTTTAGGAAGACAGTTCAGTTTATTACTAAAATGTAGGTGTGAAATTATTGTCAAACTTACACAAGTTACCTCTACTCAAAGTTCTTTACAAATTCAGTTGTTATGAATATAGGAAAAAGTCTTCTTCTTCCATAAGTCTCAGAATAGCTTAGTCATGTATAGTGGCACAGAAACATAGCTCAAGCCAAATTTATTTTGAGATGTTATCAGAAATGGATAAGTACAAATGCTTATAAAGCAACTTTACTTTGCAGACACCAAATAACCAGTTTCTGCACTCAAAGAAGGCTTTACTGGCTCTCCATTAGGATGTGTAAATATATGCTTATGGTTAAAAACAGAGTCCTCTGTATGGACACCATCTCTCCATCATGAGCAGGGATTTGCTTTTCTAAACTGAAATGTAAGAAAGGCACAAGATTTTAACTAGTCAAAAATTGTGTATCTGGTACTCATGATCAACTAATCTGCTTTATGGAAGGAGGTGGGCCTGATCCTGTCTAGTGTCAGTGGATGAGCTTATCAGGATCACCTTACGAAACTTTGGATTTGAGGGAAGATTTGTGCTGGTGCCTGTAATCTGTTGGTAATTAGTTAATTTCTTGATTTTGTTATGCCAAAAGAAAGGACTTCTGACCCATGCTGCAATTGTTAAGAGGCAAGTAAATCATTGATTTGAAGATTTCTATGGCATTTCTATTGTCACATATGCTACAAATTATAATTTGAAGTGATTTTGGTGCATAGATGCTGGAGTTAGAAAGGGTATGTCCAAACTCCTGCCCCTCTGTGAGCAGGGTTTCACTCATATTTAGTGTTAGTAGTGGTGGTTGCTCGGATCACCAGTTAAAACAATCTTAGGTCAGAACATTTTAGAGAAGGTAAAATATCTTGGAGAGACCATATGAAATCTATCATGGAAAAACACTGATAACTCCACATCTTATTAGCTTCAATTAAGTATTTCCATAGGGAGCCATGGAACTGTTTAAAGTCATGATGACACACACACACTTTGTTCCATCCAAAGAAATAATCTGTTTTCCAGATTTCCCAATAGTCAAGCTATTTTATTATTGTTTTTTTCTTTTCTTCCTTTTAAGAGAAATAATTTATAAGAATTTATCTTGGGCTTGCTACAGATTTAAAAGGAGAAAAAAGGTTTCTTCTGTCCGACTTTTAAATTATATGCATGACCAAAGATAAATATGTTTTTTATTTATAACTGTGGAGAGATGCCAAACAAAGCCTTTCATATGACACACCGCTGCTGTAGGAGAGGAGCACTTAAAACAGTTCCAGTCAAGTTAGGCCCCGAGACTTTTCATGAAACTTCACGCAAAATGGTTAAGACCTTTCATTTTTTATTTCTTTTCTTTCCTTTTGAACATCTTCAAAGGTTACAAGTGCAACATGCTTAGAGGATGCCAGGCTTCTTCCTGTCATGCTGAGATGGTCTGAAAACCACATTGAAACATGGGGAAACTGCAGCTACCACAGATTGCAGATGAGGGGTTTTTCTTCACAGGCTGTAGATCTCTCCTGCCCTTTCCTGCTTGGTTGGTAGCAGCTAGAGGAAGGTTGTGGGTGGAGGCTGGCAAAGCAAAGGATTGGTGTGCTGTCTTGAGACTGGGATGGATGGGCTTTGACAATACTGCTGGATAGGAATACTTGTGCTGCTAATACAAACAATTTGTAATTGTCAGAGCTGAAAAGTAAAAACATGATTATAAACCGTGCCTAGGATCAGTTTATGTCAGCTTTAAATGATTTAAAAGTCTAGTGTCTGGAGCTGCATCTTACTTGCCTGTAAAACTCCTTAAAGAAGACTTACAGAATGTTATAAGCATGTCTCTCCTTTCTTGTGCATTCATTGTGAAAAGTAACCCTTTGTCTAGCTGACAGGAGACAGGTTTTAGGACAGATGTTAAGCAAAGATTTCCAGATAAGTCAAAAAATATAGAATTTTCCAATTTAAACAGAATGAGACAATTGCCTGGTATATGTAATGCTTAGAATTTACTGTTTGTTCTTGTTTTATTCAGGGACAGGCTCTGAACAGTTAGGTACTGATGCACCTTTGGCACCTGGTGGTTTTGCTGTGCCAGGTTTGGAAGTTGTTTTTGTGTGGATGTGAAGAAAGCCTGTAAAGGATGCAAACTTCTCTGAGAGAAGGGAAGTAGCAAAAGAAAGCATCCTCTGTTACCTAGAGCCTGCCATCATTATGGCTGACCCGGTCTCATTATCCCCTGGTATCTGCAGCAGACGATGACCTTTGATGACACGGCACAACAGCACTCCAAAGGGATGCCTTCCTTTTAATTTTGGCTCCTGAATGCCAAATGTAGGCTCTTCTTCCCCATGCTGTACCCAGCCTTCTCTTACACAAACACAAGTACAAAAAAAAATTAAAATTATGCTAAATACTGCTCAGCAACACTGCTTAGGTACGAGGTTGCATTTCTAACATTGCCAGAAGAACCTCTGTCTTCCCATCACTTGAGAGTCTGGCGTAGGCTGGAAGCAACTAATTTACCATGTAATAAGATAGGTTCCTGTTGACACAATTCAAGGGCAAAACTATTAAGTCATTAGGGCTAATGTTGTAACATTCTGATACAAAGGCATGGCCAGGGCCTTTCAGATGTACCTCTGACCTTCTGAGGATTAAGTTTCTTCGCAGTTTATTTTTGGTATTTGGAATCTGGTTTGTTTTTTTTTCCCTTCTGCTTCACATGCATTCGTCTTTGGTCTTGGGCAAGATACAGCTTGGAGAGCAGCTTCTGCAGTCCTGATTTGTCCCCAGTTTTATCAGAGAAGATAAGAATTTATCAAAGAGGATAAGAATTCATCACATTCTTAATCCTGCAAAACTAAAATTACATCATGTATTCCTTTGCTCGGCCCTGCCCATGTCACAGCTTGGCTCATGGGACTGCTGTAGAAGGGAGTCAGGGAAACAGAGTTGGCTCTCAGGATTCTTCCACAAAAAAAGAAGGTGAGAATTGCTCACAACAGTACATCTAGATGTCATTTAAATAAATAGAATACAAAAGTGTCTTGCTATGGCCCTCTGATATTTTGACAAAGTAACTTTTCTCAAATTCAGTAGTATTGAGAATAACCAGATGATTATTTCAAACCATTGTATTCTCCAGCTCAGCAGCAGGTCTGCACTTGTTTCACTCCCATTGTGATGGCTGTTGAGTAAGTCCTATGTCTGTAACTTATGACCAAAATGTTTCAGAGCATTTAAACAGGACAATAACTTATATAAAGCCCTCAGTATCGTTGTCAAAGCTACCCAAAATAACACATTTTTAAAGACATTATTTAACCAGGAAGGCTCTTTTTGCATGATGCTTGTGTTAGTTGTATATGAATGCATTCAATGATGTGGAGAATTCAATAAAAAAAATTGAATTTTTTTTAAATTTAATTTATAATTTGCTTTTTAAGTCTATCTTTCTAATGCATTTAGCTTGTCCTTTTGGATTGCTAGAAAGGGTTCTCTCTCTTGGGGAAGAATTAGCAGACCATTCTCTAGAAGGAACATTTGGGAAGCAGGGCATCCAATGAGTTGGTGGCAAGAAGCTGTGGAATATATTCATTAATACATTCATTAATTTCTGACATATTTTATTTTTGAATTCAGTCTTTTAAAATATGATGATGCTGAGGAGAAGTATTTAATGAAGTTATCTTTGATTTATTTTATTTCTGCTTTTAATGACTTTAAATACAACAGTAGTGGGGAAAAGGAAGCTGGAGTAAAAAAATAATTCTGCTGTTAAAACTGTACATGCCAGCATGGGTCTGGAACGGATGCTCATGGCTGAATTAATAAACTCTGACTGTGGAGGTTTCAAACATGAATTCTGACAGACCCTTCACTATGACAATACTAGTGGGAGTCACAATAATATCATCTGCTGCTGAACATTGCTAGTATGTGAGTACTGTTGTGCCAAAGGTTAATATGCCAGTTTTATTTCCTTCTCTCTACAGCTATAATTTAAATGAGTTGCACACATAAGTGATGTTATATGCATAGGGTTTTGCATTAAGTTTGCTATGTCAGATTTGTTTATAAAAATCATATTTTGAACTACTTGCCCAGGGGCTCCACTCTGGGAAGCTGCAAGCTGATTTCTTTTAAAGAGGCAGTTTTCATTTTCCATGGATTTTCAATAGAGGTTTTGGAGCTCTGAACAGGGAGCTCAGTTTTAAATTCAGCACTTGCCCAGGTTTACAATTAGGTTTAATTACTTAGCAACAGGGAGTCTAATCTAGTTTTACATGTGTGCCACATGACCCTTTCCATACCTTACTGGGATTGGAAGGGCTGCCTGCCTCTCTTGGGGAAAATTGCTTCCAACATTTTGGAGACCATTTACAATGTTTTTATTCCTATGCTGCAAAGTTAACATTGCCCATAAACCTAATAGTCACACAGTAGTTAATAAGGGGCAGAAAGTTTTATAGTCTTTTTCCGCAGTTGTTAAAATCTTGCTACTGTAGTTTACTCCTAGCCACACAAAACCTATCAGTTGTGAAAAATAGGATGCTCAATGATGGTTTATTCTTGGAAACCAATGGAAGAGAGGACCTTTCCTGAGAATCTAGCTGAACATAATGAACTTGGGGATTATTTAAATTGCTTGGCTTGTAATATAAACACTTGAGGGCTTGCCAGCAGTGTACCTTCAGGATGTGTGACTTTTCTAAAAAAAATCATTTGGGATGGTTTTTTTTCAGAATCCACTGCAATTAGTGGCACTATGGCAAAGGATGATTTATTAAATTGCCTTTCAGTGAGAGGAAATAGAATCTATTAATGATGTTGCACATATATTTTTAGTCAGGTTCAGCAAAAAATAATTTTCAAGCTGTCTTTCTATGTTATGTAAACTAAGAACATTCTCAGGGTACCAGCTGGATTGTCCTTTGGGCCTTGTAGACCTTCAGAATGGTTTTGACCTTGTCCTGCTAGAAGAGATGCTGATATTCACGACTGCACCAGCAGAAATTAGGTACTTCTTAGGGTTAGTAAGATTTCTAGACTCAAACCTGAACTGAAATTGGCTCAAATGTAATTAGGGATTGACTACTAGTACCTCTTGGGTACACACTTATTCTTGTTTCTTTGCCATGTTGACAGTGAGCAGGAAAGTCTGCAGCTTGACAGAGTGCTCACTAGAAGGAGTGGCAGACAGGAACAGCTCTGAAAAGGAACAGTTCACAAATTTCTCTCTAAAAGAGAACTTTTTTTTCCTCTGTTAATAACTAAGCAGTTACATTAAAAAAAATCTAGCCATTAATAATCCAGAATATTTTCTCTAAAGGTACTTGTTCTGCTAGGATGTGGAAAACGGGTGTAGAGATTAGTACACAGTAGTGAAGAGTGGGGGCAGAGAGGAATAAACAAAAGCTTATTTGTTTCAAAACTGAAATACTGTGGACACTGTGATCTTTTAAAAGCAATGATACTGAATGCTGTTTAAAAGAGCAGAGTTCTAATTACTTGGCTGCTATAACTGTACTTCAGTGCTTAAAATGTGCTTTCCTTTAGATTTCATCTTCCAAACACTGTTCTCCCATGCCACCTCTGAGAAGAGGGTGGCAGGTTATCTTGGATAATCTTTGCACTACCAGCACTCTGGGTTTGAATCCTCTAAAAACTGTGTGTAGTCCATAGAGCAGAATTTTGTGGGTTTGGTGTTGAATTTAGTGGGACTTATAAACACAAGGAATAGATATTTTAACAGTGATAGAAGTGAAGATTATGTTGTGTTAGTGGTGGGCAGACACTTAGAGGGGCAGAGTCTGTGAACAAGGCTAGAGCTCCATACTTACTTCCCTGTGCACTGTGCCAAATTATTACCAAAATATCATGCTATAATCAAGGTCTAAAAAGGAAATGGGGCTATTCACTCAGTAATTTCTGACCTGTTACATGACTACACTACTGGATTAATTTTGAAGTACATATATGGAAATATGCATGTAATTATCTGTCTAAAAATACAGCACTGCCATTTCTGGGTTGGTTTTTAGAGTGGTTGCATAAAACTTTATCAAGATGCCTAATACACTGTGCCATGCTCGTCTTGGGCTGGATTGTTACTGGGAAAATAAAGTTAGCATTGCAGTGGTTTCAATGCCTTCGCGGTCTGGCCAACTCAGTGCTCTGGATGCGATTCTGCACATCTGAAATTCCTATAGGTTGCAGGCTGGATGTTAATGGAGTGGGAATGGGTAGGAAATGCCTAACCCTTCCCACACTGGCTGGCTTCCTTTCCCCTTGGAGATCTGCACCTGTGGTCTGATGCCAAATGCTTTCTTCTTAACCATAGGGGTAAGCCAGAAGATCCTCCTTGGTGCCTTGAAGGATCTATGGGCAGACAGAGGAACAACTTCCCTGAGATGCTTCTGGACACCCTAGAACTATGTAGAGCCTTCAGCATGGCTTTGCCCCAAAGGTATAGTCTGCTTCGGTCTGACAGGCTGTTCCTATCAAGAAACATTGCTCTGGAAAACAGACTTGTCTTTGTGAAGCAAGTGTGCTCTCCTTGATCCCAAAACCACTGAAATCAACAGTGTTTTGAAGTCCAATTTCCACTGATTTCCATGGTCTGGAGATTACATTTCACTGCTTTTTCAACTCTGAATCTCAACAAGTCCTTACTACCTCACTCTGAGTATTTTTTCCCCACTGTGGGATAAAAAGATGTTATTTGACATGACGAGATCTAAATAACTGGGCACTGTGCATGGAAACTGCAGCTCTATTGTCAGCCCCATTTCACAGGCAAGGCAGCTCTATCTGAAATCATACCTCCAAACTGCAGCAAACCCAAGAACAGATCCAGCTTTCATTCTGTAGATATCCTAGTAAAAGGAAAATTTCCAGCTTCATTTTAATTTCCAAATATTTCCAAACATTTTCCCTTATGCACAGTCTCTTCCAAATACAGCTGTCAACTGTTGCATTGCTGGGGTTTTTTTAAAAATTTTCTTTTCTTTGTTAGTTGCAGTTATTAATAGTTTGTGAGTTAATTGTTTATGGGTAAAAATATACTAATAAATAATTGAGCCTTTTTATTCTTGTTCTGATTGAGATAGAATAGTACAGGGAAAATGCACTGGTATTTTCAATTTGAAATGGAGATTTTTTTTTTCTCAGAGCCATGCTGGCTTATAAGCTTCAACCCTCATAACTTTGACTAAGAATTAGGCTATTTAAAAGACAGACTGAGACCCTTTTCAGATTTTCCATTACCTAGTAAGTATCCTTAGTTCAGCAACCAGTCAGGGAAGGCAGTTGGAGAACAATATTGTAAGTGACATTTTAGAATTGTAGTTTTTCAGTATTTATCAACCACTGCATTTTAAGCTTGAAGGTACCAATGTTTTTGTGTCACGTAATAAATTACAGAATGTTTACATGCAATTAGGTAGGTGCCTACGGAGGAGAAAACACTGGGAAACAGGATTTTCCAGAGGCAGTAGCTAGTTCAGAGGCCCAGAGTCACTGCAGTAGCAGTTGTCAGGGAGGACTGAGTGGCAGTTCTAATTACCAGTGTCTACACAGGTTTCTCATAGGAAGATACAAGCTGTCACGATCCCTTGCCAATCACATGAGAACTGACCTAGGGAGAACATCAGCTGAAGGTGAGTGTACATATCCAATAAATCCTGTCCCCATTGCATTAGCTTATTTTTAGGATTGTCCTGAAAAGACATTCAGCCTGTATCATAAAACCTTCAACTGAGCAGAAAACACACAGAATGATGATGACTTTAAATTTGGGTTCCTGCCCTCTGGGGCATGAATTCACAGTGCTTCAGATACGATTTGATAATGTACTGAATACTGAAAGAATGGAGAATCTGTAGATGAGTTCATAAAGACAAAGCATTTCTGCAATATTGGTACTCTCCAAATCAAAGGAAGCAAAATTAACTTTTTTTTAAAATTTTACTGCAGATGTTATACTTAATTTTCAGTGAAACCATGCTCTCTATTTAAGACTTTTCTCCGAATCAGAACATTTAAAGTTAGCATGTAAATTTATGCTTGCAACTGATATACCTTTTTCTGATTTTTTCACCTTCTTCCATGGAATGTATTAGAGGTTTGTTCTCGAACATAGTTTAGACAATACATGTGTCACAAGCAATGATGAATGGAGGAAAGAAAGCATCCAGAAAGGGAAGTTAACCAGACAGGTAGGCCCTCATCAGCATCACATTCTGTTCCATAGCTGCAATAACAATAATTGAATCAGACACATGGATTTTAAGTGCCTCTTAAAAAGGAAAGTTAGGGAGAGACACTGTGGAAAGAAAATTATAGACTGAAATGTGGCATCTCCGTTTTGCAGCTGCCAACCTTCCTCTGTCAGTAGCCACAGCTGTTGCCTTTTCTTCTAAACTTAGCTGGGGATGGGTGAAACTAAAGAAAAGCAGGGCACGCGCTTCAGCTGATAAGGAGGTGTGGGTCCAAGTCTCTCTGTGTAATCAAAGCAAACCTTTAATAAATTTGAACCCTTGAGAGAGAGTGGGTTATTTTTGTGTGGACAGAAGCTCACTTTGGAGAGGTGTGTGCCTGCCTCGTGGGTGGCTCCACTCTTGGGATGCTCCTCACAGCCCCTTGTGCACCAGTTAGGTTTTCTCCAGTTCTGCTGTTTTGTCATTGTGTTTTGTCCATCTTGAGCACCACACCTGCTCAGTGTCATCTTTCCCCATGAGTGAAAGAGAGCATTTGCCTGAAAAAGAAGGAAAACCAGTCTCCACTTCTGCTGCTGATTGAATATGGTCTTTTAGCATTTGGTCCTCAACCCCAAAGTCAAACCTGTGGATTACGAATCTGGAGCGATGAGAAGTACAGGTTTTTGTTATATCAGAACTTGATGCCACTCATACCAGTTTTCAGTCAGAGTCTTGCTGTACTCTCACTGAATTTGTGTAGCTGTTTTGGTAGTTTTGGGGTTTTTTTATGTGTCAGCTTTAGACAGGATGAGACTAAGTATGAATATAACGTATTTTTTCCTTCCTTTGGGTTGTAGAAGAAAATGTGGAAACATAATGTGACAATAAAAACAAATGCAAAGACTGAAACAAATAATCCACCATTTGTGATTTATGTTTTTGGCTTTTTTTTTTTTTCTTAATGCAGTCTTACGCTTAAAAGCCAGTTCTATGCTCTTTGATCTGCTGCCTTGGGATTTTTGAGTGCTTTGTCTTCCCATGTGAAAGTCACCTGCCAGTGATGATTTGGGGAGGTGAACAAAATGCAGATGTAGATAATGTAAGACATGTTCCTGCCCCTGTTCACAACAGTCTGAAGTAATCTGGCCCTTGGTCATGAGGAGTGTTTATGGTGCAAGGGTCTGTTGATGTAACATGGGAAGACTCCTTAAGATCACAAAATCTGTTGTCTTTTGCCCTATAAGAAAGAGCCCTGGGACAGAGTTACCTGCTGAATATCTTTCACCTCAAAGGGATGCAGTCAGCTCCAACACAGAAGTTGGGCGTGATTTAAAGTGAGATGTGGATAATCAGGAGAGGAATGGGAACACAACTGCCTGGCAGTAGAGATATAGCCCTGTACTTATGGGTGAGATTCACCAGGGGATAAAACACTCTCTGCACCAAACACAATAAAGCTTGTTGGCAGTGAGCTGTGAGCCACTGCCTGCAAAGAGGAGAAGGTCCTATGGAAACAGGAAATGTGGATGTTTGTGTCATATATAGAAAATTTGGCCTGGCCTGCATGCCAGATGATATCCTTCCATCTGGTGAAGCTGAAGATGCTGAGAACAAGGAGAGGAGGAAGGGGACCATACCCTATTTAGATCTAGGTACAATGTGTAGTTGAAGGAAATAAAATATTTCTTGAAAAATGATTCATGAAGGCTAGAGCTCATAACTCCTGCAGTAATTTTGTCACTTTTATCTTCAGGGTGGAGATCACTACATGCCAGGCTGCATTCCTTCATAGCATCTGAATCATTCTTATTGTCTCCACAAGCTGAAAATGAGAAACAGACTGGCAGGAAAGTTAAAATTTTCAAGGTGGAAAGAGCAAGGAATAGCCTGATTTGGTTTTGTTTTGGTTCTTTTTTTCTAAGATTAAAAGTTCCTGTTGCATTTTTGCAGATAATAATACACTAAATTTTATGAGTCCTTTGTTTTAAACAAAAGTACAGTTTCCTAGATTTTGAAGATAAGCTAGAGCACCTGAATAAAATGGCTTTTTTTCAGGGCTGTCTATATCCAGCCTGGCTTTCCGTGAGCTGCACGAAGGAGAAATATTTCCAAGGCACCAGTGGTTGCCATATCCTGTATGCAAAAAGATTCCATAAATGTCTGAAAACAGATGGAATGCAACTTTGGAGGAATAAATGGATTTTTAATTTTCTGAACATTTTGGATTCCATCTGGTTGAAGTAACTAAGTGACCTACTAGAATACTTTTACCTTTCTTGTATAATAGAAATACAGCTTGCATTGCTATTGACTGACACATTCCTCATTAGTTCATGGGGTTTACTTGCTCATACATTTGCTTATTTTTAATTCTTTTGCCTGTATGTCAGAGGATGCACCTCTTCCCACATGTCAAATCTAAATGTTGGCCCTCTCTCAGGTCATGATTTATCTTTGCAGCTGGTAAGGAGAAACTCTAAACCACCTGCCTAAGCCCACCTGACAGTAGTGGGAGTCTAAAGAGCTAACATACCTTGGAACCTTGGAGTTGTCTCCTTTTTTTTTTTTTTGAAGCATTGGCACATGGCAAAAGCAAAAATAAAATGCTCTTAGTTTTCTGTCTTGCTTAAAGACAAAGAATAAAAATGAGTAGAGGCTTTGTGTACAGGCACTAATTAGGTGGATTATTTCTGTTTATTGTTTTTTGTTACTGCCATTTAGAATGTTGTTAAATTAATTAGAGTAAATACATGTGTGTTTTCAAACAGGAAATGAGCACTTCTCTATGAATAGGAAATACAGGCAACTTGAACTCACAAGAAAGAAGTAATAAAATATACTACTTTATATAAAAAATTGATGACCTAGGTTTATGGAAAACAACAGTTTCATGCCTTTCACCTCAATGAAAGGTAGAAACCAAATCTATTCACCCTCTTTGAGAGGGAGGATGGGTCTTTTAAATCACTAATTTTAAGCCTGTGCCTAAAGTTGCACCACTTACAAAGCTGACTATTTATTATTGCCATATTGTCATTCAGAAAATTCTCCTGAGAATAAGTATTTCCATGCAGATAAGTTCATAACTAATAGTTAGGATATTGACAATGTGTTTGGTATTATTTTTCATACTTTTTGGCACTTGGGAACATTTCTCAGGGTTCTTGCTATGAATATGGATAAAACATTCCAAAGAATGGGGAATAACAGTACTTTTTTTTTTTTTTCAGAGTTGTTAGTGAGACTCTTTTCCACTTCTGGAACCAAGTATATTTGTGTTTCATTAACAGCTGTTACATTTTAGGATCACAAGTTTCAGTCTAGCACAAAGCCTGAAATCATTGAACATTTTCCCTTTTGCCTGACATTAATTCTGTGGTAAAAGTGTGTTTGTTCAGTCCTTAATAGGACAAAATATAGCATTTCCACTGCAAACAACTTTTATATAAAACTCTGGTCACCATAACCCCATAATTCAAAGTAGGTTTGTTTCTTCTTCCTGAATTTTGTGATTATGAACTTTCTGAGGGCTGGCAGGAGCGCACAAGGGTTCAGCCAGCAAAACTCTGGACACGGTGCAGTCATGTTTTGAGTGTCTTTTGCTGGGGTCCAGGAACAAGTTTGCCTTGTATGGCATTGAGAAAATTGAATTCTCTTTTGCATTATGCACTTATGTAATTGCATTACTGTCTCTGAAGCCGTTTTTCCTCTATAAATGATTAAAACTGTTCTTACACAAATTTGGACTTGGGAGACACATGTAAACCTCCTTATACAGAATGTAAGTGGCTGAAAGAATCACAGCTGCCAGCAGGGAGAATTTGCTGTTTTGTGATTTTCTAAGAGTTTAGAGTTTTCTAAAGAGAAGCCTGTATCCTGCTAATAGTACTCATCACATGCTCTCTCATTTGTATAATTGAGAAAATTACTAATATAATGAAAACAGCTCCTTCTAAATAAGTTCTGTATCCACAGTTAATAAAATAGTATCTACCCTCAGAGACTTGGAATTCCTTTTCAAACACTTTTAGTTAAACAAAGCATTTTGTGTACCTACAGTAAATGTGATATTTATTTTTTCATTATTCATGAAACAACTCTAATGTCACTGCTGATTTTCCTGGTAGGATGCTCAACTCCAGCATACCAGAGCTCATGCTGAGTTGTAGCTGAAGATGTCATTCACAATAAACATGAGCTGCTGTGACAATATGATGGCAGAAGGTGAAGAATCTCCTTTCTTGTGCAAGGGCACGCATGTGTCTCTGTGTGAGAGAGAGAGAAGGAAAGAGATTTGATTGTGTTTACAAGATGCACTCATGGCACAGCAGGTAGTAGTCACATTGTAATATTCACCTTAACAGAGCTAATTTGATTTTCAACCTGGTTATCATGCATTTAGACATAACGATACATGAAAATATATGCTCTAGCAGTGCATTTTAAATAAGGTTGCACACTTTAAGTCGGAACATATTAGAGGTAAGCATTGATTTTTTGCAGTTGCGGGAGTCCTGGAAAGCACTACTCAGGGTGCATTACAAAATTACCAAGAGGAAAGTGAATTCCAATGGGTAGGTCTCAGGGACTGCTACCATTTCTGGTCTGAACTCAACAGGATGGGTGTCCTCCATATCTGACACCTCTAAAGACAAGTTTTTCCACTTTAGAGCTTCACATACTAATGGAATTTCATTTCTGAGTTTCGAGTTGTCTTCTAACTGGAAAATGAAGAGTCAAAAAGTCCTGAGGTCTTTCTGCCATTCTGACTGGAAGGAAAATGAACAGCCTGGTCATGGGATGAATGTTGTCTTAGGTCACCATCAAGATCCTGACCTGCCTAAATGATGTGACACAAGGAAAGAGGTATGATAATGTTTGTCAAGAGCAGAGCCTCATTACTGCATACTGGAGTAGCCTCAGAGATAAGGGGATCTATCAGCAATTTAATTAGAGTTGTAGCACACTAGCCTTCATGCGAGACAAAAAGGAATCTGCTCTTTGCACTGTGAGATTTCAAGCTCAATTTAAATCTAAAGAGAGTGGACGTGGTTGGGCATGATATTGTGAATCACCTTCAGCATATTTGCACAAACAAAAGAAGGTGTAATTCTCCTGAAGTCAATAGAGTTGAGCATGTTTATATGAATGGGGCATTTGGCCCAAATCCAGTTGGAGTCTTTGCAGTATAACACCTCTGAATCTTCAGAGGTTTGCTTAGGGTCGTTAATATTGAGGCTGTATGTACCCAAGGTAATTACCCATTACTGTTTGAGCCTGGCCCAGGAATTGTTTCACAACATGTTGCCTCATTAGTAAAATATAATGGAAAATAAACCCCAGAAACAAACTGGAAACTAGGAAAATAAGGGTGCTAAAATAAGGAGAGTGTGAAAAAAACAAACACAGTGGGGTGAGATCCTCTGATGGTGTAAATCAGTATCACCTTCTGTGAGGCTCTGCCAATTTACACCCTGTGATGCTCTGGCCCATGATTATTAGGAAAGTATGTTGTTGATATGCTCTATAATGGCTTCCATTACCAGCCCATGCTAAAAGAAGCAGCTGGTGAAAGTTATGTTTATGTTCCACAGATGGATTGGCAATGGCAGACACATAGCTCTGTGTCTGGTAAACAGGTGTTTTACTTTATGTTTGCTAGCTAGCCATAAGAAGCCAGATTCTTGGTGAGCGGTGTAGGCAAAGATCAGTTCAGTTGTTGTAAAACAAGAGTTGCCCTTTATTTTCTTTTAAAATTGCAAGTAGTGTCCTGAAACCCATCCTGCCTTTTATCAGCATGATCTAAGTGACTGAGAAGAAAAGTAACAGAGGAGCAAAAACCCCCAAGACAGTATTCAAATGATACTATCTCATCTCTTTCTTTTCTTTCCCATTTTCATCAGGAGAAGGAAACACTCTGGCTTCAGACAAAGTAAAAACTGCTTATAATACAGTCAAAACTTCCTGTGCCAGAGGAGCAACTGCGCCAGTTAGTACAGTGAAGAACAGGATGACTTGAAATTACAGCAGTTTATCTATGCCTTTGGTGGGAGGTGGAAATATAATCCTCATTCTAATAAGTAACATTTTGCAAACCAATTCCGACACCTGTAAATTTAATACTTACATGACCAATGCAGAAGGAAAGCTATTGCTTTTCATGCCTCAAAATAAAACACGTATTTTGACTGTGTTTATTCATTTCAGATTGCCCAGAATACTAAAAAATGGCTGGGATTTTTCATGATCTCTGAATGACAAATACTTCTAGATGGCAGAATGGCAACATCTAAATTCCTTGGTGAATATCATTGAGGCTAAAATTCTTTAAACTCTGAGGATTTGATAGCATTTTCATAAATACCCAGCAGAAGGTTGAATATTTATTAATAACTAATATTATGAATGTTAGTGATACAGATTAAGAACTTCTAGTTGCAAATCAAATTATTATTTTATTATTTAAACTCTAGGGAAAGCTCCTTAGTATGTAGTGAAAGGAAGTAGCCTAAGGGAATAGAGCAAGCTGGTATCATTTATCTAAAACTTGCCTACACTGCTGTTGGGTGTTGATTCTTTGGGCAGAAGCTTATCTGAGCATCCCGCTGAGTCCTTGGAACCAGTGGTCAAGTGGTTCTCCAAGAAAAACTGATGCCCTGGGGAGTGGGAAGAGTCGCTGGGATGGCTGAAGAACCTGGGGTAGGACTGAAAAGATGTTGACCGTCAGCATTGTTAACTCGTTTTCACTCCTGTTTTATGGAAACCAAACAGCTCCAAGGGGCAGCTTCGGAATCAGTGCATTCTGTCGGGGACGTGGCTGTTTAAATGTAGTGCCAGCAGCGCCTGGTTCTGAGCTGATGTTGTAGATATAATGGATGAAGGAATAGCAAGAGCAGCAGGTGTTGTCGAAATTTATGTGCAAGCAGCAAGCCCAGGCGGCAGCCCCACAGGAAGAGCAGTGACAGTTACTGCAGCAGATGGTCTCAAGAATTATGGATGTGGGACCTGTCCCCAGCTGCCCCTATAACTTGGTCCTTCTTGAGCAGGAACCAACAAGGCGCTGACTCCACGAGCTACAGAGTCAAGTTGAGCAGCAAGACTGGTGGTGGTCAGGGCAAGCAGCCACGCCAGCTCCACACTGAACCAGCCTGACCCAAGCTGTACATATTGATCTCTGAGCAGCGCTGCCGGCTAGCAGAGATACATCTTGAACCAGTTGGGAATCCCAGAATAGAAGTACTGATAAAGGCTCATGAAGGAATTTAACTACCCTGACATCTGTTGAGTAACAAATACAGCTGAACAAGCATCATCGCAGAGGTTCCTAAATTATAGTGAAGACAACTTTATGATCCAGAAAGTAGAGACTCCTGAGGAGAAGCCATCCTGGATCTACAGGAGTATATTAATGAAATTTGCAGATGAAACTTTGCAAGTGCATTAAAAATACAGCAGCGTTGTGTTTTAGGGATATACTTTAGACCTAAAGTATAGAGTATCATATGTGTTTAGAACAGATTGTCTTCCTCATCCATTTATTAATTTTTACTGTTTCACAAGTAAATGAAAGTTCAAGCCCACCTTCTCCTGTCTTTAAGCCTGTTTGCATCATCCATGCATGCCAGATATTTGAGATGTACAGATTCTCAACTAATGCACTTTGCAAACATCTCTCTTGGATGACACACAGCTCATGAGCAAAACCAAGAGAATGACAAAAATGGATAGATAATAGCATTAAAAGGCATATATTCAAGTGCATACCTTTGCAGAAAGTAAATCATTTGAAACAAATGTTGCAGGGGATGAGGAATCTTAAGAAGCAGAAATATTGAAAAGATAATAATGAACAGCAAACAAAGCATGAGTTTTCAATAAAGCACAATAGCACGGAAGGCCTATAAAATTTTGGAGTACAAACAAAGAAATATTGCATCACAGGGTAAAGTTCAAATAGGGCTCTTTTTATTTACCTTTTCGGTTTAAAAAATAGAAATATAAAATGGGCTTATACACTGAAACAAGCAGCAAAAAGGTTACACTGATAATAATGATGAACTGACAGGCTTCTGAATTTTTGAAATATCTTCTGGAAGTTTTGATTTATAATGCCACTTAATTGAAAAAGAAAAGAAAACTAAAGAAAGAGCCCACAAAAATTAAGTTTTATCCTGAGAAAAGGGAATCCATGAAATCTTAGGGGAACAAAAATCTTTTAAAATTTCTCACATAAATCAGCTAATTTTTGCCATCCTCAAAGAAAAAGCAGCCCCACATGAATCCTGCTTCATTACTCAGATTCAGTGCAGGGATAATGTCAGGTTTACTCTCTGATGATTCATTTCCTTACACCTGGAGAATGTGTCTTTCAAAAATTTAGAAGGAAAAAAAACCCTCAATTTTTTTTCTTTCTTTCCAAGTTTTAATTTTATTCATCCATCTTTTCATTACTGTTCTGTCCCAACATTTATTGTCTCAAACACTACTCTGCAAAACCTTTTTCTTAACTATTCAGAAAGGTAAATTTTCCATTTACATTTGTAATAACAAGGTATGATCATGTCAGCAGGATGGCAACCTCAGTAATCTTCCTGCTAAAAACCTGGTTTTGTAGCTTTTAAATAAAATATGCCTGTGTTATAAATATTTCCAGAAAGGAACAAAACTTTGCACTTGTCTACATTAATCCTGACATCTGGTATGGGTCACATGGAGAAAGAAATTTGCCTGCAAAGGTTATTCCAATTCATAATTGTATTAGAACTCTTTTGAATAATTGCACTGCACCCCATCAAGGGTTTTCTCAGCATCTAATGCTATCAATGTCCATTGTCTTGAGCCTTTGCTTGGTCAAAGATTTTAGACTCTCCAAAACATCACCTAAAGGGTCACAGATGGTTCATTAAATGTTCAGCTCTTTGATGGGAAAGAACCAAAAGCTCTTTTTTATCTCAATATTCAACTTAATACACACACACAGACACACACAAAAGAGTAAATATTCTCAGGAAGACTGATCTCAGTCCAGGCACAAACAACAGTGAAAACTTTTGTCAAAGGTGTGATCTAAGAATTACTTTTGCAAGCAAGGAATTTGGAAGGAGATGAAAAAATGAATGTGAATCCCTCTGTGGTTATTACTTCTGTCTGAATTCCAGTTGGAATTGGACTCATACAAAGAAGATAGAAGACAAGCATGCTATCAACAGGATAGCAGCAGTGATACACAAATCACCACTAATGAACTCCCTTTCTGTGTCCAGGGAGTCCTTCTAATGAAAGCCCACAAACACCGCCTGAAGGCTCTGCTTGCTTCAGGCTGGATGGACTTGCTTGCTGTTGTTTCTCAAAGTTAATTTCTAATCTACAAAACTATTCTTCTCTTAAGACAAAAAAAACAACAACAAAAATAAAACAAACAAAAACAAAAAAAAACCAAACAAAACAAAAAAAACCCAAACCTAATGGTAAAAGATGGCAGAATCTCTATCAACCTGAAGCTTCCATTTTTGTCTGCTGCACCTGGACTAACACACATAGTCACTGATCTGAGTCTTTTCAAGGTTTCAGCACCACAGCAGAAGCAAGCAGTAAGAGAAGTCATTCATGGATCCCAGTGTCAATAAGGGAAGATATAAAAATCTCTGAACTGTCCCTGAGTAGAGTTATTAGCTTAAAAAGTACTTAGCTGAAACTCTTTCCTGGTGCATTGACTCTTGCCCTCCACTTCAGCAAAGCCAGATTATGGTGATTTGCCAATGATTTTGTGGCTGCAAAATGCAGGAAGGTATTTTAATTGCATTTTCCCCTGTGATCAGTTCTGTTGCCATATTCTGTGGTTGAAAACTTACTGGAATGTTTTAAATAGAACAAAGACCTGGTCAGCCATCACCCCTCCTGTTTTTCACCCAAAGTGGTCCAGATTTTTTGGATGGAAATGCTACATTAATCTGAAAGGCTTTTCACCTAGAAAGTGACTACAGATGAACCGTACCGACAGGAACTCTACATAATCACTGGCTGGGTTTTTCTCACTAGATGTGCATCTTCCAAAGGAAGTACACTGAAATATTTGTTTCAAGTTTTGAAATGGAGTGCTGTGAACTGACTCAGTGCCGTCAATATGCTGATTTACCCCAGCTGAAGTTCCTGAGCTGCACAAAAAAACCCCAACCTTTAATATTATATGTGAATCAGGTGTTTAGTAATCAGCAGGATCCAGATTCTGCTGGTTTTACTCCCACAAAAGGCAAGGAAAAGGTTTTTATCATATTTTGCCTAGTGATCAGCCTTGAAGCCTTACCAGTGGATGAAATTTCAATGTGGTCTTATTTGTGTTAATTCAGAGAGGGTTAGATGAGTTGCTCTCTTCTTGCTCTTCACTCGTATATACTCTCCTTGATTAATGAGTATCTATAATTTGCCTCATTCACCTTAATAGCCTATCTGGTGCAGAAAAGATGATCCTCAGCTCCTGAAAAGCCTTGAAAGATACATGTCCTCTTCATTCCTCTCCTGAATTGCCTGGTACAGTGGCTTACCTACTTCTGCCAAATAAGACCAGCACTTCTGTTACCTGCCTGAGGTCAACTCCTGCAAAGTCACAAGGTATCAAACAGCATTTCCCATTAAGTGCTTGTGTGCAAGCAGGACCTGGATTTATGTGAAGGACGAGGAGAGGGGGTGGAAGCCCAGGTTGATTACATCCCTTGGTTATATCAGATCTAGTTCCTATCTTGTGCTAATCCACCCCAGACTCCTGGCGGTAAGATCCAAAGCTGCATGAAGCAGATAACAGGAGAAGGCAGAGGGGGCTGGTCAGGGCTGTTTGTAAATAAATCTGGAACCTGGGATCTACAGCCTGCTTGGTTATGGTTTTGTGAAAACGGAATTACAGCATAAAATGAAAGCAGGCTGTGCAATGAAAACAAGAGGAATGCCATCATCCAGGTTGGCTTGTACTGCAAACCACGCTGGTCAATCATCCGAGATGAATGGAGGTATCCGCTGAATAACCTCACTTTGCAACTTTTATGTGAAGGTTTGATAAATGAAGTCAGGGAGAGGTACAAGAAAGTGATTAAAACCAGCCTGCGCAAAAGGCAATGATAACCTCCCTGGGCTTTAAACTTTTTTCTCCTTCTGCCTGAGTTTGTTGGATAATTAACCCTTTCATCCTTTGGTCTCTGTACACAAACAATTGTATATTCCTACAAAGCAGCTGTGTTTTGACAGGCAATTTGTCATTGGTAATAAATTGAACCCAGCATCGAGGCAAACCACTTTCAATGGGGATGCGTACTGCCAGGTACCATGATCTGGAATTTCCCACTGGCTTCACTGTAGCAAAAAACATTTTCCAAAGAATAGCTCCCTCATTTTTTGTCTCTGGATTCACTGAGATGCCCAGCAGCTTGCTTGAGCAGCTCCTTTTAGGCACCTTCATGAAAGAACATGCCTCAGTCTATGCTGGCCAAATAGTTTTAGGGGATCTTAGCCTGTTGTCATAGAGCTTGAATGGTATATTATTGTCACCAAAACAAAAAGGAATACTGTCTTTTTTGATGAGCAGGGGCCAGAGTTTCTCTTTGTGGACCTGGAACCATCATGTGTCATGGTTTGTGATAAAATTTGTTACTGGCTTGGAGGCTGGCTTGAGCATGCAGAAAAGCATTTTGTCCACACATGGCATAGTTGGAGTTTAACAGAATTCCCATGCCTGGGTATAGCCCATTGTGCTCCTTGGTGCTTGCTAGGGTTAAAAAGAAAAGGTCTAGAAACAGAGTCATACAACCAGACCCTTGCTCCAACAGGGTTGGAGGCTGCTGCTTACAATTTGGTTGCTTCATTTTTGGTCTCTCCAACTACATCAGGGTATCAAATCAGATGCTTATGGAAAAGCTGCTGTCAAGAGTCTGAGGTGGGCTCTCAGGTGAAGATTTAGAAGTCAGCATTGACAAAATACACAGAAGCTTACTTGCGTGTCAGAGAAATGAGCTTTTTCTGGCCCAAAGAAAGGCAGCAGCACCACAGCCTCAGTTGAATAAAGCTCTTTAAACCCTTACTGAGAAGCAAAATCTCTGCTGAGAAATGTCAACAGAGCTTTTACAACAGCCTGAAAATTAATTGTCCTCTGAAATGGCAGTCCTCAATTTAGGCTTAATCTCTCTTGCATTACTCAGGTAGCTATTGTGAAGTATCACCCTGCTTGCTGCTCTTGCTGACAGTTTCTATATCCCTTCACCACACCCACTGGAAGGAAAACAATCACATAAATCCCTCTTGCAGGGCATGCTCCAACTTGTTTCTTATTGTGGGGCAAATTTATGGTCACATTTACTATGTAATCTTTAAAGAGGACTGCCTGGTGGTTGAAGGTCTAAAATTACAGATGACCTGCATGTAAGCAAAAGTGGATTTGTTAAAAAATCTGTATTTAAAGGAGAGGGGAATGAGGTGAGAGAGGAGAGCTAGATGTTCCCTATGTAGTTTATGACCTTTCCTAAAAAAAAAAAACCCAACCAAAAAAAAACCTAACTTTCAAGAAAGGTAGAAAAGCAATTTTCATTCTGTGGCTCTAAATACGTGTTTATCCCACTGCCATGATGTGAGCATGCCCAGTTGGGATGATTTAGCACTCTGCTGATGACTACCAACGGAAGGACTTCATGTAAAAAGGTAGTCTGCCACGGCTAATGGGCTCTTGTTTCAAAGGGATGCTGTGTGTACATTACTAGTGTATGGAGAAGGTGCAGAAAGGCCTCAGCAGACATTAGGAATGGAGTGTTGTTGATGATGAAAAGGCACTTTGCTGTTGAGGGAATGGTGGGAGAGAAAAGGCGTATCTGTCTTTTTGATTAGAAATGCATGCTTCCTTTCATCATCTGAGCTGAAAAATTGGCTTCTGCTCTTGGTTTATGAAACCATTTTTCTTTCCCTTCCTTCCCAGGTTTGCAAACTCTTTAATAAATTAGTTACTGTGAGGTGCATGGGTGCAACAATCACCTTAGAGGCTTTTCCCAAATGCATCTTTAATATTTTATAAGTATTTAAATAGATTTATTCAATGTGAACAGCCTGATTTATTAACACTGGCACTCTGGCATGGAAAGGGGGTTCAATACAAATTATGTTGTGTCAGAAATTTTTAGCAGCTAGATCTCAATTTACCAATGGATTCTTGGAAGTCAGGAAATAATAGGACCCACCCCATGTTAATATTTAATCATGCTTTGGTGCCAGATAGGAGAAGCTGTTGAATGAAGGAGATGCAATGAGGGGAGCCCTGTATTGCATTAAAACATACATCATGTGTTCACTTCTTAGATGGGGAGGGGAGAAGTGGGTCAGTTATTACGGTGAGAGGCTCAGACCTGCCACTGAATAAAGACGATTTGTCAGGCTCTCAGAGCTCACCATATGAAGTTAAAGTCTCACCACAGACATGTGAGGGAAACCTGGGTGACTAGGTGTGAAATTTGCTTCTCTTTTGGCATCCCAGGGTACACAAGGATGCCCACCTTTCCTTGTGCATATTCAGCAAGGAATGTATGACAACAGAAATGATGGACCTGACATGATAGCAGAGGTGACTTGCAAAGCACTTAGTAAAGATGCAGCTAGATGCATGCTACCAAACCCAGTACTGTCTGTTTTATTTCATGTACCAAGGTGCAGGGGAAGGACAGGTCCTCTGTAGGTCTGGACTCTGTAGGTTACACTGTTTTGAATTGCCCCAAGTTCGTTTTCACTCTAAGTGCCACACAATATTATTTTTATTTAGCCTGATACATCACTCTCATAAAAATGAAGAGGTTATATTTCTGTATGGAAACAGCAAGTGGCTTTCTCAATGAAGATTTTGGGCATAGATTTAAAATGCAAGGAAGGTCAGAAGCAACACGGTGGTGTTTACTCACTTGAACAGAAAAGATGAACGTAATGGCGCAATTGCAAAATAACTGCATATTATCAAGTCTTTCCTAAATTCACTGCACCCAGCATGGAGCAATTAAAAAACTGTCAATATCTCTTTTTCTGAGTGGCAGTGACACAGCCTCCCCAGTTAACCCTGAAGGCAGGGCCTCAACAGGTGAATGAAGAGGAAACAAAGTTCCAGACAGCCACAGTGGGATCAACACCAGACCAGGAGGAGAAAAGAGGGGATCTCAGATGACATAAATGCTTTCCTGGAATATTTCAGGATGACCCAGTGGTCATCATGACGAGTAGGAAACTCTCCAGTCACCAAAACTGTCTAGCCATAATTGCAGGCCCCTGTGCAAAGTTCCTAGGAGGGTGTGAACTGGAGCAGAGGGGTAGAAGTACCTGGAATAACACTGGTGGACACTGGCTGAAATATTGGCCTGCAGCTGAAGTCCTGGTGACAGTGAACTGGTCTTCTGGTAAGAACTTTTTTCATTTACTCTTCTCACTTAGTTATGTTTATTTTTATTCCTTTAAGCATGTAATGTGTTTCCCTGTGCATGTTCTTTATTTAAAGAAAGAAGAGTTCAACCTCTAGTCTTCTGTAATGCTAGTATTAAGAAAATTGGATGATGCTTCAGGGACTGAGTCAAGACAAGAGTCAATTTCATGCATCTCATTCTGCCAAAGTTTGGTAGAAATGGTTTATTGTAAGGTTAAATTACCAAGGTTTATTGTAAGGTTAAATTACCAAGGAAAAATTCTTCATTTGTGCTGGGATAGTTGCCTGTTCCTGTTGATAGCTTGAAGAAGAATATTTGGAGGGGGAAGGTAAATAGAGGACTGGAGCAGACTATTATGTTAGATTTCTTTATGCAGTTTATGGTTAACTTGAATTTTTTATTGTGGGGTGTATATTTTTTGTGAGATGTATATCTGAGAATATTTGGTTGACATGGTGAAAGATCCAGAGCAAGGTCAATTCTATGTCACTTTTTACAGATCTGCCCCTAATGGGCCACAAGGGAGGCTGGCTGCTCAGAGTGGGATTGTTAGACTCTGCCACAAGATAAATTTTTAGCTATTATTAGTACATACTTATGCAGCTCCTTAGAGTAAGGAGAGATATTATGATGTACTTTACATAAAAGTGAAACACGTGGAGTTGCACCTGAATCAGCTGTGAGAACAATCATAGATTGAACTTCTTTCCATTCCAAGGAAGGATTGAAGGATTACAGTTCCAAGTTTTAGTTACAGGTTTAGGTCCAGGTTTCTAATTAAGTATCTGGGCACAGCCATTTAGGACTTGCTTTGCTCTCATGGGTAAGAAGGTGTGTCTTTATGCATTACCCTGGGAGTCCTTAAATTCACTGATTTGCTTTTTTAGACCACTGCAATATTTAACATTGCATCTCAATGTTCTTAATAATGACTCATTAAGTCTTCACTGTGCCACATTATGTCCAAGCAGGGTGATGTCATTGCTTGGCAATCAGCTAGAGTAACAAGAAGAGAAAATTTTATCACTTTTGTCTTAGGAAAAGAATACCATCATCTGCTCCAAACTCAAATGCATATGAATAGATTTAACCAATTTTTTTTTTCAAGTTGGGGATAGATGGGAAAGAAGAAGAAAAAAAGAACATCAAAAGGAATAGAGCTAATTTCACAATTCATAAAATCATGGTGGTTTATTAATATAAAATAGTACTATATAATTTAAATATTATTATATAATAATACAATATCAAGGATTTGGAATGGACCTTGAACCCAGTCTCAACCCCCCTGACATGTGCAGAGACACCTCCCACTAGAGAAGGTTGCTCAAGGCTTATCTAACCTGGCTTTGAACATTGCCAGGGGTGGGACACCCACAACCTTCCTAGGTAACCTGTGTGTGTATACACATATGTGTATATATATATTTATTTATTTATGTATATTATGCTCTTCAAATTTTAATTTAAATATATGAGGCATAACTGTTGATATTAGGAAAAATATTAGAAAAAATATTGTTATGAAACAGTGCAGGAATTTAAAATAAAACATGGAATAGATTTTTCAGTTGTCTCTCTATTCATAAGCTCATCTAGATTTAGAAAGAATTTGATCAGTTAGAAATATGCCTGAAAGCACTGAAATTCCAGTCCCCTTCTTCCCAAGGGAGACAGCAATTAAAACAGATGAAGTCTTTCACTCAGAAATGGTCTTGCTCTGGTCCTTATGACAGTTACAAAGTCCTACTTTCTGTGTGAGTGAGGCCAATGTGGTTATCTTGAAAATCTGAATGTGATTTTAATTATAGCTTTTATTATTGGAGCAGCTGTAACCAAGATTTTAACAGTCAATTATATATGGAGCTTTATTGGCAAAGGGTGTTTAATATTAAACAATCACTGCTAACCATGAACATACCTGATAAAATAATGAACTTTATTTGAAAGATCAGCGAGAGATAAAGGAGTTAAATTTAGCTGTACAGTCTGTAACAATAGCATGAGGGAATACTGTGAATTCATTTATTTGGAAACAGAAACCTCTGGATGTTGTTAGATTATCTTTTTGAGAGCATAAAGTAAATGTTTGGTAACCAGAGATTTGTATTGCTAGAGAGAATCACTTTCACTAAAGCTACAGTAACCAAATGTTTAAATGTGCAGGGCTGAACTGTCAAAGCACGTAACAACATCTTTAAATAAAATGGAAGCAGCCAGAGCTGCCTCTATCTGTGTCCTCCTCTGACAAATGCTTAAGGTTCAGTTCGGTTCCTGTTGAAGTCAGGGAAGAATCTCCTGGTAAGCTGAAATGATTCATGACACAGACCTTACCAGGGAAAAAAGGGGAAGTCTTGAAGCACCAAGAGAAGTGTGCTGCTGTCCCCCAGCACGTGAGTTATTTATACCTGTGCTGAGCAATGCTGCCAGCCCACGGCATTCATAATTGTGCCTTCAGCCACTTGCAAGGGCTGTGTCAAAGACAAAAGCCTTAATCTCTCCTCAGGAGATTTTTTTTCAATCTTCATGTTCTAAGTCACTGGACATCTTTTACAGCTATAGTACTTAGGTTTTCAGCTTAACTAAAGGCTCAGAAAACCTCTTACACTATTTTTAGGTTTTTTTAATTAAAGCCGACAATCTCTGATAATCAATGTTAGGCTACCAAATCAAAAGGGTTTGTGTGGCAAAACCTGCCCCAACCCCACAGCTATGAAGCACTGAGAAAGTAAACACTGGCTGGTCCATGTGCCTGGTATAGCAGGGTTTGTTTGCTGTTTGGGGGTTTTTTTTAATTTTAAATTTGTATTTGTAAGTAAACACTGGCTGGTCCATGTGCCTGGTATAGCAGGGTTTGTTTGCTGTTTGGGTTTTTTTAATTTTAAATTTATATTTGTGTCAATGGCTTGCTTGGCCTAAAGCAGGAGTCCTGCTGCAAGCAAGGAGGAAGGATGTAAAGTGGCTGTGAAATGCAGGGACAAGGCAGGCTGCACCCACCCTGCAGACCACACTTCCACACTGGCAGGAGAAGAAGCTCCATCTCCTCTTTTCAGTACCATTTTTTGATTCGCAGAGGCTAAACTAGGAGACATTTTTTTATTTATATTTGTGCTAGAGTCTGTCTCCTCAGTCACATGCTCCTTCCCATTGCCTCTGTTTGGGCCTGGTGGACCAATATTCTGCAGTGTTTTTGTCAGTGCATAGGCTGAAATACTCCAACTAGAGCTCCCTCCCACTTCTCCATTTCCAAAATGCAGCTCAAATTCTTAATTGGGTAACCTGAACTTCTCTCTAATCTGTGTGTCACTGTGCATGGATGTAATGGACATGTCAGTGCTGTGTACACTAGCACTTTTAAATCATATAATGAGCCTGTTCACTAGAAGAATAAACACACAGTGCAATTTAACTGCAAACTGGAGGGGGGGATACTGAGAGGAATGTTGGCTGAAAGGTTATCTACTATGTAAAAGCTGTTCTTTCCTTTTGCAGATTTTGGAGATGATCTGTAGCACTAGAGTCTCCTTAATTATGAGAACAGTTTGTCTAACTATTTGAGTGGTAGGGGGAGAGGAAAAGAAATTGAGAGAATTTCTTCTTAAGAGGCTTTTGTGCTGCCTGTGCAAGCCTACAATTGGATCTTGCAGAATACAGTGCTTTTATGCAGAGAAAAGGATTATGAAAAAAACCCCAAAGGTGTGAAATATAACAAAGGCAATGTTTGGAATTGCACTGTTAGGAGAGACAGCTGAAGTCAATGGGAGCTTGATCCATGAAAGCACAGCGGGACCATACCATATATAGGAAAGCACAATCTGTCAAAATTAAGTATGTAGTTTATGGTATGCTTTTTGTTTGAAATAACATATTACCTCCTATTTATAGTAAAGCAGACTAAACAATTCTATATGTCTGCATTTAAGATTTTCAGACAGAGAGTAAGGATACCTTTTACCTGGAAATTGTAGAGTCAGAGCTCAAAATTGTTAGCAATGATAAATGAATACCTGTGATTTTACAGGCATATAAATCTCAAGCTTCTGCTTACATAGCCCCGCTCTGTCTGCAGTATTGGCTGCAGCTGAATCTCACTGCTGGAGGACTTCTAGGAAACAAATGAACTTGCAATGCATAGTATCTTAAAGGAAACTATAAATGGGATAGGTCAAGGACTAGGCATGTAAGCGACAGGAAAAAAATCTTCCTTTTAGTTTATACAACTCCTGCTTCCATGTCTGTGCAGATTCCTAATAAGGAATAGTAACTTTTCAAGGCACTAGGCCTGTACATATTTCCTGACCTTATAATTCTCACAGTTCTAGACATTCCAAGGTAGGGGGTCATTCAGACAGAGTTGTAATTTCTTGTGCATATTTATTTCCAAAGTATCTTTTGCATAGTTTCCCAGTGAAATCATGTGCTAGGGCTGGGGAATGCTAAATAGGTTATTTTTCAAGCTTGCATATAAAGGGCCTGTCAAAGTGCACTGTTTTGGACTTACCAAGTAAAAGTGACAAAGCCAAGGCATGGTGTTTGTAGCTCGTCCTTCCTAACCCCTCTGCAAGCTGGGCTCCAACCTCCCAACAGGGTATGATGTCGGAGGGTTAAGGAGCTCTGGTTTTGTTACTGGTGAGGATTTTAATTTTAAAAGTCTTGAAAGCATACATGGCTCAAGAGGAGTTTGATATGGGCCTCCCCCAAAACCTACATTTTGTTTACCCTCTGCTGCTAGATTTGTGCTCCTTTTCCTTCTTATTGTGTAAATAAAAATACAACAAATTTTAGTGGGGAAAAGGTTGCAGAAGCTCAGCCTTTCTGGTAATAACCTTAACTGGTTGTGAAAGCACATTTTGAATTCATTTTCCCAGTCCTTCAAGACACATACTTCTTTTTTGAAGTAATTATATTTATCTGATCAAAGAATTAGATACACCAGGAATCAGCCAAGACCTCGTGAATTTTGAATATTCATTTCTCCTAATCCATTGGCCAAGCAGCAAGTAGAAGTTATCTACTCTCTGAAAGAGGTTTACATGAAGTATTTGTCTGGCCGTTTGCTGAAACAAGAATTTTGGGGGAGTTTTTAGTCTCTGCTAAAAGTCTTGTGAAGGAGAGGCTGAACCTGAGCTGGAAGCATTTGTCCATAGTGCTGTGTATGCCTTGCTCAAAGCAGCTGCAAGGAAAGTTAGTCAGACCTCAGCTTTTATCTAGGGGTGTCTAACTAATCTAAACTGAAATGTGGGTACTTTCCTTCTGAACTCAAAATGTGTGCAATACATTTGGGACTGAAGGTTTCAAATTCTTGTTGAAAAGCAAGTGTAGACTTCATGCTTACAAAAATTCCTGGAAAAAAAAAATAAAACCATTTCCTAAGTTTGTGAAACGAATGACAAGGGGAAGATCCTGTGGAAATTGGGATTGTTCTCACAGATTGCTGGTGACAGTAAGTAACATAGTATAAAGCTCCAGTTAGGCTGCAAATGACATATGGAGACAATTTCTGCCTCAGCTATATTTACCTTTCCCTTTGATCTAATGGGAACAGTGCATGGATACTGAGACAGAGCTTGGTCTGCAGTATCCTGTTCGGATTTGTGTATGGGAAGAAGTTTGGAATAGCTGGGTTGACACACACTGCTGTAACTGAGAGGGTAAGACAGTGCAATGAGCCTGACTTAGGCACGTGGAGGGACAGATACAAGGTGATGTGAGTGAAATGCATTAAGTGCTGCCTTTTGCCTTTATCATCAGAGAATCACTGAAATGTAAGACTGGAAGGAAACTCCATAGGCCATATATTCTCTTCTCCTGCTCAAAGGCAAGATCAATTATACAGACAACCCTGGCAGCCATTTAAGTAAAATATTACTGGAATGAAGAGATATTCTTTATATTTAGAAGGGGTAATACTGCCAGCACAGTGAGTTTCTTACCTTTTGAAAAAAAAAAAAAAAAGGAAAAAAAAAAGGAAAAAAAAAACATAAAAGAGAGGTTATTGCAGTTCCCTAAGAGTTATCATTCAAATTAGCTTGGATGATTTGCTTGGGATCATTGGAGAAGCCTGACTAGAAGAGATAAGTGGAATGTAAGACAGGATATGTAGAGACAAAAAAATAAGGAGATATGATAATAGTAAGGCAAAGGAGCAGGTTGAACAGGCTTCCAGTTGAGCTGGTGATCTCCAAAGGCAATATTCAGGAAACAACTGAATAAGCATGTGGAATTCAAAAATAAAAAGAGCTGTGGGTTGTATCTTTGAATTACTTGGTGGCTCTTTCAAAGGTTGGAAGTGAAAGGCTTGCCCCCCTTTAATTACTATCAGAGGTGTGTGTGTGTGTCTGTGTGTGTCTGTGTGTTTGTTTACACAGCACTGATTCAAATTAGCTTGGATGATTTGCTTGGGATCATTGGAGAAGCCTGACTAGAAGAGATAAGTGGAATGTAAGACAGGATATGTAGAGACAAAAAAATAAGGAGATATGATAATAGTAAGGCAAAGGAGCAGGTTGAACAGGCTTCCAGTTGAGCTGGTGATCTCCAAAGGCAATATTCAGGAAACAACTGAATAAGCATGTGGAATTCAAAAATAAAAAGAGCTGTGGGTTGTATCTTTGAATTACTTGGTGGCTCTTTCAAAGGTTGGAAGTGAAAGGCTTGCCCCCCTTTAATTACTATCAGAGGTGTGTGTGTGTGTCTGTGCGTTTGTTTACACAGCACTATTTTTATTCCTCCTGGAAAAAAAGACACAATAATTTTAGTGTTCTTTCAAAAAATAAGTTTTAAAGCTTTTAAATGAGAGGGAGAACAAACAGTTTGTGCACTTCACATCTATAGGGATCCTGCTTGCCTCTGCTGTACTCGTATCACTCACTAACTGACTTGCAATTTATTTTATGAAAGCCAGCCCACTTCATTTAACTTTTGTCAGAGCTGCAGTTTTCTCTGCTGTACTTTTAAGTGTAAACGCTGCAATTATTTTCATAGTGTTATTGGTCATTTATTTTATCAGTTTAATATTCTTATGTTATGAATCTTACAACCACTATTACCTGTTTTGGGTCATTTCATATTTGTACCCCAGAAAACTGCTCCCAGTGTTATAACTTATTGGTCATAATCAATTAGGGAAGTTTTTAGACTATGGCAGTCTTATATAAATACACTGGCAAAGTTCACCTCCTATGATTTCTGACAATTAAATTGTTCTGTCACTTTGGGACCTTCATTAATCTCAACTTGTCATCCTTGTTTATGCAGGTTATAATGGCCTGTGTGTGTAAGTGAAATGAGATTCTAAAAGCCCTTGGCTGTTTAACTCTTTGATGAAAGTCAAGCAGGAATATGATGTTGAAGGGAAAAGCTGGGGTTTTTTTCATCCCCCAAAATAGCACTGTGGAAATGATTGCACTGTTTAACAAATAGCTTTCAAATAAGTCAAGGAAGAGTTTTACAGAGGGATGAAGGAAACAGCTGACTGCTATCACAGTCCTTTATGTGTCTGTGTGAGTACACACAAAAATAAAGACATGGCAGCACAGGTTACTTTCTCTTCCAAGGAAACCGGTATGAAGACATCATGTCCCAGCAGAGGAATCTAATGGCCAGAGATTTTCAGATAACCTTGCAGGATCAGTGTGGCTCAGGTCTCCAAAATCTCTTGAAACTCAGAGATTTGAGGACTATTATTATTGTTATTGTTGTTGTTATTATTATTAGGCATTTTGTTTTGGGTAATTCTGGCAGACTGATTGCTTGGGACTGACGCAGGGACAATTCTGAGGACTTTGGGAAACAAAGGTCCTTTTAAAGAATTTAATTTACTAATTAAGTTCCTGGAGGAGTTAATAATTTTCTTCTTTCCTAAATTATCTCCTAGAATTTGAAGACCTGCTCCAAATTCAGATGGTAGTTTACTGTTTTCTGCCCTTTTCTTCATCTCTTAAGAAGGTTCTTAAAGGAGTTTTAGAGTGGTCACTCTACGGCAGCAGTGTTGTTACTTGTATCATTCTTAAGCACAATTCCTCAATGATCCTTTCTTTGGAGTGGCTCTGGCTTTACAGCCTCTGAATCATCATCACATCCTTTACCTGGCACCATGCATCAATGATGCAGGTACCTGTTATTCCATGAGTTTGTGGCACCAAGTGTTTCCTCTTGGGCAAGTGCCTACTGAAATTGAAACCCAACGTTAACAGATCTTTATTCTTATTTGCAATTTAAAGTGAGGGGCCAGGTGAAAGCAAGCAGTGCAGTGTCTTGTGCTGGCAAAGCTGGAGATGGAGCACAGGTCTCCTGGCCTTCTCTGAGCCTCCATCCATTCACAGCTGGCCAAGGTTAAAAAATAGGAATAGTCTGGGAGTTATCCATCTCAAATCTAAAAGGAGTGTAATGATATGCTATTCTCTGCACCCTGAGAAACATACGAGTGACATCTTCTCTCAGAGCACTAATTACCATAATTCTTAGACCAGAGAGAGATCCAGAACACTGCACAAATTATCACCCAATATCTTTAATAAATGTGGATGGTAAGTTACTTGCAAAGGTGCTGGTTAATAATCTGGAACACATATTCCCAGACCTAATTCATTTCCAGTCAGGTGGGATTTATTAAGAATTGTACTGTCATGCACTAGTGTGAGGCAACTCTTCAGTACAGTTACTTCACAGACCTGCAAAGGAGAAATAAGAAACAGAGACAAACTGGTTTTGACTTTTGCAAATGTTGGTCTATGAACGTCTCTTTGACACTGTGCAGTAAAATCTAGCAGCACCCATCAATCTGTTGTAAAAATGCTGATGCCAGCGGGTTAATGGCTAGGTTTCCTAACAGCTAAGTTACAAAAAGAAGAAATGGTATAGCTCCTCCTCCATTTCTATTTGATCCAGAGTTCACATCATAACTGTGCTTCTCTTTCGTTCATGAGATTAATTTATAAAGAAAACCAAATCCCTGGTGCCTCGAGGATGTCCATTTTGGATGTGGCTGCCTTTCCTTCTTGCCTAGAGAGGAAACAAAGTGATGGGCTCCTATCAAAGATGCGTCAGTGTGTGTGCCTAAAGTTCAGCAGGATAAATGCAAGTCTTAGAGGCAATCTGCCAGATGTTATTTGTCGAAGCTGCCTCTAGGCTGCTCTGAAGCATACCAACACATATGTCAGGGCAGAATGAGAGTCAAGGCAACTTTCCAATTTTTCTTGCTCCCAGAGGCTCTCCAGGGGAAGCTAAGTTTAGGAATAGAGAAACAAAGACCATGAAAATGAGATTGGTGCAGGGTCTAATGCTGTGGCAACTATAAAGCATCATATATGTAATTTCACAAATTTTGAACACAAAACAATAAAGGTGTCTTTCTAAATACTTCAGTGTGCTGTGAAGGGGCATAAATCAGATGGAAATACTAGTGACATCATTACTACTTCTGCTTCTGATCATATACTTTGTGAATGATGTAAGGCTTTAACAGGCCTTTTGAAATAGAATTTTTAAAAGGTACAGTGGATTTTACTCAGGATCATTCTAAGAAAATCTATTTCATTCATTTCCACCCCTTGCCTTTGTACATATATGTAAAATAAACAGACCAAAATATATGTAGTACTTGTTGCAAAATAAGTGGTTGATGCTACAAAAGTGAAAACACTTGCCCAAATAAACATAACATGGTAGTGAAACACCGTTCTTGAAGTAACAACCCACAAAGATGTTATTGCTTATATTCTTACATTATCATCTTTCCATGAACAGACAGCTTACTCAGACTGCTATCTATGGGGAAAGTCTATTTTTAGCATGTTTGTACATTGGCCAGCATAGCCAGATGCTGATGCCTAATACTTGCCTGTTGAAAGTGAAAAGACAGAACTTATTGTAGTTTAAGAAGGGAACTCTCAAAAAAGTTTACTATACTGTGCAGAGGGTGCCTATTTAGTCCTTAACCTCCATTTCTTTGCAATAAGATATAACATTAAAAATATGCCAGTGATGTATCTGTTATTCTGCCTGGTAGTCTTGCATTTTTTTTCGCCTTCTCTTGCAGTTTTACCTTACTAACATTCTCCATTTTAATGGAGTTTGCATCAGACACTTTTGGTAGTATGTAAATTACATTTAGTACATAATTATACACAGCCGCAGAGTTGCATAAATAAATTTTCATCAATTTTGCATGTCAACCCTGAAATGACTACACCTGTACTAGATCAAGACCTGGAAACTGATTAATTGCCCCAGGACCACAGCTCAGGTGGGATTCTACACTGAGCTCTCCCACTTGCAGAACCTGGTCAGTCACACCTGCACAATACTGTGACATCCTCTAGATGTGTATGGAGAGGTGTCAGAAAACCAAAAGTGGTGGCAGAGAGTGGAGCTCAGTGGTGGAACTCTCAGGAAGGGAAGTGGGGTCAGCTGAAGATGGATACTTGGGGCTTTGACTATATTCACATTTCCCTGTAAAACTCAGAAATTTACTTCATGAGATTATTTTTTAAAATATTTTTCAAAACTGAATTTGAATAAACAATGGCTTTGATGAAAAATGGGGATTTTCATGTTTAGTTTCCTTAGAAGCAGTTTTCCAGTATTCATTCAGCATATTTTAATGAAAACTTCCATTTTTTAAAATTAATTTCTTAAACAATTTGTAGATTAACTTGGAGAGAAGAATAAAATACAACTCATAAGTCATTTATTTCTCAATTACAGCCATCTCTTCCTCTGTGTGTATAAATCAGTTCAGCTTAGCAACACCAATTAAACAAACTGTAGCTTTAAAACTTCAAAATATATTTAAATGAAATGAAATGTTTAATTTTTTTAAATGAGCAGACTCACGCCATTAATTAGCTTGAAGTTTTGCATAATAAGTGAAATAAAGAGACATGTAGATGGTAGATAGTGTGGAAATCAAAGTGTGTGTGTGGGCACTCACGTCTTTGTATACCCAGCACACACTTCTGGATCCCTACATGTGAAAACACACAAGCATGTACATGTATATTTACACATGCATAAAATCACTGATGGAACTACTGGTGACTACCTCTCCAGGCAAATAAGGCTCATAAATTGACACATTTTGCTTAATCTGTATGTAAAGCGTGTTACACATCACTGTTACAATGCAGACATCTTAACTTTAAATGAGACGAAAACAAACATAAAATTAGCACTTTAGGGAACCCCCTACCACTCAATTTGTGTTGGGTTTAACACCTTCTTATTTTATATATCCTTCTACATAAACAGTTTTATATCAGCCCTTTATATGGTGCCTTCAAAGAATTAAATGTTGAGCTGTTTAAAAGCACTAATTAGCAGCTTTAATACAAAGGGGAGCATAGTTATTAGTAAAATCTTGTAAACCTAGAATACCCTTCGGGCCCCATCATTTGTGTGTGAAATAACTCAATAAAAATATTATATTGTTAATCACAAAAACCTTCAAGGGAAATACTAAATCTGGGAAGAAATATAAACTGTACCTTTCAAAACAAAGGAAGGAAAGTGACCGTCCGCATTAAAGCAAAGCCATAAAACCCCAAAAAGAATATATTCATTGATAAAATGCAGCTTGTTTCCTAGTAAGGGGTTTGCAATCTGTAACCTTATGCACATACAACAACAAACATGCATTAATGGTGTTTAGTTTAAACACAGCTAGTGACATATTTATTAAATTAGCACTTCATTCCTTTCCGTAATGTGCAAAAATAGCAGGGCTTTTGAAAAAGGTAGTTTTTGGTAGTGGTACGATAATCTTTGAATCTATAGTTATTTTGGCACAATGCAAATTACACACACACACACACATATATGTACTATTAGAGATGTTAATAAAGGCATTGGGATCAATCTCACTCAGATTTTCTTTCCAGATAACTAAAAGTACCTTTAATTTTGTTTGATACATTGAAATTATGCTTGACAATGCAGAGTTCTACTTCTTTCAGTACTTCACACATGGTTTATGTTAATAGTTAATATTTATGATACAAGTAAATAATTACTTGTTTAGTAATTAAATTTAAGTAACATTTACTTAAATATTTAAAAATTACATTTATTCCAACATTATGAAGGAGGTAATGTTTCTAATTTATACAATGTAATGGAGCTGAATGGCACTAGATGAAAGAAGAAACCTCCACAAATGTGGAGAAAATATTTTGACTGACAACTAATGCTTAAAACATAAAATACTAAGAATTGCAGAATTTAGAGATGCTAAAAAAGGACACAGAACATTGCTTTTACAGGTAATAGGCTATTTCTTGAGACAGAGCCAAATACTTTCACCTTAAAAAAATCTAACTTTGTGCCAGTACTCCACTGAAAGATGTTTGACCAGTACTTTTAATTTTAAATTTCAAGGGAGGAATTCTGGGGTAATTTAACCTTCTGAAATTATTATTATAACATTTTTATATGCCATCCTGAAGTATCAATATTTTCATCCAGCATCATTTTTCCCCTCACATTTCCCGGGGAAAAGATTTTGCAGGGGCGGGGGGGGAGGGCGCTCACCAGGCATATTTTAACCAGTATTGTGATAATGATTGTGTGCTGATCTTAGTGCTAGTGGATTTTATAATTTTTAATAGGAAAAGTAAAGAAGCATAGTTTCTAATATTCGAGGACAATTTTATGTAGAAATTTCTCCACAATAAGCAATGTCTATCCTTTCCAGCTATGGGCTACTATGAGAAACAGATTTATTCAAAACCCCAGTATATTTGCTGTGACTATATTTTAATGTATTTCTCTAACATGAAAGAGCTGGCCAGAGCTTAAACTTTTTTCTTTTAGTATGTCAAGCTTTGCTTTTTACGGTGTTTTATGTTACAACCTAATTAGTATCTTACAGTGCCCTTACATGTACTTAGGGTGTAGGGTTTCACTAAATACACTGAACGTTTTATTTTGGGGGACCTCCGTGACACACTCTAAGCAGTTTTAGGCAGGCTAAGAATATGTTTCCAGTCAATCAAGCCCCTAGAGATAGGTTATCCACCTCTGGCTAATGCACTGCTATAAAACCTTCACCGGTTCTGACTGCGTGATACAGTCTGTTATTAAACCCCTAACTGTGCGCGGCCGCGGGATTCCGAAGGGGGCAGGGAGACAATTATTTCCAGTACTTCATAAAGCCTACTTCAACAAATTATATGAAGATTAACTAATAGCAGCCTCAGCATTGGATGGCTGGCCAAATTAGGTATGACTTATCAGACGGGTACTTCATGGGCTGCTCTTTAGAGCCTGCCTTTGCAGAGAGGGTCTTTCAATGGATGATGAGCCAGGTTTGCACGGTAACAATAGAGAGATCAAGCAAACGGTGCTTTGAGCTCCTCTGCACACCGAGCCACTTCGGGAAGCCAGTGAGGTCTCTCTGCCGGCGGTTTTCCTGCTGAGGATTAAATGCGCCTGCACAAAGCTGAGATATCCCACAAATCAAAAGCAGCGGGCAAGGAGAATGGGCAAGCGATGGGAAGCACAGTCCAGAGCACCATGATGGATTAGGGAAAGGGCCTTGTGAATGCTCCCTTTTTGTGAAGGGGAGATAATCCGTCAATCTCAACAGGGCAATCCTGTCAGACTATACCACACTGGAATCCCCGGCATCCTCTTTGGTTTTTTATCTGTCCTGTGGAGGGCACCAGCATTCAATGGCATTTTTTACCCTGAGCATTTGACGAGGAGCTGAGAAGGGATATGGAGCAAGTCTGGGAAAGGAACTATCTTTTCGCCTCTTTGCAAAATAGCTGTATTATCTTCCATCTTTGGAGAGCTGGGGAAAACTGGTCCAGGATGTTTTGGAAAGGCTGACATCTCTAGCCTTGCAGTAATAAAATGCAAGATACATTGTTCATGGTTAAAATATCTTAAGATTCAGACAGGGCAAGCTTAGTCCAGTACCATGCAGGTAGAGCACTTGCTGGGACAAAAGGGCTTCCCAGGAGGAAAGACTAGGAAGGTCTAGATTTAAGCAGAGTTTTTGTTTAACCATGAAGGGATCACCCTGCTCTCTCTACAAAGACCTTTCATTTCCATCTGGAATGAGTATACGATAACCTAGTCAGACCAGCCTCTCAGTCACCAATCAAAACACTGACTCTTGACATTTGCCTAATTATCTTTTCTCATCATCAGTCATCTCTTGAAGTCTTTGCTTCATTCAGATGCCAGGTATTTCCGAAATTAATCATGTCATTGAAAGCGGCATCTTTTCATGTAAATGGACTTTATTATCTGGATCGAAAAGCTCCCCCCCTCTCCTCCTTTGAGCTGCAAAAGCCCATTTGTAGCGAAAGTGTCTGAAATCTGACATGCTGCCTTCTCAAGAAAGATTCGTAGTGGTGACCTCCCAGCAAGAGCTAAGCATCCGTCACCGGAGTGCGTGTGTGTGCTGCTTGCACCCTTGGGCTGGATGCATGCTAATTTGCCCCATTGTTTCAGGGTGAGTGGCTTTCCAGCACTTCCAAACAAAGCCTTTTTGCATAAGCTTCTGTGTGTACAATTATTTTACGTTCACATCATTCCATCATCCTATGTCTATTCCTGATATAAGAGGGGATGGCAATGTCTTTGTTTCCTTGTTACTCTGGGGATTACAGGCTGGATTTAGCACGTTAGCAAGGCCACTCCTCTTTCATTAAATCCCATTTGACAAATGTTTGGGACCATAGGATTGATCAGCCCATTGCAATGCTCATCCTAGCTTTAACTTTCAAAGGGGCACTACCTTCAAACCATGTTGATTCAACAAGAAACCAATCCACAGCAAATGACTGTGCATGCAGAGTATTGCAGGGATGGATGAAGAAGTAAAAATGACAGGTGTACTCTTTGGACTTACCAAAGCATTGGTAGAAGAATACATTCATTTTGCTCATTAGACTCATATTTCAATGAATTCTATGATGGGCAGGATTAAGAGCAGGTCAGCACTGATAATGTAGTTCTTCATTTTGGAGATTTCACTTCCAAAGTTTGTGGTGATGCATTTAACAACTCCTTTCAAAAACACCCTGCTATTTTATACCCATTTAGCTTCCCTCTGGGGCCATCTGAGGACAGCATTATTAATTGTTGGCAAGCTCTATGCTCTGATTTTAGAAGTGAAACTTGGGCATCATCTGACTAAAAGGTAGAAGTGGAAGATTTTCTCTGGGCTTCTGTGCTTACACTGTAACCTTAAGGTCACTGGTTTTTATCATTGACAATGATCTGAAAGGATCAAGAAATTTATTAGACAGTTTTCAGTGTTGTGTGCCATGTGAGAGTCATATTCTGTATTCCCTGTTTTTCCTGGTAACAGTTTAAAAACATGAGCAGACCAAAAGCAAGGATTTATTAATTACAGGCACACTGTTACACATCATTGACAATAGCTACAGCAATGTATAGATTTTTGATTTGTGAATGCTAAAGGCAGAAAGAAGCGAGGCCATTACCTAGTTTGCTTCCCTGCCTAGTAAAGGACACAGGACTCCTTGAAAGTTTTTTATGATTCTATGTATCTCAGCAGACCTTCTAACTATCCTGATGGCAAAGCCACCACAATATTCAGTAAATTGCTCACACTGCTAAGTACTCTCATAGTCAAAAAATTCCCCTTAATTTCTGGCATGAATTCATCTAGCTTTGACCTCTAGATGTTAGATCTTGTTTTACGTGTCTTTGTTAAACTGAAGAGCCCTCCATCAAATTCTGTTTCTTCTGAAGGTTCTTGTATACTGTGGTCAAGTCAATCCTTAACCTTTTCTCTATTAAGCTAAACAGTCTGAGCTTCTTGAGCCTCTCACAATTGTTTTCTAATCCTCACAGTGTTTTCAAGTCCTTTAGCCATTCCCTTGGCTCCTCTCTATAATTTATCAAAAACCTCTTTAAACATAGGCACCAGAATGATTCCATTAGTGGTCACAACAGTGCCACAGAAAAAGATAATATAACTCAGGCTTCCCCCTGCGTGCATATCCTAAGGACTGAAGTTACCCTCCCAGCTACAGAGCTAACATGTAGCTGTTCAGCCACCATCCTGCATGTCCCTTCTGGAGCCATTTCATTCCAGAAGAGAATCATCCCCTTCTGTAACTATTCCCTGGACTCTGTTTACCCAAAGTTATCATTTTACACTTCCCCTCGCTCATTGTTGTCTTTGTGCATCAGTGTCCTGTCGTCGCTACTTAAAGCCTTCCCAGTCTCTGTCAGTGACAACTTCATGTTTTCTAACAGCTGTTGAAGATGTTGAACAGCACCCACCCACCCAAGAAATAATGCCTCATTCCCAAACTCTCAATAAAGATTCCCTACATAGAGTGAAAGAATACCAGCTGTCCTCCTGCTCCTGCCTTGCTGAGAAACCCTACAAAGCACAGAGAGGAGGCAATACCCTTATCTCTGCCTGGCACCTCATGTGTCATGCCCACTTCGGTGTGAGATTTTTCATTCTCTTTTTTTTTTTCTGTCCTGAGAAAGTACATATACCTTATCCAGAGACAAGGGAGTTGGAAACTATCACCTCAACTAAGGAAGAGTTAAAACTCTTGTCTGCCTGATAAAAGGATGTGTACTGAAGCCAAGATGGAATTCACCAAGTGAAAGCCATTTATAGGCAGAGCAATACTTTCTTCACGTTTAGATTTGCTGTTTTGTAAAGGGTTTTTGCAGCTTTCTGAGATTGGCAGGTTGCTAGGTGTTTATCATTAATTATTAACATTAATTTATTGTTAATTATCATGTCATTATTGCTGTGGTACTATTTTGGTACTAAAGTGTTGGGCAGAATCCATTTATATGAGCAAAAGTATAGGCTTGTCCTAAGGAACTGCAGGAAGGCTTTTTCGTAAAGTATTAAAAACAATCCTCATTAGTTTTAAATTATTTATCACTATCAATACATTTAAATGGATTTCGCTGTACTAGCTGTAACATATATTTTTCTCAATAGTTTTCAGTAGTTCTGGGAACTGTTTCTCACAGAAATGTCTAATTGTTATCATTGGTAATTAAATTTATTTATTATGTTTTGCTGTTGCTGAAGGAGTTCTTCGTGCCTTTGACATGCTTTCTTGTACACTCTCACCAAAGATGAATGGAGGTATAATTAAATTCAAAAAAACTGTAGATGTTGACATTGTTTCTTTTTCATGGGGCAATTTGTAACCATCTCTGATTTTTGTCCAGTTTAAAATTTATTTCATTTGTTTTCTATTTTGCAGTTTTTGAACATACTTTTTTTTACCTTGGAGTCCTCTACCCCCTCCTTTTTTTTAATTCATTCCCATCCACAAATTGTCATTTGTATTCTGATAACTTTTCAAGAAATCTTGCAAAACATCAGCTCCAGAGTTTTCCTTTGCCTCTTTAGCAAAAATTTGTTATTTCCATGTTGCAATTTGAAAAAATAGGTGCAGTGAAAACGCAGTGAAACAAGCAAGAGGAAAAGAATTTTCCACCCCAAATAAAACAATATTTTTGGTTACAAAATATGAAGGGAATAGGGAAAAAAAAAGAGAGCAATAAAGAGGGAAAGGGAATTTTAAAACTTTCAGTTCTGATGGGAAAAAAATATTGACTTTTTTAACAAACAGAAGCATATTTGCAGAAAGGTGAGGTTCTGAGATGGGTAGAAAAAGCAAAAGCAGAAGGAATTCTGGAGGAAAAAGAAAAGCTGTAAATGGAAATTCTTTTTTTTTTTTTAGTGCTTGCTTTCTGCCCTTCTTTCACAGAGTGCTAGGACACACAAGGGGTTAAAGGTCCAGGAAGAGAGCTAGGGAAGAAAAATCCCTCTGTTAATTGATCTGCCTGTCTGGTGACGAGGGCCAGCTGAAGCTTGTCAGAAACTGTATGAGCTGAATCAAGCTTGGGGCCCTAAGTAAAATACAGACACCTGGAGCGAGGAGGGGCTGGCTCGCACTGCCGCAGCTATTTAGTTGTTCTTTTAATGTAGGCAGGGAAGGGAAAGGGTCAAGCAGTGCTGAGCCTGGGCTTGAGAGATGTCAAATAGTTTTTCCACTGAAAAGAAACAAGGCTAAAGCCTGTTAATGGCATCTAATGCTATTATTGTGAAAGTCTGTGTGTACTTGTGGGCTTGCTGGTGTATGTTGGAGGCACGTTTTGGCAATTGAGGAGGCATTGTTGTTTGATAGTCTTACCCATAGACATGTCACTGGGCAAGCAGCAGTGGAAATTCAGAGTGAAATCTGCACAACTTGATTTAAATTCACGCTGCTCAGGGCAATGTGCTCAGAGGGGATCCTTTACCTCCTGCCCTGCTTCCATTTCCAAAGGATGAAGTGATCCAGAGTACATCCTAAAAAACATTTTTCTTTCTCCTTACTCTTGGTTCTGCCTCCAGACGCCTCCGCCGATGCAATCTGGCTAGGATTCTGCATGCCACTTTGTTTGACCCTGATGACATAAGTTGACGCATGTACTTTTGAACCTTCCCAAGAATGAATAATATCCCTGCAATAAAATGAAATCCTAGCATTTTTAACCCACCAAGCCCCTGTGATTGTTGAGGCTGGGCATGTCAAATGGTGGCTCAGCCGATGGACGCCTGAAATGGAAGTGGATAGATTTCAACCCCCAAACAAACAAGCCATTGAGACCTGGCACTAGTCCACTTTTCTCCTGATACCTGTGATGACCATGTTTGAAATACTGAAAGCTTTTTTTCATGGTTAGTGGGAGGGGAGAGAGAGGACTAAAGAAGGTGAAAAAGAGCAGAGAGACTTGTGACTTCAGATTTTAAAGGTAGCAAATACCCTAGGAAATCTCAGGATCTGGGGGAGGCTCGCTGGAGCTAAAGCTGCGAACCATCAGAGTTGCTTTGATTCTCCTGTGTTAGGTATAACTTAAAATAGGTTTTTCCCTCCCCTTTGTCCTGAGTTCCCAAAATACTACACTTCAATTAGAGATGGGCCTCAAGGTTACACCAAGTTCAGACTTCCGCCGATTTTAGTGAGGTCAAACCCAGAACTTTATTTGGGGATTTCTATGCTTTTTGAAGACTTCCGTACACCTGGCTGAGTCCAGGCCATATAAAAGAGGACCAAGACACAAATGAACTGCATCATCATTATTAATGTAAGATCTTAAGCCTTAGTTATGCCATTCCTGCAGCTTTCCCATTTGGTGTCCAGACATGCCAAGAGCAAACCACAAGAAGACATGAGCAGAGCCCTTTTCTCTGGGAGAAGCTGCCAAGCTTCTCCGTGAAGTCCTTAAAACCTGACAAGGCACTGTGAAATACTGAAATGATCTTTTCTGGAGGTGGATTATATTTAAATCAGGATGCAGGAGGCTGTGTTTGGCTGAACTAGTGTGATAACTCTGCATGGCTGAAATAGAAACTGCCAGTACGTATTTGTGTGTATTATTTGTTGGATGCCATGAATCCTTTTTCCTCTGGACTTCTAGTACTATTCATATCTATCAACAAAATAGAAGGTTTGCCTAAAACCAGTAAATTTACACATTTATATTTAAATATTACATTGAAAATGGCAAGGACAAATAAACACACATGTTAGAAGGAGATTAGGTCTCTCCTTGATTAGGTCATTGTTTCAATTAAAAAAGACTCAGATTTCATTTTTTCATTCTTTTAAAATGATAAGACTACCTTGGATCTGTCTTTCACACTTCAATTTTGTTTTGTTTCTTGAAGAGGCACTGAGGAAAACTGATTGCAGTTATTCTTGACATTTTAAATGGCCATCCTTTTCCTCTTGGATATGGTACCCAGATGTATAGTTAGAAAGTTAAAGTGGCTCAGCTAAAGATAAGGATGCTGTGAACTTCGGTTTTACAACTCCTGCCTTGGCCTCCCAGCCCAGCTGATTTAGTAGGAATGAGCTTGCCCAGCTCACAGAAACTCAGCCCGGGGGGAAAAGGAGGGGGGGAAATAACAGTACTCCACAGACCTCTGCTCCAAATGCACGTAGGAAACTGCTTGACCGGAATGTCGAGAGCAGCCCTGGCTCTGCAGCCTCCCCTAAACCAGGGACCTGGGGGAGCTGCCCACGGTAGGGAGGCTTAGCCTGAGCAGTGCTATGGGCAGGAGCTGGGGTTGCCTGGCTGGAGAAATACAGGAGACGGAAAGATAATAAAAGGAAAGCATGGGGAACAGATTGCTTGAGCAGAATACCTTAGCTTAATAAAAAAAAAATAATAACAAATCCACAGACAACTCACTCCTCTAAGATTTCAGTCCTCTGTATGAGACTGATGAAATTTATACAGGAAAGAGAGACATAACGAAAGAAATTGTTTATTTGTTTGTTTGCCTTTATAAAACCCATTTGGGAGGAACATCAACAAATATACCATACATCAGTTATCTGCTTTATACCAGTTACACTGATGCTGGAGACATCTTTTGTTAGAAATTAATGTATGTAATAAAGTTTTACATTTTTCATATGTTTTGAAGTATGTGGGTCATAATTCTTTTGACTGCATAATTACTTTTTCTACACAAGAAAAATGAGGTGCTTAGTCCTAAGTAAATAACCTCAAAACAAACCAAGAAAAACAGTTGCATCTTCTTTATCTTCTGGGTCTTGCACAATAAATATTTTGTTAGAAACTTAAAAAAAATAGTTATATATTTTCCATATAATTTAACTTTTTTAAAAAAAGAGACCCTCTAGAAACATATTGAAAAATACACTGAAGTTAGAGACAAAAAGAAATGTATAATTTTGTGACATTTTTAGGTGCAGGTGAAAATAATACTTACATGAATTTCACTAGATCCAAGAACATTTAGTGCTCTTGCTGCTCTGCCTCCATTCCCTTTAACTGAACCTGAAGCCAGGACTAAAAAGCCAGGGTGATATGCAGACACATGAGAAGGACAGTCCAGCTGAACCAGCAGGCAGTGGAAAATCTCCCTCTGCAAATCAAACTGCCTTAATTTTGATTGCTAATGGCAAGCATTGGAAAATGGTGTGATAACCTCCAAAAAATGAGAGTCTGGGTTATATATCATGCCAATATAAAATAAGGGGGTTTTTTTGCTTAATTCAGTACTCTTTTTTGTTTGTCAGTGTGGTTTTTCTGAGATTTCTGGATGATGTTACAGTGGGTTTGTCAACCTCTCTTTTATTTTCTTGAGCGTCAGAAACTTTTTGGAAGACTGTTAAAGAAAATAGGATTTGCAGAGATGGCAGCAGCAGCTTAGGTGCCCCAGCCAGTAAACAACTGTATATATGGGGTGCAAGTGGTGGCTCTGGCCATGTACTACTGGCAGCAACTCAGTCCCTGAAGGAAAGGAGCCCTGGAAAAGGTCATAGCCAGTTTGCCATTTCTAATCCTTAAGCACCGAACTAATGTCAACTCAGGGTCACGTAAATACAGATAGGAAAAGAGGAGGAAGGAATGCTTTAGGGGAAAAAAAATCAAGATATGAGGTTTTTTAAAAGAAACTGAAATAAGCAACTCTTCATCAGAAATGAAGGAGTCACACCGGATTTGGCACTGGTTTAAATTAATCAATTAAAGTACTGATTTTAAGTTAAACCAACATGCTAGCAAGGCTTTAGGTTTTCATCTTCTGAAGACTTATGTGCATGCTTGGCTGAACAGTGGGAGTGATTATCTGTATAATTCATAGTACAAATACGGCCCTATTATTTAAGGATTCAGCTTTATAATATACTCTATATTTGCAGATCGTTGCCTCTGTATGGGGCTTTTGTGGATTTGGAGCCACTTTCTCTGGGTAAAATGTATTTCCAACTCCTCCACCCACCCCTCTATTATGCTCTCTTGGTCATGACTGTTGTCTCTTCCTCATCTGTAGGGGCTGCACTGGTGGTGCTGGTGAGGGATGTGCCACTTCTGCAGAGCCAGGACATTTTTTATAAATATGTAAATAAAATTTACCTTCTTTTACTGACCCCTTGAAGGGCCATTTTTGGCCTGCAGCAAATATTTATGTGTGAGCTGTAAACCCCTGAAACTGAGGGGTTATAGTGGAAATGCTGACAGAGTATTAAGAGACCTTTAACCCTTGGTTTAGCTGGCCCTGCTATAATTACAGGTCTGTCTGTTATTTTCAATAGCACTCGTCATGACCTTGCCTCTATTTTTTAATTATAGTAGAAGTTGTGAAGGGAATTATTACTAAGTTGGGGGTTCCCCCTCTCTCTGAATTCAGTCTTTATTAAACATGTAAAACGCTGAAGAGGCAGGATTGGGCTAATAGCCTTTTCCCTCCCTTTCCCTCCCTCCTTTCTGGACTGTGGTTCAAGTTGTGCATAAGCCCTGAGTAAAAGCCCTGTGATTTGAGCCTCCCAAGTCCCCTGTGAGCACTGAAACTGGCTGTACAATAAGCATCAAAGGTTAATGAACAAGGGAAAAAAAGTTGACATTTTATTTGGTAATGATTCTGGTGCTTGAAATCTGAACGGAAAAGATGAGATCCAGGAGGTCTCTTTTTCTTTTCCCTCCCTCCCTTTTTTTTTCCAAAACCTCCATGTCTGGAGGAGGCAGGTCCTATCAAACCCCAGAAATGTCTGTTTAGGAGCATTTGTGATCACAAACAACCAGTTCATAGCTTGCAGTTTAAGGAGACCAGCTGGAATACATTTTTCAAGCAGCACTGTCAGTCCCTGCTCTGGCTCCCCCCAACTTTGGGGAGGGAGGGAACTCACTGGGGCGATGATATCCAGCCCCTTTCACTGCTGACCCATGGCAGTTCAGCGAGCTGCTGGCACTCAAGGTGGAAAACTGTCCCGTTCTCATCGGCTGAGCAATGTCCCACTGGGTTTTCACAGCTGGCCTCTGCAGAAGTTCCCTCAGCCTCAGTTGCCCAGACTTAATGAGGCTGAAGTTGCCCACCAAGTCTGCAGTGTGCAGGGAATCCCCAAGGGATAGGGATATTTTACAGCTTGGTGTACCATTGCTAAAGGGATGATAGAGGGATGCGTGTTTCTCTGACGGATGTACAATTCCCAGCAGCCCAGCTGTGGCCAGGAAATCTCCACAGAGGCAACAGCAGCACCCATCCCCAGTATGACCATGGGACTCTCCTGAGGCATGCATGTCAGCATGGTTAGAGCAGTGGAGGGGCCATGTATAGCCTGGAGAAAGGGAGATCCTCCATCCTAAAGTTGTAGTCTTTTGGGATGAGCGCTGGCTTTTCTTATCATGGGACTGACCTAAACTCTATATTTTGCATATGCAAACCCCCTGACACTGGAAGGAAGCAAGCAGAGACAAAAGTCATGGTGTAGGAAGAGCACAACAGATCTTTGCACTGCAGTACAGGCATGTTAAAAACAAGAGGATGACGAGAGATGTACTTCTAGGCAGGAATTTTCCCGGGATCCTCTGCCTTCCTGCTCGTATGAGCCCCATGAAGGGTACAGGCTTTGTGTTGGCCCTTATCCCCCTGGGGAAGGAGACCTTGGCTGTTCTTTAAGTATCTCCCCATCAGATCCACAAATTGAACCTGTGGAGCAGTTTAGGTATTTTCTTTTTTAATAGGAGTGATGGATTGGCCTTCAGTGGCTGAATGACCTTTCTGTTCCAGTCTAGGCAGCTGCGGAGGGTTTGAGAAACATGACTGGATCAGGCCCTTAGGAAATGCTTTCACTAAAGCACTTTATGTACATTCGGGGAGCTCATGAATCACTGGGCTTTGCAGATAACTTTACCCTTAAAATATAGGCGATTATATCCATTTTAATATTTACCCAGGTAGGATACAAAGCGTGTGGCCATGAGGCGTAGCGCGGCGGTGAGCGATGGCTTGTCTGCATTGTTTATAGATGAGTAATTAGAGCTGCTGTGCTGAGGCTGTGGGATGGAGACCAAACTGGCTGGATATTTATTTACATGACTCAGTGAATGAAACTGAGTTGGAAGCATAACTTATAGGTGTTATTCTTTCTCTCCCCAATACCAGCCCCCCTGCCCCAAAAAAAGCAGTTTTGGAGTATCCATGGCTACTTAATGCTGTATCTTCACACTACTTGTTTTGAACACTGTGTTCCTTTATTGAGGTGAAAGGAAAATGAATTAGCAAAAGCTGGCACAGGTAATTAATATTGTGTGGGCAAGAGAGGGAGAACACTTTTTAAATGGCTTGCATTACATTCATAAATCTGTTCTATGGTGTTCACTGCTTGTAGTTATGGTTAAGGATGCTCATCTGCCCCTCATCTTCCACCACATACCACTGACTGTCTTCTCCAGTTTGATGATGTTGAGTATTCTACCTTGAATAATTTAGACCTTAAATTAAGTATTTACACTTAAGTATTGCTTATATGCTATTTTCATATGCATGTCCAAAACACTTATGTTTACAAATTAATCACAATTATGTCCATACTGTTACCCAGTGTTTATTTCCTTGATTCCTGGAATCCTCACAGTTGGATAGGTAGTCTCCATTGCTACATACTATGACTATTCCCTGTATATCTTTCCTTTTAAAAGGTATTTTGGCTTTATTATAAGTATCTCCACAAATCTGGAGAACTAAGCAGAGGAAAGCATGAGCTGACCAGGAGAACTCCATGTGTCTCTTAGGTAGCTGTTCTGTGGTGGGATGACCAGGGGATAACTTGGCCAGGTCACTTGCTCTCCATATCTAACTGCTTTTTTGATCTAAGTGCTTCTTCTGACCTTTCCACAACATACCAGAACTGGTGTGGATATATATCTACATAGAAGCAATACTGGACCATTTTCCTCCTTTGTAAGTCTATTAAAGCCTAATCATACTTGACAGTGGGCTCTTTCTTTTCTCTTTCTTTCTTTCTTTCTTTCTTTCTTTCTTTCTTTCTTTCTTTCTTTCTTTCTTTCTTTCTTTCTTTCTTTCTCTCTTTTTTTTCTTGTGTTATCTGTTGCTATTAAATATGGCACTTGTTGTTGGAGGCTGTTGGTTTTGGGGTTTTTTAATAAAATGTTCAAAACCAGTTTTTTCCTTTCTGAAGGCAGCTATTTACCCTTCTGTAATAATTTGTATATTCCCTAAAAACTATAAGGATATTCTTCTAGCTAACTCTGGCTAAAATAAAAGGAAGGAAACCACTGGCTGTATGTTAGAGCAGGTCAGGAAAGGGGCAAGTTGATTTATGCTTCCAAATGATCCAATGCCATGAAGCATTTAAAGGCACACTGGCTTGCAAGGATGTGAGGAGTCCTCAGTTGCCACTGGCAGGGAAGAGCAGAGCAGCAGCCCCACACTGCCCTTGGGAGGAGGCTACAACCCACTGCCCACACCATCCTGTACAGAGAGATGCTGCTGGTCCCAGTGCAAAAGCCAAGACTCAGGGAAACTCAGGCTTTTTAGTCATTTATCTGCTTCCTGAAATCCTACATGATCTATCCAAGTGCCAAAGTAAATGAACAAATCACATTTTTAATGTTTTGCTCATTTTGTTTGATAGATTGCCAAGAGAGAAATTTCAAGGGGTCTACAAGTCATTCAGGTGAAAGAGTGACTTTCTGCTGTGTTTTTCATGTGAATAAAATGCAGATCTATAAAGGATTAGGAGTCTTTATTCAGAGTTTGAACTTTAACATTCCTCAAGCCTCAAATTTTTAATCTTCAAAAGAAAGTAGTCATTTCATGGAGAGTCATGAAATGTGAATTATTTATTCCACTAGTAAATATGTAATTAGGCATATTTTGAAAATCTGTAATTAATCCCTCACCCCTTAAACCCATAAGAAATGCTAATATGCCTCTGAGGTAAGGCAGGTTTCTATAAAGGGCATTATGTAAGCTGTTCTGATCTGTTGTATAATTATGTTTGCTGTCTGTAGTGGAAAAAAATCCTAGTGAGAATTTGTTGTGGAGGAAAGGGAAGAAAGGGAAGAAAAAGCTTCACTCCTCACTGAGCAGGAGGCAATTATTAAATGGCAATATATCCAAACCTTTTCATTTGGTTGGATTGGGTTTCAAAGGGTGCGGTGCATGCATTGGGCAGGAAAATCAAAGCTGCTTATTTTATTCCTACAAGATGCAGCAAATTATCAGCCCTGCCTCAATAACCCCATAGCCAAGGAGCTCTTATGGCCTTGCTACACCCACAGTTTAGCACAACTGTTTGTTGATAAACCCTTTTATCCTCTTGTTCCAGTATCTTCCCAAGTGGATTTTTCCTAAAAAAAACAGGGTCTGGAATCCAAACCACCTTTTGAACCATGTTCACTTTTTCATCTTGCATCGTGATAGCACAATATAAAGAAATATGACCAAAAATAAGTTTATTTATATTTCATATATATATGAAATACAACGTCCTGCCTTGCTTTTGCAGCAAGAAAATCTGTAGAGAAGAAAGTATATCTGACTAATTTTACCATTGTGGAAAGCCTAAGAGCAGATTGCTGAGTTCAAACATGATTTTAGTTTGAAATGACTAGACATATTTTAAGAACCTTTCACTAACAGCAAGCACCAGAGCTCTGTCACTTTGCTGTAAGAGTCTCTTGTTAGCATTTTAACTTCATTGACAGGACAGGGACAACCTCCTTCTTGAGCTGATGAAAGCCATTTTGGTCAAAATTGGGTATTTTGGCATTTAGTGTTGGACTTACAGGGCTCCATAGGGAGCCTGCATACATCAGAAAAGGTTATATAAATTTTCTCCAAAAACAAGCAGACAAGTTCATGCAGATATGTTCAATCGTGATTAGTGAAAACAACCACCTGACTACAAGCTTAGAAAGAAGTAAGTTCCTGTTTTCCAAAACAGAATAACAGGGGGAAGATTTTCTGTATGATATGGACTGTTTTCAATACTTAACCACTCTCAAAGTCCTAAATACTGAGCTAATTAGTTCATTATTTCCTCACTCCCACCAGTGGTGGTATGTGGGAATTTTATCTCCTTCTTCTCCGTGCAGCTTTTTACTTTTTTCCCAAGACAAGAACCTTAGGTCAAACCTGTGGCCTCAAAATTATCTGTCTTTCAAGGCCCTCTGAAAGAGACACCTTTAAATGTGTGCTGAACTTGTTCAGAATTTGGGCATCAATAAAGTAGATGTACAGCCATTTCTATTCTGAAAGGTAGGCAGCTTCATGTTATAAAGGTTGTAGCTCCTAAAATTGTGCCATAAGAAGAAAGTGCCTGTAGAAGCTAAAAAATGCCCATCAGGCTGCTCCTCAACAGGAACACATGCCTGAATCAATGACACTCAGTGGCAGAGGACCACTGAAGTGAACACAGCCTTTTGTAGTCTGAATTACTTTAAAGCAATAAGAAACGCAGTAGAAGCTATTGACCTCCTGGTGAATTTGTCAGGGGTATTTTAATGTTTGTCATCTTTATTAGAGACCTTGGAGATAGGAGATGATGTGAGGATCCCAGCTTTTGTCTGAATCAAGCAAGTGCACCAACAGGGAAGATGCTGCTTCACTGGTGAGAAAGTCTGTGGAAATACACCCTGCTCCACTGTGGTTTTTGTTCTGAAAGCCTTTAATGCTTAGGCACTCTCTTAGAAGAAAAAAAAGGGGTATTTCCAGGGAGTCATTTATGCCACCTTAAATAGATGTGTTGGCTCTTCCATACCCATTAGCCCACAGCAAATGACAAGACATCTAATTTTCTGGTGCATGAATAGTTGACTGAAGTGAATAGAAGCCCAGGTCAAGCTCTGAGAGAACCTAGCCCAGATGGCAATTGCAAAGAGCTTCACATGTATCATTGAAATTTTATTATTTTTAAGTCCAGATGATAATTCCTGGGGTCCTAAATGATGAGTATTCAGCACTGCACTGGCATTTGGCAAAGTTGTGTCTGCTTATTTTTATTTCAATTACACATAAGTCAAAAATAGTCTTGTTTGTATTTTAAGTCACAGCAAAGAGGGAGTATAAATTCCCATAATGTGAGCTTTTCAATGAGGTTTCATTTCAGTTTTCAGTTCATTTTGTAAAGTGAATATACAATAGAAGTGCTGCCAGTGGACATTATAGCCAAAAGTATGCTGGCTTCAGCAATGGAGAGATAAACCTCTCCTCAGATGGTGCTTTTGGTGCAGAGAAGTGTCTGTGTCAACAAAACAATCCTCAAAAATGTAAAGGACTGCTGCAAAGAGGAAGGGAATAATCAGATCTCCAAGTCTCTTGAAGATAGGACAAGAAGTAATGAGCTTAAATTGCAGTAAGAAAGATTCAGGTTAAAACCCTCTTGTGATAAGAGCAGCTATGCACTGCGAGACACTGCCTGGGGAGGTGGCAGCATTTCCAGCACTGAAGGCCTTAAAACCCCAAAGATAAGCATTCTGTCAGGAATTACACAGGTGCCATGGGCCAGGCACAGCATTATTTACCTCTGGAAATCCCCTCCAGCCCTTTGAGGTGATGACTTTTCAGGGTTATGCACTTTGGGATGGCCTGCGCTGTGAAGCTCTGGCAGAGTTGTGCCTGTTAGAGATTTTCATCTGTGATAGATTCTCCATGTTGTTAGGTCTGGGGAGGTCTAAAGAATGATAAGTGTGTTTGGAGGAAATGAAAAAGAGCACTTCAGCCTGCCTAGTTTCAGGAAAAAGCAATTTAGGCAAATTGGCTACCATGATGTCCAAGTCTTTCAATGACCCTCTCCTTGTTTTTCTGGTTCACTCTCACTGTCCAGCTTTCTTGTTGGGCACAGATATCCCTGAGTGAAAAAGCAGAATTGTTGGAATGTTTCATTTGCACCGTTCAGCAAAACAGGATATTGCCAAAACCTTGAGGAGAGGGAAAAAAGGATGGGCACAGGGAAAGGCAGTGGAAGGAGAAAGGAAATTGAAGTATCAGGAGCCTTTAGAGGGCAGTAAGAATCCTTGAAGGGGAAAAATAAGAAATAAAAAGAAGGCTGTAGCAGATGAGAGATGGAAGAGGGTGTTAAAGAGGGAGTTGAAAGGAAATGTTCCAGGATTTTGGTCGACAAACCTCCTGACCACACTGAACTTCCCAGGTATTTTTTATACCTGACTGGTTTTTCATAATGACCATGAACAGAGCTTTTGCTGATAAGCTCAGGTGAATAGTAGTGGTATGACAAATATGTTTCTACTTGGCCCCTACCAAGGTATTAGTGGAAATTTGGTGTTATCTGTCTTTTATACTCAGAAAGGCATGATCTGCTTTTTTGATGTAAATATAAGGAGTCAGTAAAACAAATGAAACCCCAAAACCTTGAAATGCTACCAAGTACTTTCCTGCGCCATTAAATGGTTCCTCCCTGAGGAAAGGAGCTGATTCCTTGTCCCAGTATGTAAATTTGTGTATGTGCTCATCCATGTTTCTGCATCGTGCAGGCACCACACCCGGGGTGCACGTAACGGGAAGGGAGAGGTGGAACCAGTGGGATGACCTCATGTGCCCACTGCTCCGGAGGCTGCTGTCACCACCACAGTCCCACTCTCAGTGATAACTTTCTTGAGAAAATTTTGACTCCCAGGCAAGCTGGGAATTTGCGCCACATGGGCAAATCATATCTAAATTTTGCCTCTTCACACCGCGAGGAAAACTCCCAATTTTATTTGCCAGGCGTTCCTCAAAGTAGTATCCCCTCCCCTATCAAAAGATTCTCTTACATCATCATTCATTAAACATTTGCTGCATGATAACTCCATTTTGTCATTGCATTCCAGCTTTCTGTGTTTAGATGCTCATAGTAAAATTGCTTTTACACTAACATGACTGCACGGGGCAGATTAATATGCTGCTGCACATAAACATTTGCCTTGCCAACTGGTCCTAGTTAGTTGGTTTGAGTGGAAAACCATGGGAGAGATTTGAAGTTAGAAGGCATACAAATCTAAAGCCAGGATCTAACACAATGTTAGCTCCTTTTCTAGCTTATCTATGGGTCGCCACTTCCCAAGTATGTTACATATAATTACTACATTGCATTTTTAATTATGTTTGCTTTCTTCCTTGCAGTACCCATTTCTTACATTTCTTCTTCAATGTATATAGTACCCCAGCAACATCCACATTTATAATTACAGAAGATAAAGTTATAATATTCCTGAGGCAAAACTGCATTTTAACAACTGTGCTAATGTGGAAAACAACTTGTGCAGAATAAATATGCCCTACAATTAGTGGTATGCCGACATTTTTCATGGTTACCTTACATATAAATAAACTCAAGCCACTGACATTTTTCCTAAGGGCTTTTATCTCTGCAGCCCCAAAACTGCAGACAGATTTGTTGTAAGTAACACTATCGCCATATTAAGTTTGAAAGCCCATTATTTTTTTAAAAATTCATCTGCTTTTGCATCTGCATAGCTCGGGGCTGGGCCGGTGGGTCTGATATTGTCTGTCTGATGAAGCGTGGGCGCGTCCTGGGCTCCCCGAAGCCTATCATTTGGCTGAGGCTAACAGGAGGTGACTGGGCAAAGCCGTTTCACCTGAGGGTGGGCCAGGTCACAGGTCACTTGTAATAGCTTCTCCATGCATCTCCAGACCTGTAAATGAGACCAGAGCCTGACTCACTCCACTACACTTTCTTTGTCTTAGACGGATGCTCTAATCAAACAAATTACCTAGCCCGTGATCACAGCCACTGAGCCAGAGATGGTTCTGCAGACGTTTGTCTGGAGCCCTCCAAGCCCCCTCGACCGTGCAGCTCTGCTCAAAAGAAAGGGCTAATGTTTTCCACCAAAGGTAATAAAAAAGATTGCGGTCACTTGGCTAAGCTGGCTTCGAAAAAAAATTCCCCAGAGACACCGTGGGACACAGTTTGACACAGGCAGCACAGCAAAGGGCATGTATACGAAATAATGAAGGCTCTGGCTGTCCCCAGTGTGGGGGCACACACGCTATGCCCCCATGGACCCAAAGCATCTCCGTGAAGCCTAAATGCTCCACCAGTAAGAGAGTAGGTGCACGTTACCTCTGGGTGGGATTACTCCCTGCTTGGGGTTTTATTTTCTTTTTTTATAAAGAGGAAAAAGACTGAGATGGGCAAAAATCTCATGGGAATTAGGTGAGCCCAACCATAAATAACTGGGCTCATCCAGCACCAATAGAGAAAAGCATACAGGCGTGGTTTGTTTATTGTAAAAGTCAGCCTTAGGCAAAGGATTTAAAACTGATCTGCCTGCTGCAAACATATTATATTAGTCTTGTATTTATTTATTGCACAGTCCTTTAGTTTTATTTATTGACTGTCATTTCCTACTGTACTGCAGGCAGTGCTGTCACTGTATTTTCTTAAAACTTTCACAATAAATTTGTAAACATTAAAAAAAATCCCAGCCATCCCGTAATTTTATCCGGTGTTTTCCAGATATTTTGGCTTTTGTAGAAGCAGTGTCAGTTGTTTACTTGATTCTGACTCAAAGAAACAAACCAAACCACCATCCTAGGTACTTTCTAGTTTCAGATGTTTTGTGTGATTGTAAAAGAGAAAGAAACCAGTTTTGACTGAGAGAATGAGCTACTGCAAACAATCTGTTGCTAATATAGTCTAATTGCTAGTGATATTTTGAGAAAACAATTAAATTGGAAGTGGGGTTACTTTGGTGTTTATTGTCTGTGACAGCTTCTTTTGGAAACAGGCTCAAGGGCTGCCGAACTGAGGCTGTGATGATGTGTGAATAATACTTATCATCAATACAGAGCCAGCTAGCAAAGCAGGGAATTACAAAATGGTCAAACTCACCTGTTAGACGTGTCAGGATGGGCAGGGAGCAGTTACATGGTCAATATGGTCACAGGTAGCTTTTTCCACTTACCTGTATTTGCACCCTGAAACATCAACATCCTTTTAATGTCCTAGGAACTGGGGGGAAGATGCTTAGGTGCCTCCTGGGTTTGAGCTAAAAGTCAGTATAAATTTGGTTGTTGGAGGGAAAGGTACCATATACTGGAAGAAATACACTTGAACCGTCAGTCTAACAGCTCAAGGGAAAAGTCTGGGCAAAATTCCCACGGATTTTCCCGCATCCAGGTTTTCACTGCTGGTTGTCACTGTGATTAGTTTAAGGTGTAAACAGACGTGCCCTCTGCAAGCAGATGTGCTAAAAGAAGAGGTTGTCACCCACCACCAGGCCTCCCATTTCTTTTTTAACACCCTCTGCTGGAAAACACCCCCTCTGCCTCCTCACCAGCAAAGCTGCTCACCCGGGTCCATCCAGTCCCATTTTGAACACCTCCAGGCAGTGCTCCAAAACGTCAGCTGAGATGAAGCCATTTGTGTGCAACCTCCACCTGAAGGGCTGCAGCCATCACAAAGAAGTTGAAAGGGCATAAAACAGTTTCCTTAAGGCTACCAAAATGGGTTTGTATAAGTCAGTGATATGGCTGGGTCAGCAGCATTTAATTGAGTTCTTGTCCTGCCATCACATACAAGATACATTATGACATTAAAAAGAGATAGTAATTCTCGGTTCAAGGAGGCCAGATCCTTGGAAATATGTGACATTGTAAAATGGTTACAGTGGTTCAGTTACTGAACTTGGTACCACTGGAAGAGGTCATCACCTGCCCCAGCCCACACCATCCTGGACTTGAGCAAGTGCTGAGGATGTGTTGCTGCTGTGTTCTCGCAGTGTCGAGAAGTCCAGGCATGGCAGAGAGGACTATTTAACCCCATCTATATATTGGTTGGTGAGCTGCAGAGTTTGCATTTACAAGCTTTTTTATTGTGGCAGTAAGTCTAGGAACCACTTCTTTATATCTCCTATGAGAACACTAGTGCTCACAATATCTTCCAGCTCCAGAAGTCGGAGATTTAGGAAAAGCATCAACTGCCATCTAAGTGGGAACAAAATCAGATGAAAGGTTTTGACAGCGAGAGACATGTCTCAGGAGCTCTCTCATTTTTGTCCTCTCTGCAGAAGTGCTTGCATCAAGACCTTAAAACCCCTCTGTAAAAGCTGTTTGTGTGAGAGCAGATGGTATTTCATTGTCTTTTGCTACTGATCTTGAATTATCAGCCTTTATAATGAAAATGCCAATTCAGCCTTGACTATTCTGCTATAACTCTACCAGGACCACTATAATGCACACGCCATATATACTGAATATTTATTATGGTACTGTGCATATTATTTATTGTATATGCAGCATATTTTGTAGGTGAAAAATGATACCTTATCTAAGTCAATGAGCATAACCCAGAAAAATATGGCAGAGTAATCATGTGATTCATAATTGACATCTGCTCTCCAAAGACTTGGATAGAATCTGAATTTTCAGCATGCACTGGAAAAGCTCTTCTGTTTGCTGGTTTGGGCACAACCATGCCACTGCTCTCTCCAGCAGCTCCATCAGTCTTCTGTATTTCCATAATTCCCTGGGTGCATAGAAAAGCTGGGCCAAGCACATACTGAAAATATTTCAAGTTCCTAAAATGTGCTGATGTTTTTCAGTGCCCAGAAATAAGAAAAGGAAGCAGATTTTTTCTGTCCAAATACTAATGAAGACCAGCCTGTGCTCATCCTCAGGGTTTTCATAGATTCACAGTGGGATTTTATGTGAACACATGCATTGATGTATATATGAGTGTGTCTTCTGCTCCAATGTCTGTTAGATATCTGTCTCTTGGATATCACCACACAGCCTGGATGTGGCCAGACAGGTGAAATCTCTGCAGCCTCACCCCTCTTCAGCACTGACTCTTTGGTTCAATCCTATTGTAAATCCCCATTTAATAAATGTGCTTTTTCTGGAACAGCATACAAGTTCCTTGCATGTAGTTGAGACAACGACTTCAAATTGCTGAGAAAAGAGAATTTGGGTGTGGTGGACAATGGTGTTTGTCATTTTTTTGTCACTGCTCCTTCCTTCCAGTCATGAGAAGCTCGTGGGGCAGTGGGTGATCTGGCTTCGTTCAGGTCCTTTTAATAGGTTGTCTCATCAGCCTAATTATTAACCAGATTTCCAGACTGAATGTATCAATGGATTTCACAGGCATCAGTGAACAACTCCTCAGAGGAGAGGAGGGATTTAGAAAAATCCACAGAAATTACATATTAGGTAAAGTCATATCTGATCTACAGAGACTTGACTGAGCTTATGGAGAATACAAGGGCAGTGAAGCTAAAATTTGAGAAGTGGAGTTGTGTGAAGGCCCTCAACAAGCAAGCACAGCTTGGGAAGTTTTCCTTTTGCCATTTTAATTTTTCTTGTTTTTGTGGATTCTTTAGTGTCTGCTACTGCAGCTGGGAGAAATCTAGAGGTGTCCCACCCCTTGGCAGCTTGGCTGCGATATGGCATCCTTGCACGTGTGGGAGGGAGGGCAAGGGGGTGAGGATAGGATGAGGAAAGGTTTAGCAGAATAAACAACACGGGAGATGTAGCAAGGGTTTTTGAACAAGCATCCAAATCACATTATCGATAGCATCTAGAGACCAGCCCACGTCTTTATTGGTGCTGCTCTCGCTGCAGGAACGTGGCCAAGGTTGTCTCAGCATTTGAGCAAGTCTTCCTTGTCAATGACTTTTTTTCATTTGGATAGATTATGCTCTGTTCATAGTACACTTAAAAGCAATAGCTGAAGAGAAGAGAGGCTTCACCACTTTGATATGCAAAAGACAACAAATTTTATGTATATGTGAGGGGGAGTTAATCCTGCTCTCACTGAAGCCTTTTGGAAGATTCCCAGTGACTTTGCAGAGACTTTGAATTATGGCCAGCTTTGCTTTTTTTTTTTTCTTCCCCTCTTGCAAGCTGTCAGGAATAAATATTTTAATTCAAAATGGCACTGTAGTGCCTTGCAGCGCTGCGGGCCGGGACCCTGTCCCCTGCAGCCTCCGGCACTTTTCCCGGCAGCGAGGCGCACAGCCGGAGTGCGGCCCTTCGGCGGGCACAGCCACACCCAGGAGGTGCCAAAACACTGCAGAGCAAGGCCATCATCAGCCAGCAGACAGGCTGCTCTATGCACTTGAAACTCACAAAAAATACATGTAGTTCAGTTGGCTCAGTGAACTGCTGAGGAACCTGCATGCTGTTTGCAACATGCCTGCTATGGAATAGGACATAAGAAGTCATTTTAGAGATAATTTTAAAATATTTCAGGTTTTCCGGGTATGCCAGATAAATGGCAATAAAGTCAGCAATCAGTGCTTTATACCAAATAACCCAAATAACCAAACCTGGTTTGGTTATGCTGCCCTTGCCCCAGGAGGAGTTGGCAGCCAGGCACAGAGGATGATGGCTTTACTGAGAGCAGGAGAAAAATAAGGCTTGTGAATAGTGGCTGCAAAAAAACCTCTTTAAAAATTTGTTGAATTTTGATGAAGGCAGCTCACAATGTGTAAGAGGGAGAATGCTGTTATGTCGCAGTGGACTTGCTTGCATGTCTAGCCTGGGAGCTGTTGTGAAGGCTCATGGTCTGTTTCATGGCACTCAGTGTGCCTTGGAACAGGGCTTGAGTAGTCAGTCATTTTATACACCCAGCATGTGCCCATACATATGGATAGGTAGAGACATGCACGTACATTTATATATGTCTGTGTAAATCTGTATATACATATATGCATATATGTATACATATGTATTTATAGACATACTGCATATTATTGAATATACATGCAATACCTTTGTATGCATGCATACATATGTATATATGTCTAGGTTTCTATGCATTTTTATGAGAAAAACAAAATATAAAAAAGAAAACAATTAAATGTAGATAACTAACAAAACATAATAAATATACATATTTAAATACATCTTGAGCCTTTGCGTGTATACAAATGTATGGGTGAAACAGTTTCATGGATATTTTATCTTTTCATATAATATAGAATGAACCAGATTACAGAGTGTTCATAGTGGATAATTGCTACAAAGTGAACCAGAGAAACCAAGTTATCCTCCTCATATATAGGTCAATATAAAGAGAGTGTGTCTGTCATGTTGTGACCAGCCTCCCCAAGAGCAGTTTTACAAATGGTGCTTGGAAATGCCCTTAGATAGATGGTGTTTGTCTTTGGAAATTATCTGGGCTACCTTGGTTCAACACATGAACATCAGCTGTTAGTACGTTTGGAAGTTCAAAAACAAATCATCGCTTCCTAACAGTCCTACCTCCTAAATGCTTCTACTCCACCTATTATCACATCATTTAAGCATCCTAGAATGGTACTAGGAAACATCAGTCTCTGGCCAAAAGAATCTGAAGTGCATTTTCTGGGTGTAGCGTTAAATTTCTTCCCAGGGACACTTAGTCTTGATGACTGTCTTCCAGGTAAAGCAGAAAGAGATTGCCTTCTCCTGCCAAAAGGGATGGAGCAATATTTGTTCTGATTCTGGATGGTAATTGTTGGCATGCTGCTTGGAGCGGCTGGTACCCTGCTTATGCAAATTCTGTTCAAGAAAAGAACCATGATACCGGGTGGAAAAATAATAATGCAAAAATTGATAGCATTTCTGAAAGTCAAACAAGCATCTCTGACTTCATTGTGTCACCTGGGTAATGCTGAAAGCTAATGCTAAACCTGATTTTCACAGGCTGAAACCCAAACCACAAGGCATGGCTGATGCAAGCAAGTCACAGTGGTGGCCAGGCAGTAGGTTCTGCCAAAGCCCAGCTTAGACAGATGCTCCATACAGTCCCTGCCCTCAAAAAAAAAAATGAAAAGCAGACATCACTTCAATATCTTACTGGCTCAAAAAAAAAAAAAAAAGTACTTGCTTGTTAGTAGGGACAAAAATTGGTTTGGGCTTCTCAGAAAGCAGCATGATTCTCTTTCCCTGCGATACTCAGTTCCTCCAGCACAACCCCACAGGTGCTGTGAGGTCTCAGCTGTGGGAATTCCTTCACCAGAGGAGCTCTCCTGGGCACAGGAAATTTTCCTTTTCTCAGTTCCTGGTGTTTGAAGTCTTAATTTGTCAAGCCTTGCTTTTGTGCAGGAGAATAGCACTCTCCTTTGAGAGTGATGTGGGATGCCCATCCCTGTGGACAGGACTTGAGAGGGGCCAGTAGGCCATTTCCCAATGCTTTTCAGATGCCCTCATTGAACAAGGGGATGGGGGGAACATCCTGGAGATGTCAGAAATGCCAACAGTGAAGGAAAGAAAGAAAGAAGGAAAAAGCACAGTCACATCTGCAGCTGATTTAACCATATAAATAAATAGTAGGTTTCTCTGGCACTGCCAGCACAAATAATTAAATGGTGCATTTAGGTTCTAGGACACCAAAATACAGAGGGCTATGAGAGAGAGTGACATGTATGTATTTGTCCCAAATCATATGTTTATCTTTTTTTCCCCTCTATGCAATTAAAAGTTCATTAATAATCATATGTCTAAAATAAAAGCAGGGCAACAGGGTTGGACTGGGCCATGCATCAGACTGCATGCACAGGGAGCTGGGGGCTGGAGTGAGACCGGGGCTCTGGTTTTATTTAGGGCCACGCCTCGGCAGTTTTAAGACAACACAATGCAATTACTCTGACCACAAAATGTTCTGCTAGAGCCTGATGGTCCCCCATGCCACCAGGGAGACAGTGGGAGCAGTCCAGCCTCGCCAAAGCTTCTGTGATGAGACTGCCAGCAGTCATCTCCCTTCTCAGACAGCCCCGAGATGTTAAGGTGAGCTTAACTCCAAATATACCTGCCAGACCCAGGGATTAATTTCCTGTAGCTGCCTGCTTTTTTCCTATGTAGGTGTATAGTTGAGGAGGTGTGAGACAGATGCTGGCATCCAGGGCTTGAAAAATGTTCTCTCCTCCTCTTAAAAAATCTTTGCCAGTGCTGAGAATCTGCTGCCTCTGTTCAGGTGAAGGTCCCTTGGCACTTTTTCTTAGAAGCAATGAAGACATCAAGCCTTATATGGATTCCATTATTATTTTGTTTTATTGTGTTGTCATTTTATGAGGGACTTGTAGCCCACAGGGAGCAGGAAGGCACTACCAACTAAACCAGGGTGGGGAGCAGAGGAAGCACGTCGAGGCTGCCTGGTATCGGGGAATGATTTCATCCAGAGCCCTATTGTGGCAGGGAAACAATTCCCGTTTACCAACAGGCCCACTATTGTGCTGCTGGTGCCAGAGGACATCTGTGGCTGAGCAGGGTTGCACAATTGCCAGTGTGGTCCCTGCCAGAGCCCTTGGCTCCACAGAGCTGGGACAGCAGGCAGGGCTCAGCACAGTGTGTGGGTACCAATAGACCTTGGTGAGGCAGCCCGAACCTGGCCACAGAGCCACAGGCTGGCAGAATTTTGCTGTGAGAGTCAGAGAACTGATCTGTGCTGATACACCCCCTCCTGCTTGCTTCCCTGCCCTCTTACATCAATTTGGGAGTCCTTGGGCCAATCAAATATGTGACCAAACAAGCATGTGACCAAAAAGTGCTGTAGCTACAGTGTGGGGTCCAAGCAAGAGAAGGGCGAGTCAGGTCATGCAATCCTTTTATTATTTTTAAAGCTGGACTCCATGTAGGTAATATTAATAGCAAATCAAAGTGGGATTTGTGAGTTAAGATGACAAGTGGTGTTGAAGTGTTTCAATCTCCTTATCTCTTTCCCAGACTTCTTCATCCAGAATTTAGATCATCTAAATGCAAACCCATGTGCCTCTGGCTTCCTCTTCTTTCAGTTAATTTTCTTTTAAAATGGACATTCAATTTTAACCTGTCGAGTAGGGATGGAGCAGCTCTGAATGGAATGAAAGAGACACAGTGCTAATCTGATTTGCACATCCAAATTCCACTGCTAGCACCTCTGAACTGAACCTTCAAAACCCTCCAAGCCAGAAACACCGTATATGCGGACAAGGAATCCACACTAAGTCATTATCCATGAATGGGCACAAAGTCTCAGATAGTCAGAGAAGTTTGGAGAGTCAAAAGCTCCTTGGTGGCTTTCTAGACAGCACACAGTACAGCTACACATTGGCTGTGGGGCCATGGCAGCTCCTGAGAGGTCTAGGCTGGGTTTTAAGGGATACATAGGCATAACTTTTAGTTTTACAGAAGTGTTCATGCTCACATGGGCACAGCTCATGCAGATACATGAGCTAATTTTCATGAAGCGTTTTGGGGACTGCCAGCAATGCAGATTCTGCATAGAACAAGCTATGGAGGAGATCTAAGATTTATCTGCATCTCAGGAGGGTTTCACTGCATGCTCTGAGTTCTGACAACTCTGCCTACCCAGGCTTGAAGCTACTGCAGGTTTGTCTCTGACTGTACAACAGCAACATTCTCCAATTCCAGCAGCACACAGATCTGGTTCTTTGTTATCCTCCACCTTCTTCAACCAGCCCGTGTCCTCATGGGGGCATCCCTTGGGGTTATGATTGCTAGTCCCACCTCAAAAGTCAGTGCTGGAGGATATGACCTGATTTTTCACATCTCCTTTGAAAATTTGGAAACTGAGCTACACACAAACTCAGCTGGGCTGCAGCAATACTAACCAACCCCTTAGGACTACTCTGCATGAAAAGAGACTGGGACAACCCTGAGAGAATGAAACAGTCAAAAATGGTTTTGATTTACTTTCCTGTATGCCGTGTGTTCACCAAGCAGGGACTGGGAGCAGCCTCCAAGCCTAATTGTTGTTTCTCCATGAGGGCATTTATAGAAGCATCTGAGTGGAGGGACACATACTCCTGTGGTGTCATGTCAGAATTTCTACAAAACCATGTAATTTGTGCATGTGTGCAACCTTGTATTTTGTTTTTGGGTTGGATTTTTTTTTGTTATTTTCTGTCATAGGCTGCTGGCAGATAAAATACTACTCCCTCAGCCCGTTATGAATGTACACTGAGCCATTCCCAGCCAACTGGAGCTTTTCCACAAGATGGTACTTAGCCCAGTCTGTAATTGAAACAGGGCACGGATGCTCCTGGGGAAGGCAAACGTCAGCCAAAAACCAGGCCGAGATAGTCAAAGATATTTAGTATACAAATAAGAAGATGTTTCATAAATATCTTATAAAAACTGTAATTTACTTCCCAATATTTCAGCAGATTATCTTAATGCAAACAGCAGATGTATTTTGGAATGAGACAAATGTTTAGCAAAATTGAAGTTATTCATGTGCAGTCACACAGGGAATATTTGCATGATATTTTACTAATTGCTCTAAAATCTGAATTGTAGCAAATAAACAAACTGGGGGAAAAAATAAACCAGCAGAAAGATTAGCTCCAGGCCCCTCTTTTTAAGTTTTCTGAGTCTTACTTCAACAGCTCAACCTCTTTTCTCTGGTGTCCTGGGGTTCTTCCAAAGTCTCCTCATCATTCTTCTTAGGCCTGTTACCTTTTTACAGACTCTAGTTTTTCCTTGATGGCGTTTCTTCTGAGAGGGGGTTGATTTTCTTCCTCCCTTGAGGTCCAAGACCCTCCCCTGGTCCACAGTTCTGCCTGCTCCTGTTTCATATTGTTTGACTGCAGTAAACAAGAATAATTTCCAATGGTCAAATTTTCATCATCATTTTGGGGAAGTACTTTGCTATTGTACTGAGCTCAGAGATTGCCCCAAATAGGATTAGCCATAGAGAAAAACCCAACACAAAAGGAGTAGGTGTTTTTATAGTGGCCAGGAATTCAGACTTTGGTTACTTTAACCTTCTCTTACAAGTTTCAAGTTACAGCAGCAAGGATCAAGTTGTAGTTTCTGATTGTTATGACATTATTTTTTGTCAGGTCTATTTATTTGCTCTCCCGGAAAAGAGAATGTATTTCAAGAAGTCAAAATATTTTGTTCGCCTTCATTTGATTGTAAGAGGAGCTTTAAGTGAGGTAAGAAAAATGTATGTTTATCAAAATGTTGATGCACAATAGATGGTTACACGCTTGTATACATTTCATCCACCCAAAGGAATGCTGAGGGTACAAAAAAATCAAGCAGTAGGAATTTAGCAAAGGTCAGAATTGAAACTGCTATGTCTGACATAGAAATCACATTGACTGCAGCAGGAGCAAGTAGGCTGCAGCATTGGAAACACAAGTCCTGGGTTTCACACTACAGCTGTGTTTTACCCAAGGTGTTGCAGTTTCTCACAACAGTGAGTGTCTCTTATCACTCCTCAGTCCAGCCGTGTAGGTGGGTAGGAAATGTACCTCTTACACATGACTGCTATGGCAAAGGGAATATTTTTAACATCTGAGTCTTTAAGATACAAAATCACCTTGTAAGTCATGTCCCTAACACTGAAAATTCTTCCTGTTCCATTCTGGATTCTGGAGGAGAGTCTGGAGACCTTGGAGGAAGTCCAGTCTGATGCAAGGTGGACACCTTCTCTTAGCTCACATAACAAGATTTTTCAGGACCCTGCTCTTCATGCTGGCCAGTATTTCATTTTAACCTTCATTTTCTTTACAGTTGTGAGGTGCAGGTGAATGGGGATATTGACCTAAATGCAGTAGGTGCATTTTAGGTGCTAAACAATAATATAAGTTTTACATCTCAGTAAAACTTATGTTAAAGTACTTCTGTAGGGTCAAGTGGTAATTCTCCTGTAAACTGATATTTTATTTTTTTACTTGGAACAACAAAATTAATACTAAAGTTGATGGGTATATTATCTGACTAAATGGAAGAACAAAGGGGAGAACAGGCCATTACTGTCACTATTTTTTTTTCTTAAGGGAGGAGGTTTCTATTCATGAGGTTTACACTTCAAGCTCATTAAAGTCTTTCTTTAGCCTCTCCCATCCGCAGGTCATCATAGGAATAAGTAAAAAGGAAATGTTTTGTTTTAACAGAGTCAAACAAAGTACATGAAACACACACTTGCCACTGCATAACATTCCTTGAAGTTAAATCACAGAACCAAGCAGAATTTTTTTTCCTGCCTCTGTTTTTTACTTCATTGAAAAGAGCTCAAAGTATAATATTCTTTCAGGAAGCCTAAATTGTATTACCGGAAGTAATAGCAATCTCCTAAGCAAAATCCAATGGGACTCATGCCACTCTGCTTTCTGAAAATCTGCATTCAAGAACATGCAGTGTTGCCTCTTTCCTGAACACTTCTCTTGTGGTTGTGTGCAGAGAGCTTAGTGTTCAGGAAGCTTTGGATGATGCCAAAGCAGCTGGATGTTTTTGCACTCAGGTCTTCCAGGTGTTTCAGCCTTTATGGCAATCCGAGGCCTTGGGACAACCTGTGAGGGTCCTGCCTGTCCATCCTAACTTTGGTCCTGCTTCTCACTGTTTAATATGCATTAAACTTCCATGAATGTTATGTGTAACTTCTACGAATGTTATGTACATGCATAGAGAGGGAAATAGATGCATTTTTCTTGGCTCAAGACAAGCAGCATCTCCCCAGGGATCTACTTAGGAAGTTATTGAGGAGACAACAGCAAAGTGAAGGGGATTGCACCTTTCTACATATGCATTGTAGAAATTATTGGTGTGTTGCTGATGCTTATGGCGAACAAATAGTTTATTTCTGGACTAAGAAACATTCCAATGTAAATACTCAACTGGCAGCTAGCTGGAAGTTTGCCACTTGAAGTTAAAAGGCCCGTGACCAATGGTGTCAAATTAACATTTCCAAGTTGGACAATGTACAAATGGTGTTCTTGGACCAAAATAGAAATAGATGAAAGTGGTCTACTGCAGTGCAAATAACAAACTGGCAACCAGCTGGTCATTGGAAAGAGAATATACTATGGGAATATGCTTTCTGCAGAAATACTTTATTTTGGAGATAAGTATCAACAATAGGAAGATGAGGCTTGTTTAACAAGAACCATATGGTCTTACCCTGCTTTTATTTCACTGAATGGCAAAGCCCTGATTGTCTTTTGGAGGTGCAGAATATGGATTACTGCTAATAAAAAAGAAGTACAATAAGCTGTTGATCCATTGTTGTCCTTCAAGAGTTATAAACAGGTTATTTTTAATGAACACACTGATATTTTAGGAGACTTAAAAGGAAGCAGAATTTAAGATGCTTGCTTTAAAACAATTTTCTTCTGAGCAAATAATCCAAGACAAAGAGCCATCCAAGACAAAGTTATCAAACAGTGTGAAACCCATACAGCAATATTTCCAAATTGATAAGTGAAGAAGTAGTAGATGGGTTCATTCAAAAGAAAAAGCAGTTTGAATTTTTGAGGAGAGAAAACAATAGCCTGTAAAAAGTAACTTATGAGCAAATGCAGAATAAGGTAGAGATTTTGATGAGGTTTAAGTTAACTACACAATTTAGTCTGAAGGAAGGGAAGGGAAGGGAAGGGAAGGGAAGGGAAGGGAAGGGAAGGGAAGGGAAAACCCTAGGGAATTGCAGACTCAGTGGAAAATCCTGTTTTGGGAACTTTTCCAGGATGTAAAACATTGTCTAGAATTCTTTATATTTATGGGTAGAAAGTAAAAAATAAGTCTAGTAAGAGTGGAAATGGCATTCTTTCATAGCTAGAAAGTCGCAGTAAAATCAATAAAAGTCAGCATTGCAAACTCATTTTTTAAACTGGTTGTCTTTTGTTGCTGGTTTGTTTTGGTTTGTTTGGTTTGGGTTTTTTTACAGTGGCCAAGGTTTTTATTTTGGTCTCAAAAAGACAGCAAGTAGGAAACTACTAATTATCAAGGAAACATCAATATCTGCATATGAAAAATATGGATCATGCAAGCAGAGATTCACATCTCCCTTTGGGTGTAAGTACTCAATCCCATTGATTTATGTATTTCTGAATACAGCTTATAACAATCAGGGATATAAAAATTTTGTTAGGCTACATGTTGAAATATATCATATTACTAAATCTGCTGGTTTTGGTCACAAACTTCCTTTTTCTTCTCTTCTTGCTTTAAAGTGTAGCAAAAAGTAGAAGCATAAATAAATAATACAGAACCTGAAGTATGTGAGGATTCAGCTGTTTGGTTTGACTGTCTTAGTTAATCTCCACTTTCAACTTTGAACACCCCTTCCCTAGGACTCCCTTGTCTTTGCACTGATGTCAAAACAGCCATAAACCATTTCTGTGGGGTTTTTTGGGCTCCTGATACCTGCCTCAACCCCTCCATCTGAGAAATGTCAAATCCCCAGCACAAATTACTGTAAGTAGAAAGTACTTCCAAGGCACCCCAACGATGAGGGTGATCCCACACTATCTATTTGTGATGGAAGTACATGACAAGGGTGGTTCTCATCCAAAGCTCTTGAAAGGGCTGGGATGTTTCTCCTGCATGACTTAGCAAGTTGCTTACAGGTGGGCCCTGCTGGAACAGGACTTCAGATGCCAACACTTTCAGGATTCAGGATTTCTCTCTAATAAATGGGAATGAAACAGAATTTAGGTTCAGTGGCCATTTACAGGACCAGCAGTAACTTGGCAATGTTACCAGTAAATAAACACCCACACTTCCCTAAAGAGTGGGACTGCACCCACTGCCCAGCTCCCCAGAGCTGAGGAGGACCCTCTGATTTTATCTCTCCCTTGCTTTTCTCTTCCCCAAGCAGCGGGGATAGCTGAAGAAGCCCGTCATCATTTTATTGCTGTTTCTAATAAACACATATGGTGATGCCTATAACAAGAACAACAAGGAGTTGCTATTGTTCAGCACACGGCCATATGTGGGCTGTCCAGCGGCTCAGCAGCTGCATCGTGAGTGCTCAGGAATGTCGATAGCCCAGAGAGAAAGGAATGGTTTTTAAGGGCTCTGAGCCTCACAAATAGTGTGTCTGCTTTACATACCGCTGTTGCTAAAACAACTTCTGACCACGGAGTGCCAAAAGCATAGATGTGGTGTTAGTCACTACGAAAGTTTATAAGGTGATTAAATTGTTAGTAATTGCAATGCAGACTGAGAAATTAGCTGGGAGCTAATTGAAGGGAGCTTTGCAAAACAAAAAGGCCCGAATAAATATTTATATAAATATTTAGTATGTATATACATATATATATATATATATATATATATATATGCATCTGTATGTGTGTATTTATACACTTAGCACCATTTTTATTTTTTTACATCAGAAACTCAGGCACTTGCACATCTCGTTCTTCACATAATAAAAACTTTGACCCCAGCACTAGTCCATATTTCTTTTATCCCATTGTATGAGGTTGAAAGGCATGCAATTTGCCAATAGTTTTTTCTTCATTAACTACATTTCCTCTGGCCTCATCTGGCTCTGCTTAGGATGGATAATCAACACTTCAGTGATGCAAAGGCATCCCAAGCACGGTGGTTGAGATGCCTCTGTACAACTGTGTTTCTAACACTCTTATTTTCCTGATGCCATACCTAAACACCAACCTGATTGAAAATGAACAGCTCATCTGCACATCTTCATTTTTTCCATCAGTGTGTTTGAGGGGAGAGAGTGACTGTGACCAAAAGAGAAGTAAGGCTTGATATCAGGCAACAATTTTTTCAAATCTGGACAAACACAATCAGGCAACCAGTGCTTAAGTGAAGCCCCTGAATAATTTAACTGACTTTATGTGCACGTGTGTCTGTGAGAGAGAGAGAGAGAGAGATGCCGAGTACCTACTGTAAATAAGAAGAGAAAATTGTAAAGGATCCAAAAATCAACTGCTTACATATGTCTCCAACCAGGGATTTTAAAAGTCTGATTTAAATATCACAGTGCAAATGATTTTGGCCAGTATTTCTAACACATGGCAGGAAGTCTCAGTCTTGTGCTTCTTTTGCATATGTACACACCATCTTTGTGGCACACAAATTACCTGTATAATGGGACACAATTTGAGTAACCCATAATGCCCCAGGAAGAACCACATCCAGGCATTCACAGAAACCATAGACCAACAGACTGCCAAACTCCACAACTGTTTTTGCCCAGTAAATGAAACCACAAACATTTGCATGCTTAGATACCCTGACAAAAAGTAAATATTCTGGATTATGTACTTTTCAATACCCTACACAGTGGCATGAATAAAAAAAACAGAGAGAAAAAAAATAACTTCTGTTTACTGTGTCTCAAGGAATTTTTTCCAATGGGTGAAGCTGAAATGCCCACACTGATTTCCCTTGAAATAACAAAGGGCCATATTTTCCCCCTGACAGGTGTACGTGGCTCTCGGTTCCTCCCAGGAGTAGTGGCAGAACTTAAAAAAAAAACATCCTGCAGCAAGGCCAGATTTTCAGAGGTCCCTGGCACCCCCCAGTTCCTGTTGATTTGTAAGCAACATGCAGCTTGAGGTTTTGCTCATTCCTCAGCTGAAACATTCAAAACTCGTGATTTCTCAGCATGAGTCAGTGTTTTATGTAACCCCAGCTTGCATTTCTGCAAACCCCTCCCGAGCTCAGAGTGCTCCCACAGCCAACCTCAAATTCTTCATCCCTGCAGCTGACAACTTCAGCCTTCTGATGGTGGCACAACAGACCCCTCTGTGCTGCTCCTGGGGGGTTTTGGGGCCTCTGTGGGGCTCTCCTGGTGCTGTGGGGACAGAGGCTGGGTTTGTTTAGCTGACTTTTTTCCTTTTCAATTGCCTGAAACAGCATCAGTTTTATCTATGGCCCTGCCAGAAGAAAAGCCAAAAGGAAAAATTTCTCATGTAAAAGTGGTAGGAAGAGAAGGCACTAATTTGGTGCCTTCTTTGGATCCCACTTGCTGTTTGCTTTCTGCAGGCACCTTGGATGGTGACTTCAGTCCACTCCCTGGTACACTTCTTCACCCTGAAGGCAGCATGGTGAAGTCATGTGCCTAAACATGCTGGAGAGATGGCTTATCACACCATAAGTATTTTTTAATCATTATCTGTAGATACACTGAAATATATAAAACCAATTTAAAAGAGTGGGAGAAGGTGAGAAGCTAAATTCCATTTTTAATTCCTATTTTAAGTTGATTTTCCCTTGAGAGGTGGAAAATATCAACATGTGATTCTTCTCCTGGCAGTTTCCCATGTCCATTTTTGGGGGGAACTCATTACTGGTGAGATAAACCCTTCCCAATCTCAGTGTCAGCACAGCTGTCTCATCTCTCAGGGCAGAGAGGAGCCCTCCTGCCACTCACAGGAAGAGGGATGCCCAATTTGGTTGGTCAGCTCACCCCCACCAGAGTTCATGAGAAGCTTTTGTGTTCCTGATTCACAAATTCTTCCTCCTCAGTCTTGGAGGGGGAAAGTGGCATATGCCATTTGGCCAACACCTACCTCCTCTCTCCCTAAATGAAGCAGAAAGCACAAAATGGTGGTTTTTTTCCTACAAAACCAAAGCCCCAGCTTACTGGAGTGGCGACTTGTGGACACTGAGCTGGAGACATTGCCATTTGGCCAACACCTACCTCCTCTCTCCCTAAATGAAGCAGAAAGCACAAAATGGTGTTTTTTTCCTACAAAAACAAAGCCCCAGCTTACTGGAGTGGCAACTTGTGGACACTGAGCTGGAGACACTGCTTTACTGGAAATGTTTGAAGATGTGGCAAAGTAACGTGTGAGGAAACCAAGCCACTCCATGTAGTACAGTGGGAAGCAGGTGGAAGGGCTGGAGAAGCTGTGGAGAGAGCTTGGGCTCCCCCCAGTATTTGAAGTGAAGCCATTCATACCACAGCATGTCTCTGCTTGCTGCTTGAAATGTACCCAGTGCATTCAAATCAATGAAACAAGGGACAGAGAAGCACATTTTGGTGTACCTGCCCAGGTACTGCTGGCTTCTTTTTTGTGCAAATGATTGATTTGCATGTCATGTGACAGGAATATCTCAAATTTAGGCCCTAGGGAAAAAAAATATAAGAAAAAAAGATTTTTTTAAAAAAATCAAAGCAGAACAAAACAAACAGCAACGAAAAAATCCTGAACAATTTCCTAAAATAAATGTTATTCTTTTGCCTTTCCATGTTTAATCCTATGAGTGTGTGTACAAATATTCACAGGGAAAAATACTGCCTGATTATAAGATAGTCCCACATAAGAAATTCTTTACAATATTGAGAGAAACTGTGGAGAAATGGGAAGATCAGGCAAGGGGAAACATGTGCCAGCTCGCTCCACTAACCTACTTAGATACAGCTTGGTAACAGCAGAATAGCCAGCCATCTGATGCTTTGGATGCTGTGACTGTGTGCTGGCACTGAGCAGACCTCAGGTATTGAAAGCCTGTCTAGAAAAAGGATGGGATATTCCTTATCCTTGTTATTGCAGAAATTTTAAATACATGTCTGTAGAGTCGTGGCCAAGTTTTGCAGTTGCAGCGATTGTAGAATATGAGGAACATGTGCTACAATATTGGGATTTGTCCCTTATTCCTTGTCAACCCCTCAAACCAGCACCTTTCTGAAGATGAGAGCGTTGACACCTACATTCCCCCAGGAAAGGGCTTTATGCAAATATTTTTTCACCAACCATGTTAGTTTGCCTTATAAAAGTTGTATTACCTCCATACAGGTGTGTCTAGTCACATCAATAGGTAACATTCCAGTGCTGGAGCCTGCCTTGTGCTCAGGCAGGAGCTAATGGGATGGCCATAGGTTTTCCTGGAAAACTTGGATTAAATCCTTTTGCAGCTTTCTCTGCCTATAGCCTACTTTTTTTTTTTTTTTTTTCATTGCAGACCTCAAAAGCAATCCCCTTGGACATGGTTATATATATTTCACTGTAAGTGAAAGAGAACAAAACAAATAAAAACACAATGAGGCTCTTTCTCTATGCTGGTACTTTCTTCAAACTTTCTGCTGAGGATTTCCAACAGCATTTGTCGTCACATGGTAAGGGCTCTGAATGAAATTATTGATGGTAGCTGGGGGAAAAAAAGGAAAAAAAATGAATGAAATCCCTTGAGACAAAAGGTATGTCATGAACTTCCCCAAGTTATTTGTAAATGTTTCTGCCAGTATCAATAAATCCCTCAAATTTCAGGATAGGCTACATTAATTACAGGATGGCATTATGCATTTAAAGGTTGCTGAAAGTTATATCTATGATCAGTCATGTTTGAATTGCACGTTCACATGAAATATTTGGTTTTTAAATACATAGGCATGCAGGCAAGCAGCAATAGCCTCCACGATGTTTTAATAGGCTTTTATTAGTTTGTACTTTCCTTGTTATCTTGTTTTACAGTATGTGCATTCAATGTGTTTGTGTCTGTGCTCTTCATGCACACATCGCAGGATGCCAAAACATCCTTCTGCTTCCTTGTTTCCAACCACTTAGTCAGGCACTTGAACGCCTTCCAAATCTTGTTAAAAACCAGCAATAGCACTATCACTTCTTCTTGTCAGAGTGCACAGAAAGGGACTGATGGAGAAGGCAGTGGGAAGGTAAAGGAGGAGGCTGAAAGGTCGGGAACCCCCAGTGGGGGGGTTCTTCATGGATGAGCCCAGTAGAGCCTCGGTGCCGTGCTGCCCAGACCTGGTTTAGGGCTTTCCACTGCCTCACTGTGGGGTTTTGGTTCACCTGCTGGATGGAAAAGCACTGCAAAAATGCTCCTTATACATTGCTTCTTAATTTAAAAGTTTAGAAAGTAAAAATTCCCTGACTGAAAATCACAGAGTAGTTTTCTGTGCTGATAAAGATTAATTATGTTTGTATATTAAACTGTCTCTTTTTTTCCCCAGAAAAATTCATGTAGCATTCAAACAAAACTGGGTTTTCTTCTGAGTAAAATAGATTTAAAAGTCAGCTTTGTTTTATTCACCAATTTTTCTGAAACTAAACTAACTAGACAGGTCCAACCTAGATTCAATAAATGCTACAAATTTACACTTCTGGTGAGTTGAAAATTGCTCCTGAGAGTGTTCAAAATGTTTCAGTCAGGTGCAGCCTTGCTGGGTAACACTGGGATCATGCAATGCTGGTGGTCCTGGCATGAGCATTAATTAACTCGAAGCTCAGAAGTGGAGGGAGCAGGGGTTGGTAGTTTCCCTTGGATTCCTCCTGCAGATGTGGATTCTCTGATGTCTACAGACAGTGGGTTCGTCCCATTGCCACTGGGGGAGGCAGACATCGCTGCCTTGGTTGCCTGTCTCCATGAGGGGGGCATATCTGACCAGTCTGATTGCAGTCACCCAATGAATTTAAACGTGTGTTGGTGCCCACGCACCCACACACCCACGTGGATCGTGATGAGCACCCAGCTCCAACAGCCTTTAGAAACCCAGATAAAAATAATGTCACCTTAGGAAACCTTGCTGTGCGTGAGTAGGATGGCTGCAGGGCTCCCACTGCCTCCTGAGAGGGGCTGGGATTTCAGCTTCAACTAAAGAACTTGCCAAGGAGTTGTGACAAAGCCATTTCAGGCTGTCTACACTGCAGCCCACAGTTGTTCATGGTCAGCAAAAAAGCTGGTCAAATAATATTTATCACAGTGCCTTTTATCACTTGGCCTATGCCCCACGTTCTGAACTTATTTTACAGATTATTTTTTTCCCCAGATGACAGGTTAAATGCAGGGCTTACTGATATAATTCTCAAAAGCAGTCCTTTGTCAGGTCTTGGGAGAAAGTTTGAAGTGCCAGGTTTCTCAGCAGAGTGTCTGTGGTCCCAACCAGCCATGTACTGCAGGAACACACAACCATGTGCCAAAACATCTGCTCACACTATCTCCTTGCAGACATGGGCTCCATCATGTCAGATAAGAAATATCCAAAGGCTTGAGGTCATGTGTTGCATCTTCTTGCTCCTCCAAAAGGAAAGGGCATGGGTGAGCCTCTCCCGTTTATTAATCTACCTCTGCTTGGTGCAGCAAGGATAGAGTAATGCAGACTTACATAAAAATGGACTTTTCAAATGAGTAGGGGCTTCTTTTCTTCAGAAGAATGGCAACCCTGGTCACCTCAAGGCTGATGCACTCTTGGAAAGTGAAATATTTATGGTAATAGTGATGGCAGAGAGGAGGAAATCTCTTTTGTAAGAAAATATAGTGCTTAAACACACAACATAGCTCAGGCCACAACTTCATTTCACCCATAAGAAGTTTGTGCAAGTGCAGAAAAGTCCAAGTTTTTCTCTTGCCCCCCAAAGAAACATAATCCAGAGTTTATATCGGATGGTTTATGGGAGTTTATTGGAATATCCAACAGGGTTCATGTAATGTGTCATAAGGAAAAGCCTGTTCTTTGGTGATTTACAAGCAGTGTGTGCCGGTGTTACTGTAATTTATAGACCACAGATGGTCAGGGGTGCCCCTGCTGACTTGTAGCTGAATAAGAAGCTGAGCCCGACGTGTCATCTGCTGCAGGTACCTCCGGCTCACTTCCCCAGATTAGTGCTGATCAAGATCTGCCTTCAAACCCAGAGGGTCCCAAGACCTTTGCCTTGCAAGCTGGGGCTATTTCAGGAGGGGAGAGGACACAAATAACTAAGGCTGGGGGGAAAAGCCCTAAGCCTATCAGAATGACACCAAAGATAAATTTCCTTTTACAATAACTTCTCTTTTCAAAGCTGTTACTTCATTGATGGGATATTGTCACCTGTTAAATGGAAAATGAAGAATGTCAGTCACCCCTTTCATGTACCAGTCTAAGACAAACATCTCCTCTGCAAAATTTTCTATACATTCATAAATCTCCCTTGTTATGAACCTTAGGATAGATCATAACTTTGTTCTCATTTTATCCTTTTAGGCAATTACTCTTCAACTATGTTTTACTATGACTTTCTTTCAAGCTTGTCTAAGTCTTTTCTTCTTTAAATCTTATCAAATAACTATCTGTTTCTCTGGCACTTCTTTCTGATTCCCAGGACTTTGCTCCCAGTGGGTACATGAGGCAGAGGGAGGACATGACTGGCTGCACATCTCACCCAAACCTTTGGGAGATTTACTTTTCTTGGCCAGGGGATTGGGCCCCTTTTCACTTTTAAATTCTCTGCTTGACAAAGTTCACCACGTGACCTCATATTTCTCCCGGACGTGTTTTTGTCCAGCTGCGTGTGGCCTGGTCCTGCCCGCAGAAACACCGCGGTGGTCTCCGTCGGGATCCAGCAACCTTGGGAGGGACGTGCTGGATCCAGGGACGTGCTGGATCCAGGGGCGCCCGGCGCTTGGCTTGCCTGCTGCAGCAAGGTCATGCATTTTAACAAGGCACTGCCGATCCCCTTTTTAAAGGGCATTGATTAGGTTTTGTTAAAACAGGCTTTGAACTCAGCTAACCCTTTTGCCGGTAGGACGTTTCAGGGATTTTTTTCTGCCTGGACCACACTTGACACCTGTTGGCAAACACAGCTGCAAATGTTGCTGAGAGAAACCTGCATCCGTGCCCAAAACTGAGTGCCTAAATTTTTTCCCAATAGTAAAGACATAAGAGAATTTGGTGGCTTCTCTAGTTAATAAAGAGAGGGAAAAAAAAACCAAATTTGTTTTTCTTTATCGAGATGAGGGAAAAACGCACCCTACAGACAAAAGAAGCAGAAGGAAAGCTGTAATGGTAAGAAAATTGACAGCCTCTCAAAACTCAGGTGGCACTTTCCTTTTCCAGTTAATTACAGTTTTAATTACATGGCTTCTTGTGACTCCTTGATACCTAATAAACTAGACTCTGTGGGGCGGCAAAGTTGAGTTTTGCTTGAACTGCAGGTGTAAGGCTCAGTATGAAACATAAATCAACTTCTTAAACATGTTCCCATGGTGTGTTCAGGCTTTTTCTTCCTATTTGCATGTAAAAATCACATCTTTTCACTATTGTTGGATAAAAAAAGGAGAAAAATATTGAAGCTATAATGCAAAGAGTATTACCTTTGTATCTTTGGATATAAAATCCCCTTTTAGAAGGGGGGAAAAAAGTATCTTTTGTTATTTTAACCCCAGATATGATAAATTTTAAAGGAGTTACGCATTACCCACATACTGCCTCTCTCATTTACCTTTTTTTTTTTTTGCAGGGGATGTGGGTGCATAAGATAGAAAAGTTCTTTGGCAGAATGAAAGCAAGGGGAGATTGGTATGTGGAAATAAAGAAATATTTAGCCCATAGGAACTGCCTCTCCTGAAGGTTTGGAAAACAGAGAGTGCCTGTTTATTCTTTGTGTATTATGCCATGGAAATGTGTTCTCCAGTCAGGTCCAAGCATGTGCCATATATTACCTCTGAGCAGGGTAACACACTGATGGCCTGTAGCAGCAAAAAGCTGGAGACAAATATGGTCCAAAAATTCACATTGGTCTCAATCCCATGGGATAAGATGGGTCACGAGTCTGTGGCAGGAAAATCTACTGTCAAGATGGTCTGTGCAGATTTCAGTGGAAAATTGCCCATCTTCCCTCTTCCTCAAACCAAACAAAATTATTTTAAAGAAGGAGGGGAGGAAGGAAAGAGAGAGGAAAACAGACAGTAGAGCTTCACATATGGCATTTAGATGGTGCAAAACATGAGCAGCAAGATTCATGTGTGGGACATGAGTGTATCAACATGTTAGACTGGGAAGGGCTGGTTTTTTTCTCTCTTATTAGTTTTAACTTCAACTTGTGATTTGTCTGTTGAAATATTGGTTATAAATGAGTGGGAAAAAAGTGTATTTGTTATGAGTGAAGAAAGAGTGCCTGAGTAGCACTTTTTCATGCCCAGTAAGGGAAGTGGAGGGGGGAAATCAAAAATGTCCTGCTTGCCTTTTAACAAAAATATTTATTTCTGTCGTATTATCCCATTGCTGATTACCTGTAGCAGCACTATCCATGGCTGGATCTAGTGTGCTGAAGTCAGCAGAAGGTCCTGTTTTCTTCTCCAACGGCTTCATGCTCATTGCTCCTGATTCCCATCTACCTCCCCCATAGCACATCCCAGCCTCAGACCCTGTTCCCTGAAAACCACTTACTTCTCACTGACTACCACAGTGTTCAGGGCCACCTGAGGCACAGTAAGAGTGCATTTTTATAAAAATTGGATATGACTTGGACAAAGTACGCAGATTTCAGCCTTCACTTCAATAGAAATTTTGCCTGAAAGACAGCCTTCCTGCAAACTAGACTTGTTTGGTGTTGTTTCACCTTGATGTTCTGTTGATGAGTATTCTTGGTTGCTTCTTGTTGTTGTTGCTGGTAAAGATCATCATTTATTTTTTCCCTCACAGTCTGAGCTATCTCCTCTTTTTGCAACTGTATATGATGCTTACCTGAACAACTCCATCTGCAAATAACAGATTTCTGTCAGATCATTATTGTTTTAAATCCCTTGGACATAAATATCTTGTACTCTTGTGGTCTGTTTGTGGGCAGTGTTTGGGCAGTCCAAAGCAAAAATGTGGGGAGCTGGACCATGGTCTGCAATTTCTTTATGCTATGTAGTGTAAGTGAAATAAAAATCCCACCCAACAACCAAGAGAGAATTTTCAAGATGAGAAAAAGAAAAATTCCTCCTACCTTCCTCCCAAATAAAGTGTTCCATCATCTTTTTCAATTAGTCTTGGTTTTCTTTTTGAAACCACACAAAGAGGCAAATATACGGTTTCATATAATTTCATATATGGTTTTCCAGAGTGGAAAAGGCAAGGTAAAATTAAGGAAGCTAGAGAAAAGGAATGAGAGTGGGGAAGGAGAGGAACAGAAGTTTAAAAAATAAAGAAGTTTAAAAAAATTTAACTCTAGAGGGGTTTTATTCAGAGCTGTGTCTCTCACTTCAAACTGGGATGGGGTGAGTGAGGCATCAGAGCAGCAGCAAGGGAAGGGATGAAAGTTCATGTTGGGGAGAAAGCTCACATGCCTATGGCTCAGCAATGGGATGGACTAAGTGGAGGAATGGTGATGGAAGAAGCAGCAGCATCATGAGTGTCTGTCATCCAAGCACTCCAAATGGTGTGGAATGTGAGAATAAAGAGAAGAAAACACCAAATATGCTAAAAATCTTTTCAACAAATAAATAAAACCAAAACTTTCCAGCTGAAGCAGAATATGCATTTTGTTTAGCTTAAAATGCTTCCACTGGAAGTTTTTGAATGAGGAGGAAAAAGCAAACATGTATGGGGTGTGGATGAGGCCACTTGTTTCTGCGCATAATATGTTTCCTGTACCTGGCTGGTTGGGAGCATAAATGATGTGAGTGACTGGAGAAAGTGCAGAAACATGTGAAGAACCATCCTAAAACAAATTCATCCCTGCAGGAAGAGTGGCTCCATCATGGAAGGGGAGGGTGGTGACGCAGGAACAGCAGTGTTGCGTGCATTAAACCATATGCCACCACTCCATATGGCAATGTGGTCTGAAGACTTTCAAGACAGTTCCAGCTTGGAAAAGTCTTAAAAAGTTTTCAGATGGCATTTTTATGGTCTGCTGAAACACAAATGTCCATTTTTCTTTCCACAGAGAAAGTCTATCTGGAGGAAGGCGGGTGGGGGGCAGCCACCCTCAGACCCAGCCACCCGGTTCCTGCTTCCGAGCTGGGCGAAGGAAGCGTGGCAGAGCAGGGAGTGTATTTCTTCCCCAGTTGTTGGAAAGCTGTGCTTTAATAATGGCATAACAGATAGTGAATGAAGGAATATTAGCTGCAAAAATGATCCCTTTGGGAAGGAAGCCCGGAAGAGGTTTTTCTGTCTAAACTTCAGAAGCCAGTGCACATCTGTCCAAACCTAGCTGAGGACAGAAAAGTCCAGGTAACAGAGATCTTAGCCTCACTTGAGGCACCACCACGGAGGTGGGGTGGACTTAGATAGGGAGGGCTTCTTTACAGAGCTGAGCACCCCACACCATACTGGGGTGCGGTGTATGAGGTATCATTGCAGTAGCAAGGGATGCAGGCTCATGCTGAGGAGAAATCATGTACAGCCATGGCTTGGCAAGGGGAGGGAGGGAACGAAGAAGCAGGGATGGAAGAAGCAGCAGCATCCTCATGGTGGCTCCAAGAGCTGTTGACCATGCCTTAGCATAAGCAGTCACCAGCGCCCATAGCTGCTGCACTGGACTCCCAAGCATATTGCTCATGTCCTGGTGCTCCTATGCAGGGTAAACATTGCAGATCCAGCACTTTAGGAGATCTATTATTTTCTGGTTAAACAAGTCTATCTATTGTTTTAACCGTCTCAGCTTTTTTTGAGCTGGTCCCTCATAAATTCAGTCCAAGCCCAGCTGAAAAATCCTGGTTTTTAACTTTTAGGAGGAAAATGACTTATGATTTACTAGATAGCTATGTTGAGCTTAACGTAATAAAAGTCCAACCTATGTGATATGTATGGGCTACTGTATTATAAATATTTAATAACTTTTATGGAAAAAAGAAAGCATAGGGGTTACAGAAATCACATTAAAGCAACTAAGTAAATGTAAAGAAGGTTAAAGTGTCTAACTCTATATGGCACAAAGGCTAAAGCAAACCAGATCTGTTTTCTAGATATTTTTTCCACGTACAGCTGTAACTGTAAATAAAGCAAGAAATAAAGCAAGTACTTAAAGACAGGCAAACTGAAAAAAAAAAAAAAAGATCTAAAGCATTTGGTTGGCATTGATAGCAATCATTTCAAAAAGCCCTGGAACATTTAAAGAGAATTAGAAAGGATTTTGAAAGAATCAAAGGGAGAGCACTTTCCATGGCTGGATGTGTATTTGGGTATCTGCAAACTGATTAAATCAGAGTGAACAGAACAGCCTTGATCATCCAGGACTTTTAAAAGAGAAGAAAGGGGTTTTCCTGTTTGGCCTCTTTTTTTCTCACTCACACATCTTACGGTTTTCATTCTTCTGCCTACTTGATGGTAAAGTAACATTTATTTTGGCACAGAGACTCGCACAGAGCTTTGAAAGGCCCTGCAGGTCAAGCAGCTACAGAGTGCACCAAACCCACGGGGTGAGCAAACCTGGAAATATTTAGGCTTAGGGGTTTTGGTTTTTGTTTTTTGGGGTTTTTTTTTTTCATCTTAACCTAAGTTTTGTTTTTAAAGAAGAAGTGGATATCTTCACATTTTTCTGCAATATCAATTAGGAGGCAGACAGGGCTCCTGCCTTGCCACGTTGCTATGTGCCATTCCTTTGCCAGTGCCAATTCCATACCCAGCTTTCCTGCTGCACAAGCCAGGAAAGGCTTTCATGAGGACTTTGCTGTTGCTGGTGATTCAACCTTGGTATCAGCCAAGTGTAGAGAGGGGGATCAAGCCTCCCTAAAACCCTGGCTTGCCTTCTCCTTCACACCGCTGGTGTTGGTGGTCTTGGCTCTTTGTTCTGGTCCCCTTGGCCATCTGTGAGGGAGCTGGGATAGTGCCTTGCTTAATCAGCATGTGACAGGTAAGTGCTTCTGTTTGTGGAAAGAGTACAGAGAGGAGTGAGGCAAAACATTAGAGTCAGCCTTGAGTCCCACTGATGTCAAAGAGTTCAGCTTCTCCCCAACTTCCACCCTTCCCAACTCCACTTTGGCTTGTGAAGTCTGATGAAAAGAATTCTCTCTTTCTTTTTCCTTTTTTCTTTCTTTCTTTCTTTCTTTCTTTCTTTCTTTCTTTCTTTCTTTCTTTCTTTCTTTCTTTCTTTCTTTCTTTCTTTCTTTCTTTTTTTTTTCTTTTTTTTTTCTTTTTAGCCTCCTCCTGGTCTAGGCAATGTGTTTGGCCGGCAGGAAGTGTGGGAGGAGGGAAGAGGGGACTGTGGCAAAGGGGATGGGAGGGAGATCCTCCCCTCGTGCAAGAGCTCACATTGGTGGGGCTGTTCCCACCACCCCACTCCTCACTCCTCCCACCCAGCCATGGATAGAGGAGGGCAAGCAGGGAACGGGATGAAATCAGCAAAATGATAAGAACTGGGTGTGGGGAGAGTTGGGGGTGGAGAGGTTAGTGTTTTCCCCTTTAAGTTCAAACATGTATTTGATAGAAACTTTAAAGCTGCAAGTGTGGGATGGATGTACTGCAAATCCAATGCAAACAGACAAATGAAACAGGCAAAGTGAAAATGAAATTACATTCATCCGCTGCTTTTCTATCACCTCTGTGTAGTCAAATGCAGTACATGAGCATAGAGGGTTATCCAGCTCCCAACAGAGGTGTCAAGAGCCTTTCCATTTGATGAAAAGCCTAAGCTGTTTATGCATCAGGGAATGGATCTTCTTGTAGTTTTCCCTAATGATATTTAGAAGTCATGCACAGGATCTCCAACACCCAAGAACTGTTACATTTTTAAAACCTTGTGTGGATTCCCACTGGAACCCATGGAAGAGGAAATAATCCTGCATGGATTCCAGTGGGATGCTACATTTCCTGGAGCAGCATTTCCCAGTTCATGCCTGGACATCGAGGGCACTTGGCCACACAGCTTTTTCTGTAAATGTGATTCTTCTCCAACCTGGCATCCAGCACCAGGTTTTATGGAAAATTAGAAGTAAGAAAACTCTCTTCACACTGCTGACAGAAAGCAAATAGCAGTGCAAAGAGGGCGGATTCATCTATTAAAACAGGCACCTTTTTCTTTGCAAATCACCTTTTTTTCTAATTTTTGCACTATTTTCCCTGCTACAACTAACATCCTAAATAACACTAACCCACCTCCCTGCTATGAACAGTGAGCCTTTACAGTGCTATGGAGAACTATTTTGAAGGTACAAATCATTTGACCCAAAGACTCTCCCTGGAGTGTCAATGTTGTGTGCTACATTTTCACTCTGCCAAACTCTTTATTTAGCACATGCTAAAGAACAGTTAACATTTAAAGATCCCCTCTGTACATCCTCTAAATGTCTCCATTCTTTGCTTGTAGATTAATATGTCTTCTGTGAAAATGAGATAATTGATTACAGAGCTGTATTATTTACAAATGAAGTGTTGTTCATGTATTGACCTTTCATTTCTATAGCTCAATACTAGTCCTTGTATAGCATTTTTAATTAGTGAAGTGGTTACAAGAATTACAAGAAAAGAGCTTCTGTAGAAGCTTTTAAAAGAAGGAAACTTTAAGATGACCTGCACATTTGAAACTTCAAACATAATATTTGATCAGGTTCAACATCCCAAATCTCTGTTTGGAAAGAGAAAGAAATCTCGTGCTTCCAAAGACACCACAAGTGTAATGCAGACTGAAGGGGATGATCAATAGACACAAGTGAGTGTTTGCCCTTCACCCTGCTCTGGTAGTTCTTCTCCATCAGGGGATTCATTTCAGCCCAATCTTCTCGATGAGCAATGAGCAAAGCCCATCTGAGCACTTCAAGATGATAAAATCAGGGGGTTTGGACATATTCACTGAAGCAAAGCTCCCAAAATCAGTGACTCAGGAGCACCAAATATTATTGTCAAAGGTTCTAGAAATGCCAAAGAGGCAAAACATAGCAAATTCACCCTCCTGAAGCAGGACAGGGCCATCTGACCTGTAGAGTCAGGTTGGATTAAGTAATGGTGCATCCACTGCCCTGGTGGGTAGAGTAGGCAGCCCCATCCCTGGCCGTGGTGTTGCACTCAGTAGCTACGAGCTCAGGATGTCTCTAACCCAGCTGAAAGAGAAATAAAGGGAAGGAAGCAGCAAGAAATAATGTAATATGGCATAAATAGAGTCCACAGCATTTTGAGGTTTAGAAAGAAATGTGTTCTGCATGGGAAGGGGAGGACACCCTCTGAGGGGCACCAACAGCCTTGGGGAAACTTTGATTTCAAGAATAACCAAGGAAAACCTCTCCAGACATGAGTTTGACTTAGTCCTCGTATAAATGCTTTGGTCTGGTTTCGTTTGATCTCTTAAATGAGTACTGTTCCTAGTGAAAGCAGGGGTTTGGAAGGGGAAGAAGTGTGCTGGAGGCAGGCAGCTCCGTGGTGTGCTAGCCAAGCCACTCAAGGTGATCAATTCAGGTGGCTGATCAAAGGCAGAGATGCATTATCCACTGCATAAACCATTACATATGCTGCACAGTGAGCATAAACCATTGAAATGCTTAATTTCCACTAATAGAGTCAGAAAAACAACAACACCAAAAATTATCTAAATTTATCCAGAAAATATGCTTCCAATAAACCTCCAAACAGGCAGAGCTCAGGTTGATCCCACCTTCCTTCTCCAGGAGGGTGAAGGAGGATTTTCCTCATGGAAAATTTTCAATATATTCAGACTCATGAATAAAAATATATGAAACATAAAGCAAATCATTTAATTTCTCAGTAACAACGATGTTAGTTACAGCTATAAAACAAATCTTGTAACTGCAGAAGAGGGATTTTTTAAAATCTTTTTATTAATTCAACAGAAGCTTATTAAAAATGTCTGTCATTACAAGTCTGGAGAAAAGTATTAGGTTCGAATAAGGTCATTGAGGAAGGATAGAGAAAAGTAAGAGAGGGAAGGCTTAAGCACTTTTTCAGTATCCTGTGTATACAGACAAATAGCACAAATCAGTCTTGAGAGTGTCTGTTTTGGGGAACCTTCACCCCAATACACATGGTCACATGTAACATCCACTGAACTGATGAGAAAAACCTCACAGCGCTCTTTGGGAAATGTGAGCTGGCTGATTTGACAGCTGAATTGTTTGCAACTTGTACTTTTACTCAGGTACCATTTTTTTGTTGAGGGTCTGGTCATGTTCACCTCTAAGAAGCATCATCTTCTGGCCTAGTGATGATCCCTTGTTCTTACTGAGCAGTCACTCCTACTCAAGGATATTACAAGAAACAAAATCAAGCTTATATTCAAAGCAGCTGAAACAATTCTGCTGTTTATGTTCAGGTCTACCACACAAGGTAAATCATACATCTATGACACAAACCATGGTGTAATTTTGCAAAAGGTGGCAGCAGCTTTTGGGCAGCCCCAGTTAGTGGCTGTCCCCACATCTGTGCAGAAAAGTCCCTAAACAGGGCCCATCCACCTCACATGATCAAATTTTTAGCTTTCAAATTTGTAGTCACATCTGAAAATAGTAGGGTAGGGGTGTGCTGCTTCTTGAACACAATATATCCCATACATCCAGCTTTCTGGGCTAAGCAGGATGCAGGGACCTCTCAGATGTGGAGCCAATAGGGAGCACTCTGGCTACCTGGGATTTTATAAATCTTTCAGCTATCAGTCTTTCAGAGCTCCAAATGCAAAATCCAGCAGCCCGGGATATCATGTGGATTTATGACTTGGGATTTATGAACTGGTCTGGATAAAATAAGAACTGCCTGACTTTTCCTTCTTCTTTTTTTTTTTTAGTTTGAGAAAAAGAAATCATAAAAAATTAAGACCTGATTCTTTTTTCCCTTTTCAAAGCTTGTTGTTTATACAAATGTGGATGTCTTGTATATATTCAATTATTTTGATTTTTCTTCTTATCTGTGTGCTTTCTGGGGCTGGAAGCAGAACAGAGAACAAGCAATGCTGCTCTCACAAGGTTTCCTGTCTGACAGGAATATCCTGAAGAATCATGCTTTTGGGGCACTCCCAGCCCTTCTCCTAAAGTAAGGAAAGGTGCTGATAAATGTTTAAGAAGGTTTCTGGGTATTTCCAAGCAGTGGGATAGCTCCTCACCATACTGCTGCCCCAGATCTCAACCACTTTCATAATTTTTTCCCTTAAATAATTTTGCAGGTCATTTTATTTTTCATTTGATGCACACTGAGTTTTTGTTATAGGTATGTACGCATGCCTACATATATGTGCACAATCACATGCCTATTCACAGCTGCATAAACATACACACAGGTATGTCTATGAGAGAGTATTATGGGTAATTTGTGTAAAGGTTGGACTAGATGGTCTTGGAGGTCTTTACCAACCTTAATGAATCTTTAATTATTAATTCTTTTTTAAAAAACAGTAAAGACTATCTGGTCTTTGTTACTAGTGAACTGTATCTATTTTGCATAAGAGCTCATCCCAAAGGAATTTCTAGTCTTTCCTCTAACTTGTGACCTTCCTTTTAATATTTCTCGTCTTACAAAAAAAAAAAAAAAAAAAAAGAAAAAGGAGATGGAATTTACCTTGGTCAGGAAGAAAACATGTCAGATATATTTCTGTCCTCTTTTCTAATTGACCCTTTCATACCTCTGCTAACAGTTTCTGAATAATTTTCTTCCTGCAATCCTTGAATTCTGCTCATCCTTTTATGGATCGTGGTATCCCTTAGGAAAAAGCAACCTAATAAGTAGCTCAAGTCTTTCAACCTCCCACCTTCCCCATCCCCGTGGGCACAGTATTCACATGCTAGCACTGCCAGACCGTGCCAACACCTCCACCCCAGGTTGCTGAAACCTTCGCACTCACTCTTCACCTCCTCACACCTCAAGCTGGCACCACATAGATGCTTGTGCTGCTGGGTTTAACCTCCTCAGGAGACCTGCACACACCAGTGGGCATCTCCTCAGCCTTCTGACAACCTCTCCAGAAGGGAAGGGGCTGTGCAGGAGGGGCACGTGAGGAAAGGTGCTCTCACCCCTTCTCCTGGTGGTGCCCAGCCACAGGGGCAGTGCCACACCAGCAGTAGTGGACTGGGGATGATGCTTCTGGAGCAGCTTCGTTTTGCTCTGCCTGTGAAGAACAGGCTTTTACATCACCTTTGGTGCCTGAATGACCTAATGTGGGGGTGTTTATCACATAAAGAAATTCAAGTCATCCAACGAAACCCTCCCAGGCCCTATCCTGAGAGCCACAGCATGGAAATGCAACAGACTCAGTCTAAGAAATGTCAGTAACTTACTCTTTGTGGGTCTGAAGGAAAATGTGCTGGTTTGTTTCTAATTACTGCAAATTCAGAGTGGAGCTTTTTCAGCATGACTTGCAGCCCAGGAATAATTTGATTTGGAGATTTTTTTTAATAAAATCAAGGAGCCCAAATCATGTCTCAGAGCTAGATATAAATTGCTGCTTAAAAAGAGAAATCCAAAATTTTATTGGTTTTTAATTATTTCATATGAATTTTCCAATTGCCATCTATTTTTAAGCTCAGAAGTTACATGGTGAGTAGCTAGGTTTGGAATGGGGAGGCCAGGAGACTGCTCCCTACTTTATCACCTCCCTAACTTCAGCTTTGGTTAAGAAAGTTTGCTGAAAACTTCATGCAAATTAGTGAAATTTTATGAGCAAGCAGGATGGTGGTGTTTGGAAATATGTCTTTCCAGTTTTCACCCCACTGAGCATCTGTATCCCTGATATCTCAGGTATCCACTGCACTTCCCATTCAGGCACTGGAGACATTTTGGAGGGAGAGTGGGGGGAACTTGTAAAATAATTTTTCTCCTCTTCAGACTTTTTCTGTGTACTTTTCACATCACTGGAAGCTGGAGAAGAGCAGGTGGCTGTCATTGTGGCACCTGGGATGTGGTACCACACCACAGCAGCTGTGTGCAGGAGCTGGGGAGGGCAGTGGAGCAGCAGCTGTCTCCTGGGGACATCCCAGGTCTATCACCCCTCTCCCTGCAGCATCCAACACTAACAAAACCCACCAGACACTGATTGCATGCCAAAAGCATCTTCACATGGTTGCTTGGTGCTGGTACGTGGCTCCTGCTCTCCCCCAGTCCCGGTACCATCTCTGGCATGGTCCATTAAAAATTATCTCTCCATCAGAGAGTGAGGGAGGGGGCTTGGGGCAGGCTCTGGTGCAAGGCACTAAGTGTCTGGACCCTGCTAAGTTCAAAGGCAGCCTCCCTCCCACCCCGAGGAGGGATGTAGCCGGCCGGAGGATGGCTGGAGGCCACACAGACGGGAAGGTATGTAACAATCCATTTATCACTTTGCAAATATTAGTGCTGCTTGCATTTGCTGCAGCAATATTTCTTCTTGGAAATTGGTGAAGTGAGTAATAACAATGTTATTTATTCTAAGACCTTGGAACTGAGAAGCAATAACAGGGGGACTGTTCCCTTGAAAGCTTCAGAGGTGCAGGAAATAAAATGGGGGGGGCAGGGAGAGAAGGACGGGGAATAGACCAACAAAGATGTGGAGGAGAAAAAGCCATTGAAATCTCGTGCTTAATTTCTTTGTCCCAAAGGTAATAAAATGCTTTTTGTAATGATTTATATATAAACAAGGCAGGGTGGGAAGAAGGGTGAATATTTCAGATTTATCTCTGGCTGGAACATCCTGCAAGGTAGCCGGGCATGCAGCTTGGATTCGGGGTCTGGCAAAGAACCTCATTCACCACAGAATCTCCTGGTTCTCTTCTTACATTTTTTTTTGATTCCTGCACTGCCCCCTCCTCCCCACCCCCTCTCTTGCCTTCCCCTTACGTCCCTTATCTGAATATATAAGGCTGCCCTTTGCTCAGATTTATGGGTTGGGGCAGCACTGTGTGTATTTACAGTCTCCTGACCTGCAGACCTACAGCTGAACAAGAGCAGGAGGAAACCAGGGCCTGTTCCATAAACAGAGACAGATACGTGGGGGAGGCAGCAGGAATTGTGAGCAGCACTTAACATTTTTAACTATTTGGCCAAGCCAAGGAATTAGTGATTAGATTAGGGGCAAAGAAAAATGAGAAGCAGGGTTAAAGATTTAGGAAAGGTGGGGGAAAAGGACAGCAACAACCAACAGAGAGCCCAGCTTTGGCATGGGGAGAAAAGTTATTGGGATGCTATAAAATGTTTTCCAGGGCAAAAGGGAAGAAATGAAAGCGAATCTCCAAAACATTTTAATCAAGTTGTGCTTTTCTTGGGTAGGACCAAACAGTGCTTTTCAAGTCTAATTATCTTTTGAGGAGGTGGATTACTTAGTCTGTGTTTATTCAGGAACTAATTGCCTCAGATTAAGTAAAAAAAAAAAATTAAAGCCTTACTCAATGACAATAATATTTCTTAGGTCTGTATCTATCAGTTGGTTTGTTAGTAGAAATTCAGTGCAGATGAGAAAATATTTGAAAGGGGCCAGAGGATTTACTCAACTTCTCAGAGGCAAAGGCAGCAAAAGTGGCAACAACCTGGAAAATAAATATATGAAATGCAACGTATGTAAGGGTCACAATATAGCATAAGTATATCAACATGATGAACAGCTTTGATGAAAATGGTAAACAAAACCACCCTCTCTTCCTGTGGCTTGTTTTACATTGCAATAAACCACTGACTCTATAACCTATCAGAACATGCTGAGATTTTATGCATCATTTCCAACTACTATTTGAACATTTGGTTTAGAGTAGTCATGAACCATAATTAATGGGATTTTTTTGTGTGTGTCCTGATAAAAAGCAAGCTTTATTGTATTTTATTACCTGTTGGTCCAAAGCTCCATATAGATGATGTAAATTCATTGTAGGTTTTAGACTAGGGAAACAGAGGAGATGGGGGTTTTGCACATGACTATGATGAATTAACATTTACAATTTCTAATCAAACCCAGAGGTTTAGCTTGAGATGCCCCATCCAAATTTTCTTTTCTCCTGTGAGTGAGTTGGTAGCAATGGGACACAGAGATTTTGGCCCAGCTCAGCCTACCAGGAGGAAAGGGGGGAAAAAAAAAAACCCCAACAACACAGGCACCACAAAGACCATGGAGATGAATGGCTCTATTTTATGAGCCATAAAAGTTTTATTCATCTTGACACCGAAACAGGTTTAGGCAGCGAGTTGACACGCCTTAAATAAATAAGTGGAATTAATTCCCCAGCTCTTGAAACAATAGCAGAGTGCCCGTAACGCTGAGAGCTGCCCCGTTGTTTCCCGTTGCTGCTCGATATTGATATTATTTGTGAGTTGGTTTTTGTTTTTTTTTTCCTCTGGGGCCTGGTTGCTCCACTTCAGATTCTTCCCCTGTTTTATTAGAGGTTGAAAAAGGTTCAAGACCTGGTTGTACCACTGCTCCCACCGACAGCTAAAGAACCAGTTTGGCGTCTGGTTTGTCTGTTGTTTTACTGCTGACCTTCAAATCAACTTTCCCCCCTGACCCCAGGAGGCATCTATCATGACAAGAGGCTGTTTAACACAAATGGTGCCCATTTATAGGGGAAGAGAGTCAGAAGATTTCCTTGGTTGTTGGTTTTTTTGTTTTCCTTTTTTTTTTTAATGAAGAATTTGGTTTTTTCACCCCTCTTTTCTCAGTCACCACAGGTGAAATCCCTCCTAGCAGCTGGCTTATGAAATAATGCGAGGGGAGGCCTTAATGAGCTGAAAGCACCCTCAGCTGGAGATAAATATATGCAAATGAGATGCACAAACAAAGGAGCCCGGACAGAGAAATATCTGCAATTCCAGCAAAATGCTGCCTGCAGCTAGAAGATGAACAGCTTTGATAAAATGGTAACAAAAAGCACCTTTTTCTCCTCCAGCTTGTTTTACATTGCAATAGAGCATTGTTATTGTAACCCATTGGAGCATGCAGAGGTTTTCTGCTGCTTCAAAAAAAAAAAAGAAAACCTGTTTAAACATTTGTTTTTAAGGCATTCATGGGCTATGAGCAATGTGATAGCTCGGAGTTTTTTGGTGGCTTGGGGTGGGTTTTTTAGGGGTGTTGGTTTGTTCATGGTGGGTGTTTTGGGTGTCTTTTTTAAGCTATTTTTTAATATATATATTTTTAGTATATATTACCTGTTGGTCTGTCTCTGACTCGGATTGCTGGTGATTTTGGTTGTGGTATTTTGCAAGGGGGAAGGCAGGGTGGGGGTGGCTGTCACTACTCAAAAAAGAAAAAAAATAATAATCCAAGTTTTGCTTTCAAATTTGGAGGGAAAATCCAAGTTGACAAGTAGTAAGAAGCAGCTCGGGGCTGGGGGGGGTGAGGAGGGGGAAGAAGAGGGGAAAAAATCCAGACTTGAACACTCACCAAGCAGCACCCAAACAGGCAGCTGTAATGAAAGCAATCAAGCCTCGGAGCTAATTCAAAGACAGACATCTAACATGCTGATTTTAATAAGATTTTAAAAGGCAATCTCTAACTTTTAAAAGTCGCTCTTTTTAATTTAATTGGGATGGTTTTTTTGGTTTATATATTGCCAAAACAAACACAGTCACTAAAATATGTTTTCAATATATATAAGTAGCATATCTAGAAAATGTTTTAAATTAGCCCCATATTTTGAGGGGAGGCGGAGAGGGTGGAGGAAGGAAAAAAATTCACTTACTTGGGATGAGTCAAAGACATTTTCCAGGGGTCATCATGTCAGAATAATACCTTTATCTTCTCGTCCTTGCCTTTATGAATCCTCCTGTGTGAACATATGGATGCCTCTTTACCTATAGGCTTCTTCAGAAAACAGCCCCGACCGTCCGTCCCTTGGAGATAGGCAAACCTGCCTTTCTAAAAGGCAGAGGAGAAAAAAGGCAGAGAAAATACAGTGCTGTTTAACTTTTAACCTTATGATATCGTTAAATAGATTATTATGGATTTATAAATGGAGGGTAAACACTATAAAGTTTAGAGGGCCCTTTACTTCAGGCACTAACCACAATTTTTATATCTGGCAAGAAGAAGAAAAATAGACTTACCTTTAAGGAAAAAAATCCCCCTCTTTCTTTGGCACTTACAGATGTTAGAGCAGACAAGTGTCGGATTTCCCGATGTCAAGAAGATTTCCTAATTTTTCACAGCCTTCTCCTGTTGCATTTTTGGCCCGATGTGGGAATCATCAATTTAATTTGTGGGGCTGCGCACTGGAAATCAAGATGTACGTGTACGTGTGCTTTAATGAACCCTAAAACCTGACAGGCAGCTGTCTGCTTGCAATTGCCCCAAGCTCAGGATTTCAAGAGTTAATAAAAACTTGGTTCTATTAGGAAGGCTTTCTTTTTGCAGCCCAGGTTTGTAGCAGCATAATTATGTTCAACTGCTGCTGTTTGAAAAGGGCAAACAGCATCTTAGGCACAGAACAATGAAATTACAGCTGAGATTTAGGTTAGCAAAAGCCGTCTTCTGCAGGCTTTTATGATTCATTATTTCCCATTAAATACAGTATTAGAAGTGTACACCAGATAGCTCATGGTTGCTGCGCTCAGAGCACATTATCTATATTACACAGGTCTGGGGAGCAGAATTAGAAAACTTTGGGGGAATGAGCAATATGTGTTTGCTGATAGAAGTACCATATGGCTCATCTTCCTCAATTGCTTTCATTGCGACTCTGATGCTGGAGAAATTAAAGTTTTATTTGATGTGGCACAGCTTAATGAACTGTCTTCTGTTAGGAAAATTGAATATGTTTCCTGTTATTTGAGCACAGAGCCCTCATGGTTTTGGCTGATGAGGGATGCATTATGTATTGTTTATTTAGCATTTTGAAAACAAAAGCAGATATTGGAGGTAAAATTGATTACTGCAGGATGTGTTATATAATCACATTTTTCTCTCTTTAAATTATGGCCTTGCCTATTGTTTTTATGGCAGCATTTTTTGAGGAGGGGGGAGGGTGTCCCCTAATAAAAAAGGAGAGGTTGTCGAGGCAAAGTATGTAATTGCTGCTTTGTTTAAAAGCAGTGTTAGAGCTTTTTAAGTTTAGAGAAGGACATGGAAAAAAAAAGAAATGCACTTATACATATATTAACCTGCAGACCCAGTGGCTGCCATGCTGTTGGTCTGGGGATGCTTGAGGACTGTGTGTGCTCTGGGGCTGTGTCATTAGGAGAAGACTCATTTGTCCATCCTAGATGGGGGACACAAAGAGGGGAACATCCAGAATTCAGGAACAAAATATCCTGGATTTCCCATTTCTTAGTATATCAGGCAGAGTTGATTGCAAAATGTTAATACCTGCCAGGGTGGGGGTGAATATAGTTGGGGAAGATACAGAAAATTACTGGGAGGAGAGGAGCCCATCTTACCAGCCACTGCAATATCAGTCATTTATTTGGGCAAGAAATAAGATATTGATGGAAAGATGGCTCAGATTGAAGACAATGTGTGGTTTTGGCTTTGTTTGTAGTGTAAACAGACATGCACACACCAAGGACTCTATACCCTACCCATGTCATTGGGGTGGTTGGCAGCAATAAGCCCAGTGACAGGCAAGGGCTGTGGGTGCTAACCCTTCTTCTCGCCAAGGGAGCAGACAACTGTACTTCAGCTCTGACACTTACAGGCAAAAAAATATTAATATCTCTGGAGAATGTTATTCTTATTAATTCCACTTCTGCTTGTTTGAAATCCTGCCCCATGACACCCTCTGACTTTTGCTGTTATTGATCTCCCAGGAAAAGGGAGGTGGGGATCAGGGAGCAGTGAGTGGAAGGCAAAAACTGCCTGTGATAGCTCAGTGCTTCTCTTCTGCCCTCATGCTGCTTTGACAAAAAGACAATTTGTCTTGTGTGCCCCACGATGTTTGAGGACTCTGGAAAATGTGCCTGTTAAACAAGCCCCACACAGAATCTAAATACCATCCATTAAAAGAGAAAGTCCCAATGTGTTTATAGCAGCGAGCCAAGGCGCTCAGCCCTCGCCCCGGAAAAACTCCCATTGACGTCAGCAGGGCTTGTGCTTATGCAAAGAGTGCAGGATGCTGCCCTGCACCTTTAGAAAGAAAAGGGGGAGAAAAAAAAGAAAGAAATGAGTGGTACTGAAAGGAGGATGTTGCTCTTGAAAACGTCTTGGAGCAAAGTGGTTAAAGCAAAGCCTGTATAAACAATGACTATAAAGATTTTCCATTCTGTATCACTCTTTAAACAACTCCCTGCCGTAATTTCAGGTGAGTACAAAAATAAATAAACTATAGCATGAGAGGAAGAAGAAGAAACAAGAAATGAAATTTAAAAAATTGCATTGCAACCATGGCTGGAACCACAAAAGCTTAATTCCTTTCATTCAGATCTATTTCCCACAGAAGAAACTGGTGGGTTTTTATGAAAGGCTGCTCCATGACAGGAGCCTCCTTTGAGGAAGACCATTATGCATTGTTATCAGCATGGCGTAATTTGACTGTTGACAAAGTATCTGTGGCAGTGAGAATGAAAGCAGTTAGAAGTGTGTCGGGTTGTAATCAAGAAGATGCTTAGCTGTGCAACGCTGCATCTTGAGCAGATTTGAATCAACATTGCCTTGAGGGGACACACACACACGCACACAGAGACACAGGCGCACACACACACACACACACCAAAAAAAAGTCCATTAATTTTTAGTGGGAAAATTAGAGTGGCACTTGATGAAGTGAAATTTGACATGCGTTAATTGCTCCACAGCTCTTCTAATTAGAGATTTTCAAATTCTTTTACTGCTGTCAGCCTGATGCCACATTGTCTTGCTGGACAAATAGTAAAATTGCAAATTGAGTTGATCAAGAAGTTGGACTTGAAGATATTGGTCTTTAGCTTGTTTGCTGCTGATCATCATTCTTGTAAGAGAGTTAGGGTGTTGTGGCCTATGAAAGACATTTGGGGAGAGAAAAAGTGCAGTAAAATCCTTCTTGATAAATTGAGAATCAATGATTGAACAGAGCTTGTTTAAAAAAGATTAAAGCATGCAAGAAGTGAACAATAAAGCAATGGAGTTGTAAATAAACCTTTAATCTTTGTTAAATCTATGTCTTGCCTGAGATTTCAAATATTATTCTGTTTTTAATAAAACCATTAAATTTGGTTTATTTTTTGATGCACGTTTTTCACAGTGTGGCAGATGGAGGCAAGGGGTGGGGTTCAGGTTCATGCATGCCTTTTGCCCTAACCTGAAAAGCAGCATAGCAAGACCATGTTCTATATCAAAACCTAGTTATAAGGTTGTATGAACACATATTGGTGCTGGCTTTGAAAGAATGATTTTGTATCTTTTGTTTTTGTTTTCTTCCTTCCCCCCATTCTGGATCATGCTTCCCCTCCCTTAGCCTTTGAACCCCTCTTAATTCATTAACATATTGAATTTTTTCAATTTTCCATTTTCTTGCAATAACAATATTAATGCCAGGGCCAAGGCCTGATTGGAGCTAAATTACTTGTTACCTGCTGGCATTTATTTATATGGCATTGAATTATAAAGCTTTGCTATTGTCATGCCTTGGGCGAATTGTTTATGACACCAGTAATAGGAGTAATTGTTATTGTTGAAATTACCTGTCAGCTACCCATAGCAGTGGCCCTTGTCCCACTGACAAATAGTGACAGGGGAGAGGGATCCTCCGCACGTCCTCCTGATGACTTCTCCTCTGATAATAAGGAGTGCAGGGCCTCTGATAATTTGCCTGTCACTGTTGAGTGCAGCTCAGAGAGAGTTGGCCAAATTGTTGTCATTCACTTTGACAAAGACAGCAAAACGCTGTGGAGCAGGAGGAGGATTATCAAAATAAATGAAAGCCCTCACACGTCCTTTGTTTTGGGTTTTTTTGGGGGTTGGGTTTTTCCCCTCCCCGTTGCCACTCGCCTGCCTTTATGCCAGAGTTGTAAAAACGGGGATACGTTCCTCAGCAGCGTAACTTAAGAGTCAGCACAGGGTAGCGGGGAACGACACAAGGGCTTGTGCAATTTGCGTGCTGTTTGCCTGAAACATTTTGGTTTCTAAATATAAATTAAATTCTTTATGGATTTTTGGGGGGTTTGATTTGGTTTCTTTTCGCCTAAGGCTGTCTGTGTTTTGGCAATTACCAACTGTCATTGCAAGAGAAAGGGTGGTGTTTCTGTTGCATGGATTTGATTTTATTCTGTTATTTATTCTGTTATTTTTCACAGTCAGCAGCATTTCTTTCAGCTCTCCTCTCGCTCTCGTGCCTGGCCCTGTGAAACACACCCGGTGCAGCAATCAGTGTTGCCCCATGCCCAGGGCTGCTGGAAACAGCTCTGCTCTGCAGCTTTTTGCCCCACTGAGCTATTGCAATATCAGCCGAATTATCTTCACCAAAAATATTATTTCCTTTAGGAAAGGAGGTTCTGTCACTGATAAACCCAGCAGAGGTCTGTTAGCTGCTGCAAAGGAGCTTCGTGAAGAGGCGGTGTTATTTGTCAGAGCCTATCTATTTATAAAAAAAAATAAAATAAATTATAAAAACTCCCCCTTCACGTCCTGTGACTGGTGCGCACGGGAGGACGCCCACGCTCGGTGCAGACTTGCTGCCAATCACACCCCGACACTGCTGGAAAAGGGAGATATTTTACACCATCACAGCAGCCAGGGATGCTCAAAGTGCAGGTTTGGGATGAGAGCATTACACCCTGCCTGATCTGGAGTCGTCCACCCCGCATCCTTCACATCTCATCCTATAATAGCAATAATTTCCCCTTTATTGGTCTTTACTCTCAGGTAATGACTACCTGGGGCACAAAGCACCTCAGGGGCTGCTTTAGGCCCTTCGCCCCCAGTAGCCAGTCCCTAATTGATCAGTAAAACCTCCCACCAAGTCACTGATGCATCACATTATTTGCTGTAACAATGAGGTGTGGTCCACATAAATACCTGTGGGCACCACCTCACCCCTCGATTTGCTCCCTGAAGGAGGAGGTCTGAATTCATGCTACCAAGGATTTTCATCAGCGGCAAATAAATCTGCCGAATCCAGCTCTTTCATTTGTAACCATTGGGCTCAAACGCATAATTTAGCCAAATTATCAGCTGCCTCCATCTTCCCAGGGAACGAGTGCAAACAACGTTTTAGGAACAGACATCTAAATTTAGTAGGGTTTTGAATAATTGATAGGCTGGTGTGACAGAAGATAGAAACTTATGTTTCTAATCATCTCAAAGCATTTCTCCTTCCTCCCACCCCCCAAAATGAAGTCGCTTTTTTTGCAGTTAAATATAGGGAAGATGTCCACTTAACAAGTATAAAATTGTGATAGCATTAAGAGGTTATCCGTGGTAATAAAAAGCGTGGAACGTGCCTGAGAATGTGATCTGTAAGGCAGATAATTTTTAAAGATGGAACTTGTCCTTGCTTTGTCTGGGTAGAGGCATGTTAGTGATCCCAGAAGGGGAGGATAAAAAATATAACACACATTTCTAACTGAAGATATTTAAAATGTGTAATGTATTTCGGCATGTTACTGTAAGCTGCTGTTTGATGTTTTTTCCTATAAAGCTTAAATTAAGCATCCAGATATGGTTGTGAATCTCCTGCTCCTAGCTGCATCAAAAAACAAAATACATTTTAAATGGCTGTATTACCAATATCCTGATAGTCTTTACCATACAATCATAATCATCTTCCCTCTATTTTATCTCTTCATTCCTAAATACAGTCCCAGCATCAAAAAGCCCACCTTTGCATTTCAAGCTCATTTGAAATGTAAACTTTTAGCAAATAAGTGATGGCTTATGGAGCTGCATCGACGCTGTGGCTGGCAGCAAATTCCTTTTTCTCCCTCCCCTCAGTATAAGGGGTTTGAAATACTCATCAGTGTCAAAAGAAACTGCGCAGATCACTGCTGCTCTAAATAAGGCAGAGCAATGTTGAAAAAAACCTGCCTCCCCCCAAAGGAAAACAAAAAAAAAAAAATATCACTCAATGGATTAAAATGACATTTCTGTCCCATGTCAGTCCAAATGACAAAGTGTCATGTTTTGCATCATTTCAGAAAGATCTACTTCAAACAAATTCATCGTATAAACAGGCAACAGGCTTTTGTTTGAAACATTTCAGATCAAAAGTTAAGGAAAGAACAATTAATATTGCCTATTAAAATCCCTGTTATTGTTAGAGATACATTTTGTGGTTACTGACTATAAATAAAAGCAAAGGAACAGAGCCACGGTTTCTCACCACTGCAGATAGAAAAAGGCAATTTCCAGCTTTTTTTGTTTTGTTTTTTTTTTCCCTCAAAGTTGCTCTTAAATGTGTTTGCTGAATAAACAGGATTAACTGTATTTAAAACAAGAGATAAAGAGCAGCTTTTTACTGCGCTGAACAGTCTGCAGGGTTTCCAGACTCCTCTGAATGCACTTCATGCCTGGAACATAATGTTCATATTTTACCTTTTTAATGACACCATATAGAACAAGTAAAATATTTTAGTAATAATACAAATATGGAATCGAGGGGGAATGGTAAAAAAAGAACATTTTTACCATATCTGCTTCTGGCCAAATGCCGGAGTGGTGGGTTTGGTTTTTTTTTACTTTCTTTCTTTTTGCTTTTGTCTTTGTTTTTGTTTTTGTTTGCAGTTTTGCAGCAGGATGAGAAAGCAGGGAGGAAAGTATTCCTGCTGCTGAAGGGGTTTTCCCTTTTCTTCTGGCTGCAAAAACTCACCGGGTGCTGTTAAAACAAAACTAATGGCGAGAGCGCGATCTGGAGAGCCAGCCTGCTATCAGCTGCATTTCAATGGAGGCTTTCTCAAAAAATAGGTACAAAGAAAAGAATTTAGACAAATTTGCCTCTTAACCTTTAAAGATTTCCTGCCTATTTCAGTATGTCCCTTATTACATTAATTTTTTATTTAAATTACACCATTAACTGGATATGAATTTATCAAGAATACATATATTGATTTATAAAACAGTATCATTAATTATTATAATAGCTAGATGTAGCTGATATTACAAAGCCATTTAAAGGTTTTTAATATAACTTGGACATACATAGATAGATAGACATTATGGACAAGACTACAATTTAAACTGGCTACCAGCAGTTAATGAAATCCTTGATTTATTTTCTCATTTAGAGATTGATTATGTTGTTGCTTTGTAAAACTATTTATTTTATGCCATTTTTCAAAGGATGTCTCAATAAAAGTAAAAGATAAATAAAACATCCAGCCAAGTCTCAATGCATATTTGGTTTTATATTTTCTTTTTTAATGCTGCAGCTGTTAATGTATTACTAGTTTGGAGAGTTGTCACCTTTACTGTGAATTGACTTTCTTGATAGTAGCTGTGTTTGCACATGCACAATTTTCTATGTTTGGACTAAAAAAAAAAGAAAATGAGAAAAAAATAAAATAAAAGAGGATGTCCTCCTCACAACGTTGTGCTTATTTCATAAACCAAAACCCAGTAAAATGCCTTTCTGGCATAGATTTCTTAGGCATAGTTTTTGTTTAAGCTGTGGAAAAATGGGACTTACCCTAGTGCTGCAAAGCAGTCAGTCATGGAGAACATTTTGATTTAAAATGCAATCTGAAGAGCAGAAAAAAGAGAGGGGTAAAAAAAAAAAAAGAGAAGGAATGATATAAACAAACAGTACACCACTTTCAAGTTCCTCCTAAAATGTTCCTAGCTTAACTAATACATTGGAAGTTTAAATCTTTACACATTATTCTTGAGGGGCTATGTCTCTTGACTCTTTATTTATATCACTTATTCTTGTCTGGCAACATATGTTACCGATTTATTATAGTATTTTTTTACTGTTAGCCAGACAAATGTAAGGGCTAGCTGAGGAAGGGTAGTTGCATCTGATGAGTTTAACAATTGCAGGGCATCCTTTAGGGGTAGCCAATGGGCTCTTTTGAAGCTATAATACTCACCATTAACCATTTTCATGCTGACATATTTTTATTGTCAAAGTTGGGGCTTTCCCTCATATCAGCTTCTTTTGTATTCAATGGCTTCACAGGCAAACCAAGCAGTGTGGCTGAATGGGTCTTCAAGCCAAGGTTTGTGTAGATGTCTCAAACCACCTTCTTATATCTTGGCATCTAAATCTGCATGGCATGCCCCCCCACAACCAAACAAAGAAAAACACATGCAGAAAATAATACTTTAAAAAAATTCTAATTCTATAATCCATGACAAATGCAAGCAAATCCTAGGCACAGGCAGTCAGATTTCTCAGGGCCATTACTGACACCAAAAGGTAGCAGAGAGGAAGACTTTTCCCACCAAAGCAATCTCCTCCAAATTCCTCTTTTAAATGGATGCACCAGCATCAGAGGGAGAAGTTGCAAGGACAGGTGGTGAGGTGCATGTCACATTTTCAACATGGTGTTTTTAGGTCACCTATTCTGGAGGAAGATCTTGAACTCTCCCCACCTTTTCCTTCCTACTCATTCTCTGTCCTATCTCCTTGTTCAATGACAACATCTTCCTCCAGCTCCTCTGGAAATTGTACCCCTGTGTCTTGTTTCACTCTTAGAGCCCCATCTTGAGCTTCTGGGAACCAAAAGGTTTGTACAAACCGCGGGGACATAATTCCTAATATCTCCCACAATTTCCAGCCCTTTGATACCAGATCAGACCATTACACCTGCCAGCAAATCCCACCATGTGTGAGACACCCAGTGTGGGATGCTCAAGAGTCCTCCTCCCCAAGGATCTCTGAGTAGATGGTAGGGCACACTGAAGTTTCTGCTCCTTGGAATTCAGTCAGATTTTTAGGATTTTTTACCTCCAAAAAGTCAGGTTTAATTTGCCTTGCGTCTTCAGGGAATGTGGGAAGAGGCTGTGTAAGCTAATGTGAGACCACAGGATCTGAGGAGTGATGATCTACAGGGAAAAAGGGTACAGCAAGCAACATTTTGGGTGGGAAATGAGGTGTTCCATGTAGAATAAATACAGAAATTGCAATTAAATTCACTGGGCTCCCTTGAAGGGAGAGATTGAAAGTGGATCAGGGCACATCCCCTGATAGCACTAGGGGGTCCTTGACAAATGTCATACAAAATACTTTTAGCTGGGAGGAGAGCAAGTACCCCTATGGGTTTTGGGGTTTTTTCTTATTGATACTTCAGCTGTTGTAGGCTAATTTTTTAATTTAATTTTTTTTTTTTAAATTATCAAGTTTCTCTCTACTTATTTTAGGGGTTTTTGAGGACTTTCTAACACAGGTCTGAGTTCACCAGTATGCACAAAACTTGCATGGAAATAAAGACTTTCCTTTCTTTTTATTTTTCTATCAGGAAGCTAACATAACTTTTACTTTGGGTTTGTTTTTTGTTTTTTTAAATTTCAATTAAATTATACTTTTGATACCCCACTAAAACAATTTGGAACCCCCAAATGAACTTTTGGAGACAAGCCTAGTCTTTCTTAATGCCAAGGGCACAGTGAAAAAAGCTGCAGATGAAATGGTCACACCAGGACTCCAAGATTTAAGGATTTGAAGTCTTGGTTTTTCCATTTCTCCAGAAAGGTTTAACTTAGGCAGATGTCATCAGTGTCCTGGGCAAAAAATTGGTGGCAATACCAAAGCTTGGAGCATACGGATTAATATTTATTTAATTTTGTATTTTAAGGACATTGACAGCAATTTCATAATTAAGCTAATAGCCTCCCTTAAATTTGTTTATTCCACTCAAACCCATATTTTCTTGGCTGGGGAGGGAGGAACAGGAAGCATGACTTGGTCTCTCAATCACTCTCTTTCTGTTTTGTCCATCACCTTGGTTTCTTTCCCCTGTTTTTGACCTGCACTTTTTCTGGATCAGACACTGGCAGGTTGAGAGGTAATAAGAACCAGATGGACATAGTACAGAAATTGCCCAAATGGGTACGAGAATGTGGGGAGCTGTCAGGCATGGAGAGAAGCTGGAATTTTTCAGCAATAAAATGGGATTTATCGCCACTCTACCACAGTCATTGCCGACAACCGTTTACCTTGACAGAAACCCCATTCCAATAGGCCATACCGATGCAGATTTTTTTTACTTTTTTTTTTCCCCCTAAGAGTGATGATTGGTATTTGTTCTAAGGCTCAAATGGCCTGCACTAAAGGTGAAGCATTAGGCCAAAGTCCTGTATTCCCTACTGAGGCAAATGAACCTGCTAAAATAAGTTCCTTCCACAATAGCTGTGTAATTGAAACCAGAAAGTGAGAGAATTTGATAAATTGCTTGACCCTGAAGGAATGTTAAGGTCATAAATTTTCATTGCATTTTTTTTTACTTCTTTTTCAGGAAAAAAAAATCTATTTTATATATATACGGGTAGGTAGATATATTATGTTTAGTATTTGTCTCTGAATTCCAGCTAACTTCCACATCATTAGCCGTTACTTTGCCATCCTCTCCCCATAGGAAACTGCTAGAGGGTTTAGAGCATTCCTGCCTACAACTTCCTAGGAGGGCTGAAGGACACTAAATACTCACAAATGGCAGTGCTGTTAAGGAGTCAGCCACATAAAGAATAAACAACCCAAAATTGTGAGGTTAGCAAGTGCAATCCCTTTAGAAAGACAAAATAAACAACATAAAAAATACAAACATACTGTACTTGAAGAGTGCTGGAGTAAAAAAAAATCTGTAAATCATTTACAGGCTATCAAACATTTATTGCTACTTTCAGCTTTCTTGTTTTTTAACTTAGAAGTGGTGTTACCTTTTACTTGAAAAAGAATGATCAGAGTTTTCTTGAATAATATGTACAGTATTGAATTATATGTCTATAATAAGATGTCCCTTCAAGCTCAAAAATACAAAAGCAAACCCCAGATCCCACAGTATCTTATTGTGGTAATATACATCTTGAGAATAAGTAAAAGAAAAGAAAATTTAAAAAAAAAATAGAAAATTAAGGCAAGCCAAGAGAAAGGATGAGAATAATTAGGAGAATAACCAGCAAGGTAAAACATCCAGCCATGCTCCCTGTTTTGTGCTTGCACCCGTCAATAAATACAGCCATACTAAAATAGCTTTTAGGAAGAAACGGAGAGGAAACTCAGAAGTATTTTGGTTTTGTGTATGGTTATTTGGGGTTTTCTCGTGCAGTAGCAAAATTTACTTCTGTAACTGTAGCAGCTTCTACTTCTCAACAGCTCGAAATTTGCCATCATATAGTAACTGTTTCTTATAATCTGGCTGCTTTCCTCCCTGTGCTTTGAATATAACATTTCAGAGACAAAATTGTCTCACTTCAATAAGGCACTGCACTTTACATAGCCATACACACTTAACCCTACATGAAGCAAGCTAAATAATCATTAGCACAGTAACCCATTGCTATCAAAAACTTATTGGTCCTCTAAATTTTAAATTAATGGCCTGTCTCCCTTGTTCTGTGTGTCTGTATGTATCTGGTTTTCAGACACTACAGTGGAAAGTCATAGACATTTTATCAGCACATGTTAGATGATTTGCATTATTGATATTTCAATTTAAATGTAAAATAATAAAAAAAGTGCAAGGAAAAATAGTTCTGCTGAGTTGATTCATCTTTAGACCCCTGCTTCTTCAATAACCCTTCAGAGTCTAAATTAGCTGCCAATATTTGAGAAACTGATAAAGAAATGCACTCTGCTCCTCTCTGGCCAGGTTGTTGTAGCTCAAATAAATTTCCTTAAGAAAGCATGAAAAAGAGAAGCTAAAGGGAAAAAAAGAAAAAAAAATAATTGAAACAATGTCCCCATAAAATCATAGCAAAAACCCCTCAATAATTTATACTCACTCTTTCTTTTTTGAAGACGTTAAATAAAACTATGGTGGAATGGGGTTTCCTTGCTTTGTGAGGGATGTTTTTTCCCCCCACAAACTTTCTGGCCCAAATCCCTTCTTTCCTTTTTATTTCTTTGAGTCCCAAAGTAACTGCTAGTCATTTTAAGACAGTTACTTATCCGGAGAATGAAGGAGTATCGTCTGTGTTTCAATTAGAGAAGAAAAAAAAAGATAAAGACTTGGAACATAATCGAAAAATGCAAAGAGACATATTAGGATGAGAATTTTCATCTGTTGCTGTATAAATATTTTAATAAAAGTTCTAAAATAATGTGTCTGCCTCCTGCTCTATAAAAGAGAGGAGATTATGAAGTGCAAATGATGCAGCTTAGATGTATAGATCCTACTGGGATTTTTCACCATTTAAAAGTCTCTCCGTGCTTCTCCTCCAGAAGTTTGTTTTAAAGCCTTTTCAGACCCCAAGAAGTATAAATTTCACAAGTATAAATAAAAGATGACCAGCAAGTGGCTTCAATCACTAATATTTTTTGCAAACTAATGTTCAGCTGATGCAACTCGATTTTGTTTTGCATCACATTAGTGTCACAGCGGCAATGACTGGCTTTTATTCACCAACCCTTTGAGTCAGCACTTCAAGACATCTTTCAAATTAGGTCATACTGCAAATTTGCCGCTGATACAAAGGTTGATTAAGAGAGCTTCACAATTTTAAAGGGATGTCTTGTAAGGAGAATTAAGGTCTGGTTGATAGTTCCAGGAAATGTGAGGCCCCGTAACTACATGAAAATAATGTATAGGCTCTACGGGGAAAGAACATATTTCCTCAGAGCGCTTGAAGAAATACTCATTTACAATTTAACCAAGTTCTCCTCCCCACACTCCCCCCCATCCTGTTACAGGAGAAATTGTATGATGGGTCTCTAAAACAAGCCTTGAATTATAGCACAGAGGCAGAGAGACGAGCCCTGCTCTCCTCTTGCCGAAAATCAGTCCCCCCCCCTTGCCTCCTTTGATCTTCTTTGGAGAGACATATTTCTCCCCCCTCCCACTGAAGCATCTTGGTTTCTGCTTTCCCCCATAAAACAATCCAGCGTCGCAACGGGACCCTTCACCCGTAATGTAGCAACTCCATGCTGAAGCTGAATTCCTTGTGTAAACCTCCCCTGAAGATCTGGAGGGGATGATGGGAAGAGATTACCAATCATGGCGGCCAGAACTAGGGTTGTAAATTACTTCTAAGCCAAATTTAGGCATCTTAATGAAGTGGCCAAAATTTTTCCCCTCTGCAGCACAGAAGGGACAGTAGCTCTTCTTGCTCCAGGGTCTGAGCATGCAGGAGAAAAATTTCAAAGGGACCTGCTGGCTGCTGAGTGGTTCTGGAAATTGGGCCTCTTCATTTTTGATGGCTAAGGGGGAAGCGAGATGAATTATCTCTTTGAAAGGAATCAGACCCAAATCTAACATTTCTGTGGCACTCGGGGATTTTAGATTTCCCAAACTTTCTCTCTTTGCAGGGAAAAAAAAACACATGAAGAGCCGAGAGTTCCCTTAATTTGATGTAAGTGGATAAAAGTCATCTGCCAGCTTTGTTTTGGTTTAACTTTTTGGCCCACCTAGCAAGGCAAGAAGCTGCTGTTAATGTTGGGTTTGCCTAATGAATCAGTGCTCAGAATGTGAGGAAAAAAAGGCAGGATTTTGGTTGCAGCTACATTGAAAGCAGTGTTTAATTCTCCTGCTACTGAAACTAGAGACCCCAAGTTATCTTTTCTATGCTCAGGAATATTACCATGATTTAAGGCTATAGTATCAATGAAAAAAACACAAACAATTTAAAACCAGAGCCCAAAGAGAGTTTTCTCGCCATATGAATAGCCATGAAAGCCAGAAAAATGTTTCTCATTCCCACTTGTATTTTCCTTAATTTCTTTGCAGCAGAGTCCCTGAACTTGCATTTCTACTATGGCAGCTGACTTCATTTCATGTTTTTGATGTTACGATCACCCACAGACCTTTCCATTCTCCATATGTTTCTGGATTCAGTCACTTCACCCACAGCCCTCCCCTACAGTATAACACCTCAAATCCCCCCGCATGGCAAAGTCTATTTTATTCCCAGTCACTTTCAATTTGCCTCCTGTGTTTCTCTGAAGGGTTTAGTTGAATGTGATTTCTAGCACCAAAAGAAGAGGAGGGGGAAAGTGGCAGGCTACAAATGAGAAGGTGGCCTGTGCCACAGCCAGGAGTTGCTGGAAGGGAGAGTTTTGAAAAGCACTGAAATAGGACCACCACAAGATTAATTTTAATATTTTGAGCTACATTTACACTTCAGGTTCCTTTAACCCTCTTCTACCAGGTTAGATAAAAATGGATATAAGCCCTAAAAATATAAGTAATAACGAGATTTAAAGACAGGAACAGCAGCAACAAAAGGTGTATATCTACCCTATGAACTCTAAACTTCCCTGCAGACAATTTTATTGTGTCACCCCACCTCCTGCCCTGTGGAGGTAGCTGCTGGCTGCTTCTGCTACTGCTGCCCTTCTCCAGTCTCCATGAATCAGGCAAGAAAGGATATGAACTCATGCCAGAGTGACTTAAACCAATCGTGGGAAAACAAACTGGGGGTTCCTTTAAAATAAAAAAAATTCATACTGCCTTTTGAGTCTTTGTGAAGACACTGAGAACATGCTTCCAAACTCTTTTGTTCTGCCCTAAGGGATGGAAGGCTGCTCTTAATACAAGAAAACAAAGCCTTCCATTGCCACTACCAACAAAACAAAAAACAAAAAAAAAAGAGAAAAAAGCAAGCTGAAATGCTTATGAACACTTTGCTCCAGGCTCTGTGGCAGTAAGGAAAAATCATTGCAACCATCACAAGACTTGGCAACACCAGGGCCATGCCAGCAGAGTGCTCTTCCCCATTACTGTAAATCACAGGCTGAGCCCAGTTTATTGTGAAACATCCAATTGTGGGTCCTTGAATACGATAAATAAAACCACCAACCCTCAGTGCACTTGACTAGTATCTGTGGAAAATTCACACTTCTGCCTAGGGACAGGACAGAGGCAGCTGATGCTTGAGCATAGCTTGGTGGAGACAAATCACAAAAGAGAAGCTGCAATTAAATCTAGGATTTTCTGTGCTTCTATCCTCTTTATCACCATCGCTACTGCTGAGAAAATCACTTTATTAATTTTAAGCATTGCAGTGTCAAGTATTTTGAGAGACTAGAGTTGGGCTCATTTTGGTTGGGTTTGGGTCCACACTTAGATCAAAACTGAACACACACAATGAAATAAAGCTGAAATAGTCCCTGGGAATAAGGCAAACTGCAGGGGGTAACATTCACCTTTAGCCAAGGAGCCATGAGCCCATATTACAGCTACCAGCCCTCAAACGCGTGCCATCAGTGCTGCAGGGCCCTGATTCAGCCCAGCAAGGATGGTATTACTCAAGCCTTTCCTCTGGGAATATGTCAACAGGCACATTTAAAACTCAGCTTCTGCAAGCTATCAGCCACTGGCCCTCATGCCAGGAAAACACAGAGGCACTAATGGAAACAGTACACAACCAGGGAGCAGAGCTGCACGGGGTTAGATCAAACTATGCCCATATTTCATAGGATTGCTCCTGCCCCACCATTGCTTTAGTACAAATTTCCACCATGCACAGACCCAACAGAAGGATGTTGTGACACAGCGAGGTGCAGAACAGCTCTGTAAATAAGGGCAGCTCTGAAACCTGCCAAGCGCTCCTCAGATATAACAGGCAGTACCACCACAGGACTCATTCCCTACGGGACATGACCAGAAGATATCCCAAAATAATGGATTCAAAGCCCTCTTCTTGCTCAGAGCTTGTCTCCTTTTGTGCATCCTGGGTCAGCTGAATATTTATAGAAGAGATTGGAGGTCAGGCTGCTTCAGTCCCTGCCCCAGCCCCCTTGCCCAGCTTTTGCAGAGCCAAGTCGCCAGCTGGCGGGTAGCACCTCTCCCCGCTGCGCCGGGAGCGCAGCCTCCTCTGAGCACCAGCTGGCTCCCAGCGACACCGGCGGTGACAGACCCGCCGAAAACCAAGTTGCTCCAACCTCCCGAGTAACTGACAGTACAATGGGCCCTCACACCGTGATATTTAAGGCAGAACTTTATTTTGCACAGGGTAAAACCTTGTAATTTAGGTTCTTTTCTTCACCCCCGTTTTTTTCTTCTCCCCAACAGGTTCACAGTTCAGAGTCCTCCTTGATGTGATTACCCACCAAGCTATACAGGACAGAATGCCACACAAATCTCCTTAAACCCTGCATCTTCATTGAGAGATGTCTGCTAGAAATAAACTTCAAGATGTGAAAGAGCCAAGTTCTTAGGGCCAGCCGGTTTGCTCCACCAGCTCCATTGAGCAGATGAGAAAAAGCACCTAATTAGCCAAATTTATTAATATGCTGGGGTTTTTTTCTTCAAAGAGGATACAGCTACATTATAGAGGTGAAACATGACTTTTGATGATCAAGCAAGCAGTGATTAAATAAGGTTAATCCTCATTTTATATGCTAATAGGATATTTATAATCTCAACTGCATATCCAATTTAGCTATTTTATTTTCTGTTGTTAAGAAAGTATTTCTTATTAGTGAAAGAGAATACCCCTACGTTCACTGCAGATGCTATTTTAATTGGGCTCAAGTGCATTGTGTGTAATTAGTCCACTTCTCTAATATTTCATCTATAATTACACCATGAACAATGTGCTTAAATTTCAGAAGGGCTGCCAGTTTAATTTTTTTTTAAATAAAACTGCTAATTAATTGGTGACCCTTCCCACAGACAAATTGGCATTGTAGCCTAGCCCCAGAGCTCTCAAAGGATTGTCTTTTCAGAAGTTTGAACACCTTGTTTTGACATGATGCCTCTGATCTGAGAAACATAAAGGCACCCATGCCATGCACCTTGTTTTACCAGGAGTGCCCTCCACACTTCCTCCCAAGGCACAGCAGTGTGGGCACGGCCTTAGTAGCAACCTTAGACAATGCTGGCTGTTGAGAATGACCAAAGAAAATAACTGGATGTCGTTAATCCCATTCACCTCATAAATTGTCTCAATAATTTAGGAGAAGACAGTGATGTGGCGAAGACGGGAGGGTTCCCATTTATCCACTACAGTGGCCCAGATCTGTAGTGGAGAAAAACAGAAAGAAATAGAAGCAAACATGGTGACAGTGAATATGCTGTGATCCTATCAGCAGGACTGAAAGGTCAGCTCTGAAATACATCTTGAGCAAATGTCAGGATAAGGTGCTGCTCGGAGCTGGGGATCAAATTGAGCTCTCTCAGAGGAAGGCCACATAACATGTAAGATACTGCATGGGGTAAATATTTCCCACTGTAAAATACCTGCATTAATTCCACTGGCTGCACACTGTGCAACCAAGCCTGGTGTGTTTTGTGGAAGATCAGAGGATACAACCCTAGGCTACAAGGGTGGTCCTCAAAGCAGAACCTCCTAAACCCTTTTGCCCTTTTCATTCCTCTAAATGGCAGCAAACCACAAGACAACAAACACACATGCACATATTTTTATATATATATATATATATATATATAATCATACTGAGAATGAAGGATCTTCATCTCATACTTCTCAGACAACCATTTTGTAAACACCACCCTCAGGAGCAGTGCAACAACCTTGTTGGTTTCCTGTCCCACTGGTGTCCCAGCAAGCTGCCACCACTGGCCAGGTCCCCCCTTGGTTAGTCCATTGTAGGACTTGCAGTCAAAGGGCTTTTGTTATTCCCACTGTCCAAGGATTTGTGATAACCACATCAAGAGTCCTAGAAGAAACAGAGGACACACTCATGAACCTTCCTAGTTTTGCCTCCTTAAAAACAGCCTCAGTTCAGAGAGAAAGTAAAACTTTTAATCACATAGAATATCCTTGCCCAAGAGGACATAAACCTCCCTCATTCCTCATGGCTCCCATCCCAGACTGGGCAGGGGAATAGGTAACAAAATTGGCAGGATAGGCAGGATAAGGGCAGTGGTCTTTACCCTTCCAAAAGCCTTCAGCATGAAGATGAAGGTTGTGGACCAACACATGTCCAGCAGAAGACAGGGGTGAGGAGGAGACAAAGTCACACCCCCGGAGATGGAGAATGAGATGCCCTTTGGGGGCAAATTGCAGGGATGCTACCATGCCCTCTTCCCAAAGCACCCCTGTAAAGAGCCACCACTTTGGTTTCAGGCTTTTCTTCTCCCTAGGGGATGTGAATGTTAGGTGCTTTTTAAGGAAGGGTGACGTCTTCCTCCCTACCCACCCCCCCCAAAACCAAAAGGCCGACCTCTTCCCATCTGCTGGGGAGAGCCAAATCACTACCAATCTGCCTCTGATGTGAACTAGCTCTTTCTGCCCAGAAGCTTATTTTTCAAAACAAGTGTGCCTGCAAAACAGTGTTTATTTAAAACACAGTATGAATGCCAGTAATGCAACATGCACAGGGAACAGCACCCGGAGGTCTCCCGCTTAGTGTTTGAGAGCTATTAAGTAAATCAGGGGAAAATTCCTCAGGAAATGATGGGGTTAGGCCTGATGGGCATCCCTCTGTGATTAAATGCAACTTAATGAGGTCACGGGTGACAGATTTGGGCGCAGAAGTGTTTAAACAGCATGAAGAAAAAAAAAAACCTTCATAGCACACAGCGGATGGGAATTGAGGCTGGTTGTGTTATCCTGTGTAAAACCACATGGAAAAAAAGGGTGGCCCTCTAGCACACACAAGCTTTTCACAGCCTTCCTTAACAACTTATGCCTTTGAGCAAACATTGCAGAGCTCTCAGTTATGAATGGTCTGGCCAGTGTCATGAGTCAAGGATGGCCAACATCACTTTGATTTCTTAGGGGTTAGGGAGGAGGATTTAGGTCACAACGCTTTATTTGCACCACACCTCCCCAGATCTCTAATAGAAAATGGTTGTCTTGATCGAAGGAGCTAAATTCTGCTGTCATTCTGCAGGACTGCAGGATAATTACATTGACTTCATCTGAGCACTTTGGTTTTGTTGATACATCTGTCAAGGACAGGGAGACTCTCTGTGTCTCACAGTCCCTGGAGCATTTGTTCAACATTCATGCAAGAGCATCTCCTTACAAAGCCCATGGTTGAATCACTAGGAAAAGGGGCTCCTGGCTGACATGCCACCAGAAATGGGGCATCTTTGTGGAGTGACAAAACAAAATTTTTGGTTTTTTCAGCCATAAGACCAAAAAAGATTTTTGTCCATTGTTGGTCTGGAGCAAGTGACTCTTCCTTTCAAAATAATAAATGTATACCTATAGGTTTTCATGTGTGGTCAGCTATGATGCAATATATTCTCCCAGCTGGCCACACCTCCTCTTCTTTGTTTAGCATACCAGTTCACCTAGTAGAGTGACTTGCATTCACATGTGAACAATGAAGATTTTACCAGTTGACTATTTAAAAACCCAAAAAAACCCAAAAAAACCCCAAAACCCAACAAAACCTAGAACCCATATTAGGTGGAAAGTGAAAGGCCAAAGGGAAATTATTGCTCGTTTAGACAGCAGCATAAATTTTCTTCCTATTTTTAACCTAGCTTTTAATTTAATAAATTTTATGACCCTTATATTAAGTACATATGTTTTACAAGACATTGTGTCCCTTGAGTCACCCTGAATTTACTCTATTATAGCAGAGTTAAATGAATGAATACTGTGTTTCTGATTTCAGCTTACCCCTTATTTGATCCTTATATAGTCAATAAACCTTCCTAGAAGCATGAAGCAACTGAATCAAGCAGGGTGCCAAAGCTGTGTTTGGGGACTCTGTTAGTCTTTAAAAGGGAATTAGTAAATTGCTGTTCTCTTATTCAGATCCTGCTACACCACTGCCAGGTTTCCCATGCTGCTTACAAGGAATAAATGGTGATATTGATAAGACTCTTGAATTTATATATTGCCAATTTAATTTTCATATGATAATTTAAAAGGAAGGTCAAGTTCTCCTTTGACTACTAGCCACTTCCAAACCTCCTAGCCCCCTAACCTAACTATTTGTTTTTTCTACTGCTCTCTGGAAATTTGGAAGAGCAAAAAGAATTTAAATCAGCCCTGTACACATTTTGGATTATTCACATACAAATGCAGTTTTGGGAGGAAGATGGGAGATCTTTTTCTGAACAAAAGCTGACTCTGCTATCCCAGTACAAATAATCCTAAATTGTTGTGTAAAGGCTAGTAGGTGACAGCAGAATAATGTAAAAAAAAAAAAAGTAATGCCAGCTGCAAATCAAGGATGAACAAATTGGAAGATGAATCTAATTACCTGGAGTAGATCCCTTTACAAAACTAAGATGTTTTGATACTCAGTGCCTGCAGAAAAAATAAGCATGTACAGAGATTAATCTTGTTTGGGTGCATTTACACTGTTTATTTAAGTAATACATGAGGGCAGCTTTTCACAACGGGTTTGCAGTGGTGACAAAACACAGAGATTAGAAAGGGATAGTTGATATTTGCTGAACAGTGGGAAGCATGAGTTATTGATTGGCTTCGTATCAACCTAGAGTTCCTTTTTAATATAATAAAATTAGTTTAGAAGGGTGTTTTATAAATCGGGCGGTTCTTATTTGATTTGAGTACTGACTCTTAGTGACTTGCCAAAGTTCAGTAAATATGCAGAGTATAGTATACGCACTTTATCTTTGTGTATTAGCTATGACATAAACACAGAGGGGAAAAGTCAAATTTTATACATCAGAAAATGGGTTTGTTGCCAGACATTCTAACATCGCGTATTTAATTTCACTGATGTATGTTAAAATGGGAAACCAAATTCAATGAGCTGTTTGTTTCTTTCTACAAACATGCTTACATCAATGACCTCTGAGGACATGACCTCAAAATGTAACTAGATGTTTAAAAGAATCTCAAAGATCTATATAAGACATTAACATTTGTGTCAGAGGGTAGTATACGAGCGTGTATATACTCAGCTGTCTATATGTCGACTGCTATATTTTTATTGCTACAGGAAACCAGCCAAAGTCCCAAACAGGAAAATTATCAGCTCCTTTTTTTTTCTTGGCATGGTCCTGTTTAAGACTAAAGACATGACCTTAAGTTAGAACGTATTTTAGCCCAATTCAGTAACCATTTTGTCACCTTCTGTGTGGGGTTTTAAATGTTACCCTGTCTTGGGGGGCACAAGGCTTTGACAATGGTTAGGCACAGTACATGGAGGTGTGCAGCCCTGAGTGTGAGGATTCAAGAAGCTTCCTAAAAAAAGAAGAAATTACCATTTTAGCTCGGCATGGGGAACTCCTGGTCACCTCTCCAGGGACAAACTGATGTCAAGTTCTGCTGTCTGTCAGGATTAAGGGCCTGTTTGCTTTCTCACTAACATGTGGTTTGAGAACAAAGCAGCTCAAATCTCCTTCGTTCTTAACAAAGCATCTCAAATTGCTGAGTAAAATTCCTTAATCCTCCCATCTTAATCTGAAAACATGGTAACACTGAGGTCTCTTTTTGTCCACTACGGAGCACCATTGACATCGCTGTTTGATTTGGAGCTAGCTTTTCCTGGAGCCACCCATTATCAGAGGGAAACCTCAGGTGCTTTGTTCTCAGAGCAGGTCTGCCCAAGTAGTTGCTCTTTCCTAAAGTTTCCACTATCAGTAAGAAACTAAACACAAAGCAAGAGAATAAACTGTCATTTTCTCATCTCTATAAACATGTGTGGTAAAAAGAAACATGAGCTTTTCCATCACAAGAACCATGAGTTCAACATTCCCATCAGTACAAGCAAGTAAACTTAGCCTAGAAAGCAAGAAAGCAAAACACCTGATATGAAGAGGGTTGAATAGTTGTAACGTAGCACAATAAAGTCTAAACACCAGGTGATTTGATCTCAGTTCTTATGCATAGTCATCATTCTGACATAAACTCAGCTGTTGTTCTAACCAGTATTTTCCTGAAATAATTTATCCAATAACAACAAAAATCAATTCCTAATTTCTGCTAGAACAGTTATAGAAGTCACTATGTGCTCAGTCTGCAAGCATTCCTCCTACTATTACTACTGCTGTCCTACCACTTTTGCCGTGTGTTAGTTTTACTTTCCCTGTCCCAGCTTCAGACAGTGGTACAAACCTACTTTGATCTATATTTGCAAAAAATTATTTTGTATCTCATTCTCCTCCATTTCTGACCTCAGCAATGTGCGTGCTTTGGTTCAAGCTTTGCTTCCCCCTCTAATCAGGGCCAGGTCAGCCCCAGAGTCAGGACTTTTATCCTAAAAGCCATAAGGGCTCCATAAGGAGGAGCAAGTAACTCCCTGTGAGAAAACTTCTAACATGTTTTGTTCCTCCCATCATCAAGTAAGACACCAAGAGCAGCTTCAGAAGGTCTGGCCATGAAAAATAACTCCAGGTTTATAATCAGCAATAGTCAGCTGGAACACATAACTCACTGCTGAGCTGTTTATGCACAGCTGGAGCAGACTGGTGTGGAACAGAGTGTGCAGGGCAGGTGGGCACAAGGATGCACAGCATTCAGTTCTCTATACCCTGCTGGCTGGCTGCAGTAGGGATCATCAGGGTTATACCCTTCAAGATGCCAAGGCCAGAGGTTGAAATATATCAAAATCAGCACTATCTGAGCTATAGTGTTGAGGAAAACAACAGATAGAACTTCACAGCCCCATGCTGCAAAGCTTTGTCATGTAAAAGGTTTTTTAAACATAAGAGATGGCTCTTGAGACTGGAGATCCAGAAGCTGCAGAATATTTTCTTCATCTATCACATCTCTAAAAAATATTTCTTAAACTATCTCAAAAGGCTTCCAGCTATTGCTGGATACGGCAAGCTGAAAAAATGGATACCTATATCCTGAAAGCATGGTAGAAAGCTCCCTGCAGTTCTCTTGGTAAGGATAAAGCTTTGAGAATCTGATTTATTGAATTAAATTATAACAGTGAGTTTGCAAGCAGACAAAGATTCTGGCACAGGCTTTTCCACAAAAAAAAGTCACAAATGGGGAGTTATAGAGTAACAGCATCTCTGAAGCTACCCTGAAAAAATAAAGCTTTTAAGGTTAAAAAGCGGGGAGCAAGGTGCATCCGCACAGATGGAGCTCGGGGACTGGAACGGATGGGAGCCAGCAGAGCCTGGGGAGGACCAAAGACCCTTTTGTACAGACAGGGATGACTGATCTCATACAGAGTGAGCACAGGTCAAAGCCTTGAAAAAAAACCCAGATTATTAGGAAACAGAATCCTTCAGAAATTTTTCCACATTACTCCTGCGGGCAGTGAGACCACACATTTGAACAATGAGCTAACGGCAGGACTTTAATCAAACCATTCCCACAGAAATGCTCAGACACTTGAAACACAACTCATTGGCCAAAATTCCTCCACACAAAGGTGACAAATGAGCCTTGAAAGACATGCCCACAAAGCAGACATTTCTCAGCTGATGACGAACAGGCAGCCGTCACTGCTGCATGCCGCTCTTATCCCGAGTGGTAATAGCTACTGGCCTCAAGAACTAGTTAGCTCTCATTTATATCACTGGAAAGCAGTGTCTCCACTGAAGTCAATATAGTTTCACTGGGCTAAGTGTGATCAAATTAGGCTTGATGTCCACAGACCTGAGTGTATTGCTTGCCTTAGGGCAGGGGAGCAAGAACAAAGGGCTCATATATTGGTATCTGTGTTTGGTCTGTAAAGGATTGCTCTCTCCTGCCCACGACATCTTTCAGCAATGGGCTATGTGGAGTCATACAATTAAAAAGTCATTTATGTTCAAGATTCCCTCATCTCTGACGTATGCCTTGTCACAGCACAGGAGTTTAGCTCTAGTTCAGAGAGATTCGAGCATCATGAAAAGCTGGCTGCCAGCAAAAATCGTTCCGAGAGGAAATAGGAGAGGAACAAAGAAAGAGATATACACAGAGCAACCTGGAGATGTTACAGGACTCCACCAGAGCTGACTCTGGGTACAAACAAAGCAGGCAGCTGCCCAAAACATCAGGGAGACAAAGGCATAGGAGTGTTTTCCTTTATGTCCTTCTTCCTGCGTGGCAGCAGGTCCTGACTGATGGTCCTGTTGGTGGCAACGGGAATCAGGGGTATGAAGATCCAACCTTCAAGGCCACCTCCAGGATTCGTACTGTCAATTACAAACATCAAAGGTTTCTCTGCAGTGCTCCAACATGAAGTCTAAAACATCCCAGGTTGTGCTGGTGATGGAGGCAGAGCCTTGGGAGCTGCTGGTGATCCTGAAAGGGGACAACCACCCCTCACAGGGGCCTCGGCACACAATCCTGGGAAAAGCTCACCTGCCACTGGAGCTGGATGGTTACCCATTTTTATTTTCCCACATTCTGCCTTGTGCGTGGTAATGACCACACCATCCCCACCAGCTCTGGGACAAAGCACACAGGTGAACGTGCAGCTAGAAACACACACATGTACAAGCAAGCTCCCCTTTTGTCAGCCATAGTATTTTACAGCCCATGGGGGAGTAATAAGCCTGGGCTCGGTATCTGCTTCACGGTATGGTATAACTTTCAATCATGTTAATTAAATTAATATGGGCCATGCTAATGAAAACCACAAAATACTATTTTGGTGTCCATGAGCACATACATTTTGATAATATCAACTTGTCATTCTGATGTTCCTTTCTACACCAAATACCAGCAATGTAAATATCTAACAACACTTTCATCATAACAAAGGAAATTCTTCATCAGCACCAGACTGAATGCAGACAGACTTGTGTAAGCAGCAAGCCCCAGAAATATTCAGACATACTAGGGCTCACCAAGTGTTCAACAAACGCTCCTCCTATCTAATCTTTTAATCTACTTTTGAGGTATATTTTTGGCTTGTATTTTGTTTTAGGTTAGGGGTTTTTTTATTATTATTATTCTTTCCCTGCATGATTAGCCATCCAGGAAATGTTTAAATTACAAAATCATAAGGTTTAAAAGATTTATAGATCAAATTATATTAACCTAATGCAATAGGCCAGCCATACGGAAATTAGAAGTCTTTATATTTTATTTAGGTTATTAAATTGCTCCCTTTATACTGTTTAGTTTGTTTGCAACAGCAAGGTTTTGCTGTCTGATGTTAAAACTCGCAGAGTAACCAAGCAAAAACAAATGACTTAGTCCTTGGTTCAAAGAAATAATAGGTTACTAGCATAATTAATTTTATGTTTAATTACTGCAGAATGAAACAATTCAACAATATCCAATCAATCCTCAGAATGACAGAACAGAAGGTCAGCAGTTGCTAAGTCAATTGTTTTGAAAGAGAAATTTATGTCAGGTTCTCTTTTATGTGCTAGAGAAAGAAATTGGATAAAAGTGGTCAAGCAAATGTTAATTAATTGTATAAATGTAATCCTGTTGTCATGCAAAAATCACAGAGACTCCAGGCACAGCGTACAAAGCACTGGATATGCATCAGTCAAGAGCATCTAGAAATGACATCTTTGACTTAAAACAATAATAATGGAAGAAAGGAAAGCAAGCAGGAATGTTTGAAAGCCAGACTAGTTTTCAAGCTGGCATTCAGAAGCACATTTGTACAAGCAGACTGGTTCAGTCCAGTGGCTACAGAGTCAGGTCCACACCATCATGAAGTCTGACCCTGCTTGGCTCCTTGGGAGCAAATCTGACAGGTGGCTGCTTTTGCCCTCCCTGTCTTTTGCCCTTTTGCTTTTGCCCTTTTGCCTTTCCTGAGATTAGGAAGTTAACTGGGTTCAAAATTTCTAACTCCTATGATTATTTTTTCATCTGAGCCTCCAGGTATTCAGTGAGGTGTTTTCCTCTGACGCTAGCCTTTAGTTACATGACTACACATCCCCATCCTGCCTCAAAATAGCTGCTCCTGCTTCCACACTCCCAAGAAAGTTTAGCATTTTAAGAGGCCTCACCTGCAGTTTCCAACAGTTTCCATCATTTCCCAAGGTTGCTGATCAGGTGTTTCCAAGACCAAGATGGCCTAGTAGGCTCAGCCATCCTCTGGCCTAAAGTTTCATTCTTTTCTTCACTACTCTTCTGTTCAAGCCTTGCTCATGTCACCAGTGCCCACTCTGTCACCAGCTGCTTCTTCCTTTAAAAACACCTTGTGAAAAATCTTTAACCATTCTATTGTCTTATTTTATGCTCTCACAATCACCTTCAGCTAGAGGCTGATGAGGAAAGACCTGGTGGCCCAATCACCAGTGCCATAACTGGACCTGGCAATGAGATCCATGAAAATTTACTGTGTTGACTCTGAAGTCTTGTTATGGCAAGGAGAAGCACTGGACATTCCTTACCTCAGCTCTTCTTGCTCTAATGGTATGATCCCAGCCTTTTGAAAAGTAGGGCAACAGAAGCATTAGAAATTATTGATCAAATTGTCACCATCCCAGCCTCTTTTAATCCATTTCTGTACAAAATCCAGCTGGGTAGTTGATTGCATGCAGAGCACAGACACACCAGGATCTCAGACTGTAGAAGACTTCCTTCAGGCAAGGATAAGTCACCTCTGGCAGCAAGGAAAGGCCAGTGCTTTACCATTGAGTGGGAAATTGAGAGGCAATTTTGTATGTAAACCAAATCAAGCTGTGTTATGAACAAATTTTGTCACCTGTAACAGGCTGTGAGCCCAGGGAGTGCTTGACCAGCCTTGAGCTCTCCAGAACACAAAACACATTTGAATATTCAAGCAATGCATTATGAAGATGAACCTCGCAGCAGTTCTGCCATGCCTTAAGACCTTCTCGCTGAGCCACTTAGCTGGTACTAAAAAGGGGGCACAGAATATGACAATGACCACTTTGTTCCACAGCTCAGCCCATTCCATGATGGGGAACCAGGCAGATAGGAAAGAAGGAGTGAATGACGAACTCCACAGCACCACACCGACATTCCTAAGACTCATGAAGGGTTTAGCTCTTACTTTTCCATGGGACATGCCAAAACATTTGCAGATTAAGCAAATATACAGCTGTATACTTGTTTTAAATGTATATATTATAGGAGGATCCAAAAGATGGCAACAAGTAGGAAGAGTACACCATCCAAGAGCCCTGGCATGGACCCTTGTGATGTTACTATGGTTACGTGTGGTAAACAACACCATGGAAAAAGTTGCTGAGCTTGAGCAGGGACTGATTTTTAAGTCTTAGTTGGGCATCCAGTTTAAACTTGAGACACAAATGTTTCAATGCTTCTATGAAAATATGAGGGCCTACACAATTTCTTTCTTTTAACTATAACTTTAGAACAGAACCTGAATGCCACTGCTTTGGATAGAGAAGGATGCTTAACACAAAAGGCAAAGGCACTGAAAACAATTGTTTCAAAACCTTATCCTAGAGAGGATATTTCATGGTTTTGCTATTCTTGAGTCTGGGCTGACGATGCCAGCATTACTAATCCTTGAAATGAGGGGGTTTACATTGGGAGTGTTGACATAACCTTAGCTACAGCAAGAAGAAAGGGTACGAGAAAATGGAAATGTATATTTTTGGAAATAGATTTCTTTCTGACAACCCTATAACAAACAAGTGAAATTTTAATACTGTGCTTCGATGAAAAATGAGCTGCTGAATAAACACCAGACTAATTCATAAAGAGCAAACTCAGCCTGTTTAATATTTCTTGAACTGTCCCAAAAATTCCATTGATCACTAGTGATGCTGTAAATAGAAAATTCCTACCATTTTCAAAGGAGCCAGGAGAATCTCACTGGGGTTTGCCTATCAAACTTTTAGACACTTTTGAAGCTCCCAGGCTAAAACATAATAAATCAAATATGAAATTGTATAGTGTTGGGCTGAGCTGGAACCTAGGATTTTGTGGTTTATTCCTGGGATTGTTTTAATTTTTTTTATGAAGTATTTGGTTTCTACTTAATTACTGTGTCCTCCACAAAAAAGTCAAACATCCCTCCCTTGATCAATCAGCTGTTTAGTTAGTAATGCACAAATACTTCAAATATTACCTATTAGACCATTTTGCAGTTTAATATTGAGGTATGATAGTGCATTTTCTTCCTGGAAAGCTAAATCCATGTCATGGCCAATATTAAAATAAAATGTCATGATCTTGGGGTTGGATTCTCCATCCCTGTCCCCTGCTATTCTTTTCAGGGCAGAGTTACAAAAACATCGAGATATCAAATACATTGCATTAAATAAATCCAAAGGCTTAAGATCAAATGGATATTCAACAAGAATTTATATAAGCCTGAAAGTTGAGAATCCTTCACTGTATTTTTCTAATTTGGGGGTTTCTTTTGTCAAAGAAATCCTTTATCCTTGAATATTTTCAAGGTGATAATTTCTGCCTGTTTTCCCTAGTGTCAACCCTGTTCCCTTCCTAGACAAGGAGTGCTGAGGCTGCTCAGAATATCCTCCCCCCACTAAAGAAAAAAAAAAAAAGTAGCATAAGATCAAGAGCTCCCTGGGCCAAGCACCAAAAATGAGCAGGACTTTGCCTATTTTAAATGAAAGCACCTTTATTTCTTATGCCCAGCTGCCCTGCCCCCACACCTGACTTTGCTGTCCCAGGGCACCAGGCGATTTTGGACCTGCAGTTTACTGGTCAGGGTACTGGTACCTCACATCCAACTGGTGGGGAAGTTTGGGATAATTTCATGTTAGGCAGAGTTAAAACGCAGGCTGTCCAGTTGCAGTGCTATTTTAACCTAAACTAGCATCTTTCCCACACTCCTCCCTTGTAGCACAGACTGACAAGCTCTCCTTTGTTACAACTTTTTATTCTTGTCCTTTCATTTGTCCTCCTTTTCCCAGAAAACACTCTGGGACATAACATCTGTCCTTTCTGCCCCCCACCTCCTATTTTTTTAAAAGGAAAATATATCATTTTCAAGTGGCCCAGAAACTGATGTCCTTTGCTTACCTCCATTCTTTCCCCTACTCTCACAGTCAAATACTAAAAACATCCTTTAAGAGTTTTGTAAAATGAAGAAGGAAAGGAGTGGATGACATAGATGTCTGAACCTGGTTTGCACGCAAAAGCAACACACTTGCTATGCTGCTTTAAGTCAACTTTTTGCAGTGAGAAAAAACAAAGCTGTGACTTAGTCTGCTGCAGCACAGGTTTTCTCATTTTTAAATGTTGCCTCTTGGAAGCACTCAAAACTTTTGCTTCCTTCTTCACAGGCAATAAAGGACTAATCTCTTAACATAAATATAAAAAAGATTTGCATATTTGCAGTTCAGAGCTGTTCTGTTGAGTCCTTTCCAATGCTTGCAGAGAAAGGCCCCCTCACATCCCCCAGCTGCCCCAAAGCCAGGCAGGCTGTGCTGCCTATTGCTTACCCAACAGCCTTGCCCTGAACCCCTGTAAGAGCTGATGTAAGCATAATTTATACTACTTCAGAGCTGGGTCTGTCTGCTCAGGAGCATGTAGATCAAATTCTCTCACTCGCCTACTGCACAATCCGAAGTCTTGCATAGGTCAGGGCATGAATCTTTTTGTTAACACTTTTTTTTCGATGTACTCACACAGCAGAAAACTAAACAAGTGTGTGTATATACACACATGAATGTCAATTTTCTCAGATGCATAACACAGCTCATGCAGAAGTTTTTTCCCTCCTTTTCCTTTAAAAGAATGAGGAAAGTTTGTTTTAACACAGGTCTCTCCTCTTCAGCACCACTTAAGAGAGAGTGATCGGTTTGCATGCCTCAGTTTAAGTTTATGAACTGCCAGCCCACATTCAATGACAAAAGAAAATGTAACCTAGGCTGGTTTGCAACCACTGATTGTCAGATCCCATGTTCAATATGTCATATGAGGTACACTTCATTAAGGACTGAATTACTCTGCTCGTAACATGAGCTAAATGAAAGTCAACATTGGGCTGCATAAATCACCAATTCAAATGTATCACTAAGTGAAATAGTCATCGTCACCCTGTGCCCTAACACAACCCAAAAATCTGGGCTTCATGTTTATATATTGTAAGGAGAACTAATAGAAGATTTTTTTGTTCTTTGCTAGGACTCGCAATTTTACTGTCAGAACTTTTAAAGGGATAGCAATGGCCCTGTGACACCTTTCATCAGACAACATATTTCACGGTGCCATGAATTCTCCACTCACAAGGAGCAGACCCAGCCCATCCATCAGACTGCCACAGGAGCCCTTCATTATAGTGACAGAGTGGAAATTTGGTATCCATCCTGTTTAAGCGAGGGTATGGGAAGGGATAGTGCTGGGAACACTTGAACAGTGACCAGGGCAGTCCCCCTTGGGTGAACCCTTGGATGACAAGACTCAAGTCTATGGGGTATCATAGGATTCAGACAGACAGATTCCCACAAATATATTTTTCTATTACAAGAGGTGGGAAAAGCTATATGAAAAGGAAATAGTTGGTAAAAAAAAAGAAAAAATACACCAATGCCTCATCTGTAAAAACACAGGACATAACTATGTACTCTTGCAGCAGTTTCATTCCCATGCAGCCCTATTGGGTAGGGAATCACTTTTTCTTTGCACAGAGCTGAGAACAGTTTTAAGCCTCCTAGATCAACTAAAATTTTGAGGAAGGCACTGGCTGGCCAGAGCTATGAAAGATGTTTCCAGATGACAATGGGTGGCAGAAATAATTAGCATGAAGGACCAATTCTCTATGCCCATTGCCCAAGTCAGAAAAACGCCTCTGACGTCCGAGAAAATCAGTGTAAGACTGGTGAACAAAGTAAAGAATTAGAATCTAAATTGCTTCTTCATATTTATTCCAGCTGTTTGAACAGTGTACTAACTTCTGTTAAATACATAAACTAAATTTACTTATTAAAAAGTAAATAAGACTTGTCTGTTCTTTTCAATAGATCTTTCATGTGTTTTAACTTGAGAGGAAGATGAGAAGTGAAATAGTAAAGAGGCCCTTTTTTGCTGGTCTGCTTGCCATCTGGATCTCTCTAGACCCTGGCATCTGCAGGAGAGGAAGGAAAAAAATCAAAGTATTCCTGGAAGGAAGAAGAGCTACTACCTAGTAGACAAATGGGAGAGAGAAACCCGGAACTGAAGGGAAGGAAGAAGGGGAAATATGAAACTCATTTATTTAGCCTCCCAGTGCAGATTTCTTAGCATGCCCCTTAACTTTCTGATCTCTTTGTTTTCTTGAGTATGATGATTTTCATGCCTTCTATTCTTTTTTCCTCACATTTTAGTTTGATGTTCTTTCTCCACAAGCTTCCTGCATATGTCAGCATGAAACAATAGGCTCTCATTACACTTGGTTTCTTTCATCTCCTTCAGACACTGACCTACATTTGTTCTGTTTTTGTCAGTGTGGAAACGTTTTCCCGTATCAGTTCCTTAAAAAAAACAAATCACATGTTCCGTATTACCAACCATGTTCTGTTGTCCAGAAGTATTTATTCTGGATGGTCCTGCAAAATAATTTCAATTTAATTGAGAAGTCCTGTAGTATTCAGATACCTGGTTGAAGTGTTACCAGAGCACAGGAAACCATAGCATGGTGAACATCAATTCGTGAGCTGACATTGCAGGATTAGCCAAAAAAAACCACGTGCATCAGTGGTGAAGTGGGAGCACGACGTCACCATGAGCACGTCATAACCAGACCTGTGACAAGCTACAGGAAAAACCTTTTCCACTCCTCTCCTTTCTTCACTCCCTTCTCACTGATGGATTTTTCATGTGTTGGTCTGGTAACAGCTCCACTTGGGTCATTCCTACTTTTCCTGCAGAAAACTAGGGCAACCTTCCTAAAGAGAGTGGTGATGGTTTGGCTCCAGTCTGCCAAGCCCAGAGTAGGAGGAAGGCAAGAAACCTGGAATCAGTGTTAAGAAGGTGGTAGATATTCTCTGCCTAGCAACTTGGGGAAGTCCAAACAACCTTGGTGAGTATTCTAAATTCAGCTACATTTGTTCAGTCCTGTTAGGGATTACTACTTCCACAGTACATTGCAGAAGCTGCTGAATAAGTAGGGAGCATTTCTGTCTGTATTTAAAGAAGATTTTTCTTAACACAACTACTCCCAACCTCTTGTGCCTGTGCTCCAGTATGGGTATCTTAAGGATTCACAGCACCTGCGACTTAACTGTTGACTTTGGAGGAGTGATCCCACCCATGCACCAACAAAAACAGAGCCAGGATCAAGGTGTCTTTTCCACAAGCCTCTCATGGACACCTACACAAATAGTGCAAGCCTCTTTTGATGAGAAAAGTGTATAAAACTCAACAAAATGAAAACAAAACATGACAGCAGCTGTACAAAAGCCAGCATCCAGTCATACCAACCGCATATTTTATTACACTAAACATGCAAAACAGCAGAGGCAGCAGGTTTCATTCTGGCACTTTTAAACAACAACCTAAATAAATACAGTGCTGATGCACAAAGAACTAGAATTTTGGTAACATGGTCTGGCAAAGCAATACTGACAATCCATCATCTGGGAACATGTCACGTTTGACCTTTGCCTCATAAACCAAAGGCTAAGCCTTCTTCAACCCATCTTAGTTTGTGGGAATGCCTATGCCTAAGTATATTGCACTGCCCTCCCGAAGACAATAATTTTTAAATTTTTTTTCTCATTGGTGCAAGGAAAGAAGCACAATGAATATTTATAGACTGGCAAAGCCAAAGTAGCTACAACTTGAACTTCCAGACTGCCTCAACTGGTGGGTAAGCATGTATACAGCTTAAAAATGCCAAACCAACATCATTTGCTCAAATACATAGTTTCAGGACCACACACTTGGGAATGTCAAACTCCTGCATCTCCAAGACGTAGCAGAGCTGCGCTGTTGGCCATAGCCAGTGTGAAAGCTGGTACCACATGGGTGCAACCATTCTTCTGCAACGGCATGTTCAACCTGACACATCACCAAAACAGGACTCCCAGCACACATCTCATGGTGTCTTTGCAAAGAGGGCCCTAGGCTGAAAGGTGAAGACAGCTAAATAAACCCTACCAGCCCGTAGCTCCCAAGAACACACAGATAGGGGGAAAATATAATTCTAAAAAAAAAAAACAGTGGAAAGGAGCTGCAAGACATAGATGACCTTCTGGGTCGGAACCACAGCATGGAACACCATGTTCCAAAGGTCAAGGCTGCTGCTGACCCTAGGGAGCACTGGCTCTGGAGGCACTAGGGCACCAGGCACTGTCCCCTGCTGCCTGGCACACTCTGCAATGAGGCATTCGCAGTCCCACCATGTCACATGGACTTCTGAGCTCCATCAGGACAGGAACGAACATAATCACACTGGACATAAACATCTATCACTCTGAGATGGAAAGAGATTACTCAGTTAATAAATCATCACAGCAATTGGGCATTTAGAAAAAAGGTATATGTTCCCCTTTGATTACAGAATGCACCTCATGAGCCCCATTCTGGTATTTCCTGATCTAATCTCATATTAAAAACTGCCTGAAAAGTGGCCATGCAAGCTTTCCAGCCTCAGTCAAAAGTGTATTCTTTGGAGACACTTCAACTTGTTTTCTATTTAAGTGCACAGAGAGATGGCATACTTACTCATGAGTGATGGTTGGCCAAAGGGGTCTTTAAAGTCCTAAATACCCAGACATAACAAATTAAGTTTTAATACTAACTTAGCTGGAGCATGGAAGATAGAGTGGCTTGTTCCTCACTGCGAAAGCTTTGCTCTACCAGCCAAGAGCCATGAAGCAGCTTCAACAGGCAAGGTCAGGATTTACCACACGTGGGAAGAGCTCAGCCACTGTGGGAAGACTGCCTTTGGAAAACCCCGAATATCCCTTCTGCAGCCCTGTGAATGCCAAATCACACACGCCATTGAACTCACATAAGAAGTGACATGCAGGGAGACTTCTGGCACACTGAAGGAGCCAGGTATTTTGGAAAACATTCACAAAACTGTCCCCACAAAACAACAGACCTCTGGCATGTGCTCTTCCCTTTGTAACAGCAATAAACCCAGAATACCAGCCATGTGAGGACTTACTGTTCTTTCAAATTCAAATCCACACTCCTTCACCCCAAACATAGGAAAGATTGGGTCCCAGAGAGGACTTTTCTTACTCTGGCTTGTCTCCATGTGCAACAGATTTAGTGCCTCAGCCAGAAACCACAACTCTCAATGCTATTGCCCCACACTGAACTCCTGACAAGTACTGTGGACTTTTTATAACTGATTAGGAGATTATTTTGGCTGGCCTTGCACTTGCATAGGTGATTTTTAATGAATGCACAGTGCTTTGGTATATGATGCCAACTACAAGCTCTTTATTAACATTTATTGGTATTAGGTAACATTTTGAATTGACGGAACAAATCATTCCTAACCCCAAAAGACCCTTGCAAGCCTTGTAAAATATTTATGTAGAGGAAGGACTGTTCTGAAGTTCAAAATAATGTCTTTCCATGTCCTAAGCAGGTGAAAGGCAACCCTGAACATACACATGTATGTTCTATAAAAATGATTTGCAAAAATAAACTGAAGTAAGTAATGACAACTTGATGGGCTTCATGGAGGAAACGACATGGTTGTTGAGAAATGTGCAGTGAGGTCAGAGAACCATCTTAGCCACATCAAAGTGGTGGTCACAAGGAGGGGGTTGCCTGTGTATGAGTAAGGACCAGATGCAAATACAAATGGCAGTGATGAGAAGCATCAGCACCACCAGAGAATTGCACAGTCTCCAAGGCCAAGCTGGCTCAAAGACCATCACAAGCTAGCCCACAGCTAGGATGAGCTGATATTTGCTTTATGACCAGCTCTGCTAGAACAACGCTTCCAAGCTTTTGGGAGATTGCATTACCAAGAGGTGTTTTACAACTCAAAAGCTTCAGTGGATGGCAAGCAATTTTGCACAGCCTCCTGCCATGTCTGCTACTGGTACTCAGCCATATATCACTGCCTGCAGATATTAAAAGATGTTCCAACCCAGCCACCTGAGGGAAAGAAAACAAGAAGCATGCCTATCAGTGCAGCTCTGCTCCAGATAAAGATATACAGATTATCAGATTCTATTGAATCCCTCAGCAGCAACTGAGATGTAAACCTCAATTCCTATTAATAGTCACTCTAGGCCTGTCTCTTCTATCTTCCATTTTCTCTCCTCTTAACCTCCTGCCTAATAAAGGTCAAGCTTGTTCAGCCATGGAAAAATCCTCTCTTGCAAGTCCTTGATGAAAGGTAAGGTAAGACAACAGCCCAGGTAGGGAGTGGTACAATGGAACAGGGTGTACATGTGCTGAGGATTTGGTCTGATTCCTTTAAAGCCCACAACAAGCAAAAATATCACCCACTGATTTGCAGCAAGTGAACTGCAATCATCAGAATCTGAGTTTTCTTGTCTTTCATGGTTATTTTCCCTCTTCTCTTGCTTCTTTATTTGTGTATATTTATGTTTTTGTTCCTTTGGCCTAAACAGCAAACAGGATTTGACTTTAACAATAAAGCTCCAGTCCCGCTACCTAGAATCATCTCCTTTTTTCACAGAAAGGTCATTTAGTATCATCTGAGAAAGTGACAAGCAGCATATTTTCTTTTTTCTTCCTCCTTTAAAGGATCCTACAGCTAAAGCAGAATAAAGAGAAAAGGACCAAAGTAAAGATGCAGTTCAGTATTAACACCTCAGCCACAGTGTTCCTTCCTCTGGTTGTGTTAAAGATAAACTCCAGTGTGCTGGGTATTCAAGTACACAAAAATTATGCAAAGATTTCTACACTTTGTTCAGCTGGATCGCAAAAATCTTAAGGCTGAGAAGCCCAGGGACTTCACTGCGCCCTGGAATAGAGAAGCCCATTTCCAAGTTGTTTCCAAGAGGGAATGAAACACCAATACCATGCTGGGACATCAGAAGGGCAAGGTACTTCCCAAACTCAGCACCCCTAACTTGGGAGTTCTGTTCCCACCAAGCAGATTCTGTACAAACCTGTGAAGAGCATTCTGCCAGCCCAGTTCACGGCCTGGAGTCTTAATGCCACCAGATGTTCCTTGCTTCCTGTTCATTCTGTAGCTACACACTTGGCCATCTCAGCAAGGACCATCAGACATATGCTGCTAGAGCTTCAACCCACCAGCTCATCACCCCTTTCCTGGATGGAAGTGGAATAGGGCAAATGATGCTCATTTCCCTAAGTGGAAACATCTACTTGGCCAGAGCCACCATGGAAATACACATATTTCCCAGAAGGTGCTGCTCCATCTCAAACTGAATGCAAAGCAGCCAAGGACTTCCATTTCTACACTATTATCCAAAAATTTGGTGATTTTTTTTAAATTGCACAGAAAGAACAGACCAGCCCAGACCTCAGGGGCCAGTCCCCCAGCTGGTGTGAATTAGTCAAGCTCCTTCAATACAATTAGAGTCATTTACTCCCACTGAAAAACTACTTTAGAAAAATGGAAGACTAAAAAGCCAGTATCAGGGTCCAGATTTCAAATCCTCTGCCCAGCCAGACTTCCAGATGGTATCAATCTGCCTGGACAACCCAGAAAGTCTAAACAGATCTCTCGAGACTCCCATTTCAATGCTTTGGATGGTGGTGCAGCACAGGGAAGATCCTGACCTCTCTAGTTGTAATCAGGTGGAGAAGAAAATAAAAGAGGCCAAGGCATTTTGCTATTGCCATGGTTTCAAGACAGTGACCAAGATTAAAACAGTATCTAATTTTAATTAATGGGCTCCTGTCATCAGCCCTTTCTTCTCTCCTCCTCTACGATAGCAGAGTCAGAAGAAAATTGCCAAATCTAGTGCAAAGGCTGACAACCTTCACAAAAAGGTCTTTGTATGCAAAGCTTTAAGAGGAAGCACAACTCAGAACTCACCAAAAAAAAAAAGAAAAAAAAAGACATCTGCATGTTTTTCCAAGTTTTGTGCTTGGTCTGAAGGGGTTTATTTTTCCTGCAGTGCTGTGAGTGCAGTGCTGACTGTCTCACAGCGAGAGCCCAGCTAGGGCAACTGCCAGCATGTCAAAGAAATCAGGTAACAGGGGGAACGGGTCCATGAAGCAGGAGAGCTCATCCATCTTCAGCTGAAAACTCCCTTCAAGACCAGTCTTTTCTGTGACTCCCAGCTACTTAACTTATCCAAATGCCCTTTTTTCTCAACAGACAAGACCACACAGGATCTAACCTGCAGATTGTGTTGCCTCAACAGAGGCCAACACCAGATGTTTTGAAAGATAATGCAGACAAACAAACAGGAAAAGCCCTATGATGGAAAGATAGGGAATAATCTAATCTCTCCCAAACAGTTCTTCACCTTAACCCCAAAATTCACCTCCAGTTTTAAAAGCTGATTTACTCCAGGTCAGTGGTTCTTCTCAAGAAAAATTACTGGGTAGACATCATTCAAAAACAGCAGTAATAACCTTGAAGGGACAGAAATACCTGAAGATGCTTGATGCTTGACTTCACCAGCAGTGTTCGAAAGTCATTTGCACCAGTTTTAAAAAAATATGTTGAATTTCTACTATCTAGTGAAGCAGTTTATTCAGCCAAGAAATTTCTTTGGTCTCCTCCTTTAGTAAACCTGCTGCTTCCAGTCCTAAAGACTCAAGACAGTAGCCATCACAGTCACTGTCAGACTCCCTGAAGCCAAGTGGATCAAAGTTACTGCACACAAAGTTACAGCCCTAATATTAAGTCATGCAAAATGTTCATCACTACATCTCTTCCATACAAGTCTCTTTAGACAAACCACACAGTAATGTTTCATTATAGAGCACAAACCTATTTACATATTTTAAAGCACATTGGGAGGTCGTTTCCTGACAAAACAAAGACATTTTAAAGCATATTTACTGTCTGTGTTTCCGCGTGTTAAGAAAAAATTTTGATTACAAGCGGTGATTAATTGATCACATACAGCGCGCGTGCTTTGGAATTGCTGTGAATAGAATTGCATTGAAAACATCCTAACAAGGACATACCCAAATATTTGAAAACAGACAGAGCTGCAAAATGAATGCTGAATGTCATTCAAAGCTGATAATAACCATCAGTCAGTGCCAATAAACAAACAAACAAAACCTTTTGGGTTAACAATTATTGAAAGAGTTTTAAATTGCTGATTACTATTGTAATATCTGAGATGGAGAACAGCTGAATTTCTGCATGCTAAGAAGAGCTTGCTCAAGTAGCAAGGATCATTTTGTATACGAGCAGTTTTCACTCCTTTGTGGTACATTAGTACATATACCTAAGGAAGAAATCAAAATTATATGCCATATCTAATAGGAAAAATAAAAGCAAAGGACTGCCAATGTTGCAAATTTTCTTTTTTTCCAGTAGACAAGGAAATAAGCCCATGTTTCTCTATGTCATTTTTCTAAAATGTTGATATTCCAGTTCATTTAACTTAACAGAAAATTCCCAAAGGTAAATGGAAATTAACTCTCTCTGAAACAAACTAAAAACCAAATAACACCAAAACGAAGAGACCCACAGAGGTAACATGGGAATAATGAGGGATGCTGCTAGGCAGCTGGCAACCAAAACAACCACTTTAAACATCAGTAACTCTCTCCCAAGAGCTGAAAAAAGATTTATGCTCACATCAGAGTGGAGAACCTGGTTCTCAGGCCTCCTTTGCCACTGACACACTTTCCATTGGGGAGAGCTGTGGGACATCAGGCGTAGGCCACATGGGGGTCTGTTCAGTGAAGATAAGGTGGCAGTAAAACCCCAGAAGTGGCAGGAAAACACTTGGATATTGGCCTTCCTGAGCATTTTAGGGCACCAAGACCCCAGATTCCTACCCCTGATGTAAGGAAAGAGGAAGGGCATAGAAAAGGTCTACTAGATATGAAAAGAAAAAAGACAAAGGAACAGTAACTCCACAGTCCCTTACTCCTAAGGGGCAGCTTTGTGCTGTCTCAGGATCTCATTTGCAAGCTTAATCCCTGTCAGGACTGCAAGGCAGGATACCTATGGTAAAGGGTCAGGACTGCAGGCAAAGGGGCAATTTATTGACAGCATCTGGGAGCCGTTGTCTCCCTTGGTCCTAGTGCCCAGCTATTTGGGGAGAAGGACTTACACCTTCCCTGTAACAGGTACCAAGATCCATTTCATCCACACTGCTACCCAGCATGACATTTAGATGTCATTCTCTAGCAGAGAATGACAGAAATTAAAATATTAAATAAAGCCTTACTTGCAGCCTTCCTATCCAGCAAGATTTCTGCAGAGCCAGCAAAATAGTAACACAGGAAGGAAAATTGCTGATTAATTCCCTGTGTTTTCCAGTCTGCTTTGCATCACTTTGTGTTGGGATCAACAATAATTCAGGGCTCCATAAAACAATTCCAGAAGCAAATAGGTAAACTCCCAGCCTGAAGTCATAGAATAAACTCACAGAAATTTTGAATAAGTTAGATGCTTCCAGCCCTTGTGGTCTTCATGAAAATCACCTCTGGTGACTAAGGAACTAGTTGTGTCCATCTCTCAAATGCTAATCTGAGGGGCCTTATAGAAGGCAAGGAAGTGGTCTTTTAGGGTTTTTTTTCTCCATCCTTTATTTTTTTATTATTTTATTTTGTTTTAATTTTTAAAGAGATGGTGTGCTCCAGACCAGTAATTTAACCTGCTAGGAAAAAAAATCTGGAACAACTACACCATCTGAAAACAACCTAGGAGATAACAAATAAATGTGAACTTGCCAACACAGATTTCTTGCAAGAACAAATATGATCAGACCAATAGAGGATAATCTTATAATATCATAACAGCCTGTATAGAAAGAGCAATATAACGTCAGTAAACTGTTATGACATTCTCATCAGCAAGTCAAGAAAACATGGCCATGATATTTTGGGTTCAAGTCTAAGACTATTTCTTAAAGCCATTTCCAGAAAGGTGTTGTCTACAACACCTGGTTGCAATGGCAGAAGCATTCTCCAGGAGCTAGTCCCAGCCCTGGCATTTATTTTCATTAGAGCTCAAACTAATGGGACAGAATACATTAAATTTGCAAAGAAACAAGGCTGAGAGGGACTTTATGGACAGGATTAGAACTCAAAACTGCAGAAGCAGTCTGAACGTGGTACAATGAAATTCAGTGAGGACAAATCACAGAATATTCTGAGTTGTAAGAGACCCACAAGAAACATCAAGTCAAGACTTGGTCTGTACTGGGATCCAATCCATGACCAAAATGAAAGGCTCTGCATTTTGGTGTGATGACCAACTGCACTAAGGATGGAACAGTAAGACCCCAGAACCCCCCTTCTCCAGGCAAATCTGCCAATTTTAACCCTGTTTCACAACAAATCACTTAGTTCAGGGCATTTTGAAGGAGGGATTCACACCCCACTCCCAGCAACAATTTAGGGACTACCCAGTAAGCAAAAGCAAACCAAGAAAGCCCCTACTTCTCAATTTCAATGATATGGAGCAAGAAGGGGAATGCTAATGGATTGATGGGGAGAAAAAATAAGCTCCTACTCTCTTCCCATTGTTTTCAACCATCTGGTATCTGCTAATTCCCACTCATCATGGCATGGATTGCCATGATCTCCCTGTGTCACAAGGGCTCTGAAACTCTCCTGGCAGCAGTGTTTGTTGGTGTTGTCCTCCCTCCTTCTCCACTGAGGGCTGGAGGAGCTTGCTGCTCACCAGCAATGACAGCTCATTGCTACACCCTGGGATTTAAGCATGTTTATTATGCATGTAGGCCCTGCTCCGTGCTTCCTGGTAGATGGAGACATACCCCAGTCCCTTCGGATAGGTTTCCTTTGTAGAGCAGGCAAGAGGTAGACTTGTGGCAAATAACATTACTCGTAAGTAATTTTCCCTTACTTTATATAAGCAAATGCCTTTGATATACAACAATCCCCGACATGTTCAGGTTACATGCTTATTTTAAGATCTTTTGTTTACTTTATGATCTTCATAGGTCATTGACATCCCATTTAGCTCTGGTGACCCTGTTTATACAATCGCAATATACATTAAAAAGCGTTCCTTTGGATAACATTAACATTCTTGATCTTAATCCATCACATGGGCTAACAATAGCTCCAGCTCAGATGTGTACGTAGCTGTTAAAAGCTTTAATGTAAAATCCAATACACATATCGAGTGGGAGAGGCCTGATCAAACAGATTGGCTTTCTTTTTTCCATTCTAAGTGGCAGAGGATCCAGAACTATGTAAACTCTCAGAAAATGCACTGCAGGACCCCTCCAGCCACCACTCAGTGCAATTAGATTCACTAAAAAATGTGACTTTTCCTCCCCCCTCGTGCATCTCCAGCACGTGACACTGTTGCTGGAGCAGTCAACCACCTCCAGGAGCTCCGATTCCTGCAGTTCTCCCACCTCCCAAAAACATGAATCGGTGCCAACCTGGTATTTAATAGTCTCTCCTGGCAGAGGAACAAAATTTCCCTGCTATCACCCTGAGGGCTGCAGTTTCTCTCACATGATGGGCCAGGAGTGCCTACTAGCAATTTCACTGGGAAGTCATGCTGCCTGCCATGAATTTATTGACTTACCTGATAATTCTCTGCTACTGTCTGCCCACCTGTTGTGGGATGCACTCAGACTGCCATTGTAGGATCTGAGGTGAGAGCAAATTCTGGGCTACCCTTAAGGCTGCCATATCCCAAAGATTAAAAAAAAAAAAAGAAAAAAAAACCATAACCCATACCTCCTGCCCTCCAACAAAACTGTGGCTTACTCCAGTGACTGGAGCTCTAGGGAAGTAATTCTGGGCTTCCCTTAAGGCTGCCATATCCCAAAGATTAAAAAAAAAAAAGATAAAAAGAAAAAAAGCAACCAAAACCATACCCCATAGCTCCTGCCCTCCAACAAAACTGTGGCCTACTCCAGTGACTGGAGCTCTAGGGTGGGAAGGCATTGGTATGTGTCAAGTAACTCATGCAGGAAACCAGAGGGTTCCACAAGAAAATCAGCCAGAATGGCTTAAAGCCACCCAGAAAGCAAACATGGTCTTCTTGAATGCTGAAACAGTGGTGAACCTTGGGTTGTGTTGTGGCAGCTATGTCAGGTGTGAAACTGAGAAAAACCATGATAAGGAGAGTTAGATATTTTTCCTTACTGGGCCTGGTGATGATATACAAGATATAAGAGATTATTATCCAGTTTGAAGACACAAAAACATTCTGCTTTTTTCCCCCTGTGTTTGTATCTGACTGAATTTATAGAGACAGAGTCCAAAGAGCACCATGCAAAGCAGCCTTCAGTCCTTTTGGTTTTTTTGTTCTATTCCAGAATGTCTACTTCTGTGTACGTAAAGAAGACAGCCTGGTGACCCCACAAGTCTCCTCCAGCATCATGTGCCATGAATTCTGCAATGCTGCTTCTGCAGCAGCTCTTATCTACTGGAGAAATACCCAAATTATAGCATGATGAAAGCCATAAAATGTGGCCGTACCTAGAACACGATGACCCTTCTTTTTGCCTTTTTTGTTTTCTCTTCCTCCACAGGTTCAAAAAATGACATTTTGGCAGGCACATGAATGTTTTTTGGGCTCAGCCCATATTTCCCAGGAGACTGGGTTCAGTTGCAGGGTAAAAGGAAAAAAAGTACTAATAAAACATCTTACACAGTTGCCATGACACACCAAAGGCAGGATGAATACGCTGAAGAGGACATGTCACATGAGGAGAAAGGAGAGCAGGAGGCTGGGAGAGCAGCTGACAGAGCCAGGCGACACGTCCTTGGGTCAGATGGTCACCACAACAGCTCTGGCACCTCTGAGCTGTGCCAGCTGTCCTACTGCCAGACCCTCTGTCATGTCTCTGATTCCTGAGGAACAGGAGAAATATTTGGGAAATTCATCATGAGGGCTGCCTGCCAGAGCTGGGCTGCAGAGGGAGACTGCCAGCTGCACCAGCACCTTTGCATCTCCCACCTAGCAATGAATAGCACTCCTGAAACAAGACCCTGGGGCTGCAAAGCAGAAGGGCAGATGATATCACACAGAGGTCTCCCTACTTATAAGTGACCAATTGTTTTCTCGCTATCATATTTGTTGGCTTCATATTCCCGTGTTTTTTCTGAGTACAAACTAAAGCTTTGTTCAAGGTGCACAATATTAAAATTTTAATTAAAATCAGGTCTCTAATTAAAAAATAAAATTTAAAATTCTAAGTGCGTGAAAAGTGAATAAAGCAAATTCCTCTAACACTGAATTAAAAAATAAACTTGCATATTGTCAGAACTGTAGGCTTCAAATCATATGTGAGCAAATGACTGCAAAAGGGTAAATTTATAAAATTAGGCAGGATGCAGTTTGTGCAGTGATGCAGTGCCAAGGGACAGAAACATAGGTGTGGGTGTTTGTGTACCTCGTGCCCAAGGGCCAGCTCTGCATGGGTGTATGTGCTGTGGATGCAGGGACTCATAGCTTCCCCCTGGAATGGTGCTGGTGCCTGGGAGGTGCTTCTGCAATACTCTCTTATTCCCAGCTGCCAGTACCCCACAACTCAGCAAGCCATTTGGGATCAGAGTGTTTTATTCATTGTGTGCCATTCCTTCCAATGGACAGCTTATAGGCTGCACATCATCTGTACCAGAGCAAACTGAGACCACATTTTACAAAGGGCAAACTCTGCTGAGTTGGATCAGAGTGTTTTATTCATTGTGTGCCATTCCTTCCAATGGACAGCTTATAGGCTGCACATCATCTGTCCCAGAGCAAACTGAGACCACATTTTGCAAAGGGCAAACTCTGCTGAGTTCAGGAAACCCTTTTTTTTTTTTTTTTTTTTTTTTTTTTTTTTTTTTTTTTTTTCACTTGGTGGTTTATCACATCGAGAAGCAAGAGAGCTTTACTGTAACTCCTCACTGGAAGGCCCAGGCTGCCAAAAGGGTGAAGCATGGCAAGGACATCCCTTTGGAGCAAACATGAAGAGGCAGGTTTCAGCACACATTCCAGGAGCTACACCGGTGTTCCTGTGGAAGTTCAGAATGGGGGCAAAGTGAGAGGACAGTAGAATTCCTCAGTTTCACTCCAGAAATAAGGTTTGTCTGATGTCCACAGAGAGGTTCAGGTTTTGCACAAATACAGAGCTCAAACGCAACTTTTGTGGGATGGGAAATGAACCTGCCAGTTTTGCTTTGCCAAAACCACATTTTAAAATGCTGCAAACTGATTTCACGCAGCTCTCTTCAACACCTTCAAGCTGCCTGAACCACCACATTATTTAAGATCTCACTCACCCTGTCTTTTGTGGTTCAAATGCCACCAGAAAAAATAAACAACCCAATACTGAAAGATTTCCCCTGCTTCATATGAGAAAGGAAGAGCAGCAAATCCTTGCAGCATCTGGCTCCTACTCTCTGGTAAGCTCTGGGGCAGTTTTACTCATGGCATTTCCCCTAAGGAAGGTGTGAACCATGGTGGAAGAGCTCTTTATAAATCTGGAGTTGATCCCCTCATCAAGCTGAGCTCTCTGAAACACCAATTTCTATTTCTAGCCAGGTAGCTTGGCAGCTATGCATTAACTCAGCTGCACCTTGAGGAAGGAGAACAGTCTTGAAGTGAGCAAATGTTCTCCAAGATGTTTTTAGCTGGTGAAACAAAGCTACAGGAAAAGCCTGGATGTGGCACAGCAATTTTTGTCTGTCGTTTCAGATATTTATACTGGAATACGATCATTATGTCTCCCATCCTAGCTTCTCCTTCTGCTCACTACTACAGGGAACATCATTAGGATGGCACTGCACTCTACTACCATAATAATGAAGATGTCACTAATTCACCATCTAGACTCCACTGCCTATAAAACAGGAGGAGAAAATAGGATGTGAGCATGATAAGGACCAAACCCATTTTGAACACAAATATACTTGAGAGGGGAGGGGAGGGGAAGGAGGAAATTAAAGACAGTCATCTGAAAGAATTTTTCCAGTCATCAGGCATTGCAGTGAATGTGCAGGATGGAGCTATGACCACCAGCTACAGTAGCAGATCCCCCCAAAACTGGCCAGACTGGACCTGTCTCTGATATTTCAGGCCTTCTAATGTTTCTTGGACCCCAATTAAAGAAATTAGTGTAGGAAATATTTATAGCATCATGGAATATTCTGAATTGGAAGATACCCACAAGAATCATCTAGGTCCAATTCCTGTCCCTGCTCAGGATGGTCCCAAGAGTCCCACCATACACCTGAGAGTGTTGTCCAAATGTTCCTTGAACTCTGCCAGGTTTGGTGCTGTGACCACTTCCCTGGGAGTCTATTCCAGTTCCCAACACTGTGTGGGGGAAGATTCTTTTCCAGATATTCAACCTAAACCTCATTCATGCCATTCCCTTGGGCTCTGTAACTGGGAACCACAGAAAAGAGATCAGTGTCTTCCCCAGCTCTTCCCCTTGTGAGGAAGGTGGAGATTGCTGCTAGGTCTCCCCTCAGTCCTCTCTTTCCCAGGCTGAACAAGCCATATGACCCCAGCTGCTCCTTGTGTCACTTCTCGTCCAGACTCTTCATCATCTTTGTAGCCCTTGCTTGGATGCTCTCCAGTAGCTTTACATAATTTTTTATATTATGGTGCCCAAAACTGCATACTCTTTAGGAGCAATATTTAAATCTTAGCCTATCTTTAAAGCCCTAGTTGTGCAAAGACCTCTTCCCTAATACTTCCTAGACTTTTTCAGAGGATGTGAATACTCCTGTTTGGGGAAAAGATGTGAGCACTCCTGTTTGGGGAGGGAGGGAAAATTCAGTCCTCAAGACTGGCTCTGGTCAAGCCTCAAGTTCAAATCCAGGACAGATCAAAGAATTTGTTTTGGGTCTCTGTAAATGATATTTGGGTCTCTGCTTGTATGGAGACAAATAACTGCATTAGAAAAGACTGAGAGCCACATCTCTCTGTATCTTTTCCAGATATTCAACCTAAACCTCATTCATGCCATTCCCTTGGGCTCTGTAACTGGGAACCACAGAAAAGAGATCAGTGTCTTCCCCAGCTCTTCCCCTTGTGAGGAAGGTGGAGATTGCTGCTAGGTCTCCCCTCAGTCCTCTCTTTCCCAGGCTAAACAAGCCATATGACCCTAGCTGCTCCTTGTGTCACTTCCCGTCCAGACTCTTCATCATCTTTTTATCCCTTGCTTGGATGCTCTCCAGTAGCTTTACATAATTTTTTATATTATGGTGCCCAAAACTGCATACTCTTTAGGAGCAATATTTAAATCTTAGCCTATCTTTAAAGCCCTAGTTGTGCAAAGACCTCTTCCCTAATACTTCCTAGACTTTTTCAGAGGATGTGAATACTCCTGTTTGGGGAAAAGATGTGAGCACTCCTGTTTGGGGAGGGAGGGAAAATTCCGTCCTCAAGACTGGCTCTGGTCAAGCCTCAAGTTCAAATCCAGGACAGATCAAAGAATTTGTTTTGGGTCTCTGTAAATGATATTAAACTGCTTGTATGGAGACAAATAACTGCATTAGAAAAGACTGAGAGCCACATCTCTCTGTATTCAATATCCTCCAAGTTAGGATATTCACCTGGAAAGTAGGAAATATGGATTAAGGCTGTTGAACTCAATATAAACAGACCTCTGAGAAGAGCTAACAGTGGGCTGCTGAAGCCAAACCCAAGACTCTGCCATTCACTTTCCTTGGATCCCACAACCAGAAAAGTCTTTTGAGAACTGGCTAGGGAGGCCCTACAGGAGTGGGAGGCCCTACTCTCTGCCTCACCTTGGAGGTCTGCTCTAAGAATAAAACACATTTGCAAATGCCTCCAGCATTTCCTGAAGCTCCCTAGAACTTGCCAAATTTCCTCAAGGTTTTCTGGGGAATCCCAAATTCACCAAGGCTGTTCAAGCCTAGGAGTGTGAAATCTTATTTTCCAGTTCTTTGCTCAAATTTAATGAACCATCCCCTGTGTAACCTCCCTTGGAGAACATTTTGAAGCCCCATGTACTTCCCTCCCCCTCCACAGCCAACACAGCCAGCATCTGGCAGGAACCCCAGCGTTTATCTTTCCAAACTGGGTTGTGAGCACTTGGTTACACGAGTCACGCACACGCCACGCTGGACCCTGACGATGGAGGAAAAGCCACCGAGAGAAGGGAGAGGTACAATAAGCGCATCTGTCCTGCTGCTTCTTCAGCAAGAAGCTGCTAGAGAGCAATTTGAGCCAAACCTGAGCCACTACTCAGGCTGAAGAGGCTCTGGGAACCTCCATGAATCTGCCCCTAAAATAATGCTCTATTTTCCCCCTAACTATTACTGATTAATTAAGTGAACTTCAACGTATAGCAGGTCTTTGCTGCTGTTGTTATTTTCTGCATTACTGTTTTTTTGGATAAGATATACTTAGGGAAAACACTAGAGATCTCAATTAAGCAGCTGGGTGACTTATAAATATATATTTATGTTTGAAGCCTAAGTGGCCATTGGCTTCCCTACTGTTTTACTTAGCTAACAAAACAACTCTATCAAAGTAAGTATTATTCCAAAACCCAACTTCCTGCACAGAATGCTCCCATGTGCTCCATCAGTCTGCTTCTCTGATGAACTACATCGTTTCTTATAAACTGTCCATGGCCCATAAATTTCCAAGCATAAAGGCTATTACTGTGCTGTGCAAATCTGCTGAGAATTTTATCCCTATAACTTCATTTCATTTGGGTGCAAATGAGTTTGGTAAGAAAGTTGATCTACAAACTTTTTTCCCCCGTCTTCTGCTTTTGAGCTTATTTTGATAAGTAATACTTACTTGATTTAGGCTTGAGGTGGGCTTTGTTTTGACTGATTTCGGTCGGACTGCCTCTCCCTCAAATTGGCTTTCTTTAATAAATGAAAAAAACAATCTCTCAAACATTCCCCAAAAGCTTAAAGACAAAATTCACAATAAACAAAGGATGAAAATAGAGCAAACTGGGTTTTGGACCGCCTACTAGATAAATATTGCAAATCTACTCTCTTTTGTAATCCAAAGAGAAGAATCCTGCATGTATTCCAGTATTGGGAGTAATAACTGCTTCATAAAAATCCTTTCTCCTTTTTCTGGACCAAGACACAGGATGGTAGAAAATAGAGAATTTTTTTTTTTTTTTGGTGTGTGCATGAAAACCTCTTATGAATGTTTTGCTCATTTTTTTTTTTTTTTTTTTGGTGTGTGCATGTGGATGAAAACCTCTTATGAATGTTTTGCTCATTTTTAGCTCTCACAATTGCCTGTTTATGTTAGGACTCCTGTTGTCACATGTAGTGGATAGATCTTCAAACAAATTGCAGTCTCTCTGTCCACCAAGCAGAAAAATGACTAGATTTTGCCATCAGGTGCAGCACGAGGCTTGTGTTTTCCCTGGCTTAATTCCAATTTCCATAACAATACAAATTAGACTTGCTCAAGGCCATTGAAGAAGTGGGGGCATAGGGGAGAAGATGAAATAAGCCATAACTCTCATGGCTTTCTTCCTCCAAGCCCCAAAAGCAGTCAATCACAAGCAAAATGGAAAAAAAAAATAATGTGCAGAGGGATGTTTTGATATCTTGATTCTGGAGACTTCTTGACTACCTTGTACTAATTTCATTATGCTCAATTTAAAGGCCTTTTTATTGATAGATACCCCAGGAAATATGACTTGGAAACAGCGTGCTACCTTGGGATATCACCAACCATTTGACATTGGGGAGCTAAAATAAAAACAGATGTTTTAGGAAATAAGCAGCTTGAATATATCACTCATAAACCAATTAAAACTTTCTGTAGCAAGTTGACATTTCCCATGAAGCAAGCAATGGGAGTAAACTCAAATCAGTTGGCTGCGAGAACTACGGAGCAATTCCCAGCCACAGATTTTTTTCTTTTTTCTTTCTTTTTTTTTTACTGCATTGAAAATGATGTTTGGATTTAAAAAAAGAAAGGTGTGATAAAGAAGCAGTCTCACCTTGTCACTCTCAAACCCAGAATCTGTCTTTTCACCCTCACACTTCCCATTCATTGCTCATTAAGCAAACAGTGAGATATTCCTGCTATTGTTCATGTCTTGGCAGAGGATCTCCATGACTTTAGGTCCAAATGCACTCCAAAATAAGGCATGAAAATTGTTTCTGTTTCTTTCAGGTATTTAGTTAAAAATAGTTTGAGTGTTCTTGAGAGTACAGGGGAAAATGAACAGTTTGAGGAGTTGCTTGCTTATTTCAAGCTTTTGAAAATTTCATCCTTTAGTCTTTTGAGTCTTTTATTTTTCCCTAGTATACTTTGTTTTAAAATTTTATTTTGCAAAGGCAAGCAAAAACATCTAAGCACATGCTTAACTTTAAGCATTAAAAAGTCAATGGGATTTAAGCATGTGTTTAAAGGCAAACATATGCTTTAGAGCTCTACTGAATAGGAATGGTTTATTGAATCAAGGCTATAGACAGGTTAATAAAATGGGTTAATATATGCAATCTGGAAGCAAAAATTAAACAATATGTTTCTGGAATATTAGTCTTACAAGCATTGTCTCGTTCTAGCTCAATTCCCTAAATTACTGTTGGATTTGTAATGTCCTTGACACTGTCTCTCTCATTTCTTGAAGAAACACAGATTATTGTACTAGATTATAATCAGCTGGCTAAAGTACAGCTTGAAGCTTATGATTCTATCCAGAGCAATTCGGAACAAAACAATCTTACTTCAAAAGGAGTTTATCCACTAAAATTCATTTTCAAAGAAAATCTGCCAATCCTTTTCCACTGACACATACCTGTAATTCCCTTTGTATAAATATTCATGTGCTGTGAATAAGAAGTAGAAAACATTGTGTTATTTTTCAATATTTACTCTAGAACTAGTTCTACAAAGGTGCTTATTGTATGACAAAAGATAGGATTTTACACTCCCATCAAAAGTTGCTTCTAAATAGATCATAAAATCCATTGTGAATATTTAAGCCAAAAGTAATAACACAGTGTCATATACTCACACAGTATAATGTAGTAACACTCTGCATTTTGACATCTGCCCAGACAGATGTTTAGAACAGAGTTCCTCAGATTCTTCCTTCTTTTTTTCCTGTTTTTTTTTTTTTAAGTTGGATGGAAAAGAATCTGGGAATCATCTTTTATATCGATGCTACTTAGTACAATTTAACTGTCAACAGATTAATTAATTTAAATGTAGTCTTACTGTGGAAGCCAAAATCTCACATAAGCCCTGAACAAAAAAAAAACCAATGAAAAAAAGAATAGTCTCCCAGCAACATCTTGATCTTAGGACATATATATATTTATACATTAGTAGGATGTAGAATTCCCATTTACACAATCTGTGGGGTGCACACAGAGAAAATGTCTAAAATCCCACAATTTACCTTTCTGCTCTTATCTCATCATCCTTAGCACAGGCAAGAGCAGCACTGACAGTCAAGAGATATTTTCCCATTATATTCCTTCAGAAAGACTACATTAATTAGTAGTTACTAATTATTTTGCCCATAGCAACACTTCTGGTAAATATCAAGGCATATATTTATTTAAAGTAGTTGCAGAAGGGTGTCTTTTTATAACTCTACATCTTGTGATTTCTGGGGTTTAGATCCATGTTGAAACATGCACATGACCACATGCTGACTGCCAAATTCATTGTAATGTAGAGCATGTTTCAGGGATAGTCCTTTAAACATAGTTAGCAGGATGTTTTTGAGGCCTTGCTGGTTGGCTTATTTATTATGAAGATTTGTCAGGCAGCATAGTTAAGTTAATCAGTAACCAATAAAAGATTTAAGTTCAGAGATATAAACAGGTTGATTTATTGCCCACAAAGGTTTTTGGCTTCTCAACGGCAACTCATGAAAACATGTTGCTATGGTTACTTTGGAAACCAATACCTTTTTATACCCTACTAATATATAGGAATTTGAGAAAAGTGTCTATTGCTCCCAGGTACCTATATGCAATTCTATTTTTTATTATCATTATGTCCAGGTACCTATATGCAATTCTATTTTTTATTATTATTATGTTTAACTTTTTAATTTTAGAATTTTTTTTTTTGCTATGCAAATATGTAAATAACCCAAAACTTTCTTTGTTTTGAAATCTCTGTGCTGACTCCATGTTTTCCTAACACTTTGGAGAGTCAGTCTCATTTTTTGTCCCTGCCTTGTTTATCATTTTTGCAATCTCCACCAAAAATCAGACCACATCATTTTAAAAACAAACGTGCCAGCCAAAGCATACTCACATGTTGTTACATCAACATCTTCTGCAGCATGTAAATCCAAAAGAAGAAAATCACAATGTTGAATACATCTAAAATTGAACGCAAAGTGTCCTGCTGGATTTTTTGTGAGGTCTTTTTGCTGTTTGCTTTTTGTGGGTTTTTTATCTTGCTGAACATGTCACTCGACCTCACTGGTGAGTATTATGCAAGTTTTTTTTCCCCTAACTGCTGTCATGATCACCTCTATGCTGAGCATGCAGTTTAGCTTTGGCTTGGGCTGGCTGGAATATGCACTGCACAAGATTTTCAAAAAGGACAATGGAATTGATCTCCCAGGATCCAACAGAGACACAGCAAAGATTTCAAGACACTGTGGGCTCCATAGCCTTACTGCTGTATTTTGGGGAGTAGTTTTTAGGCACCTGAATTTACACTTGGGTTTTAAAACCTTGCTGGCATTTAGAGTCAGTACGGAAACTGGACCATGATCACGCCTGTCCATTCTGTGAGTACCACTCAGGCCACCAATATTTCATTATCATCAAAAATTGCTCTACTGTCCTCCAAAAAACAGCTCCTGAGCCAATTAGACATTTGGCCCAAACTAATAATCAAACACCCACTCAGGTTTGTGCCATTCCAGCCCCTAACAAGGCACCAATGGAGGTGGAGGTGGGGCTGGACCGTTCACACTGCTCTGGATTCAGCCTACAAAACCATTAGCAGTGTCACCCAGCATATTGATTATCAAATAAATGATGGCCACGTGTGACTTGTGAGGCTAAAGACACTCTCTATCAAGGTGTTCTGATGACATCATCATAAACCTAGAGGGCAAAGCTCAGCTGGTTTATGATGTCACCAGAAGGCTTCTCTGGGTTGCTGCCATAGTTCATGGTCATTATTTTCTGTAACAGAGGAGCATATGCACCTACCTCCCAGCAGGGTTCTGATCCCCATTGGCCTTCCTTTCATGTCTACATTTAAGTAAATATATATTTTCATATATATATTTTAAAAACTACAAATAAATTTATGTTTTATTTTGCATGTATGTATTGCATATGTTGTGCACATACTTTTAACATGTATATCAAATTCACACATAGTTTTTGTATAATTTTCATGTGTGCGTATATATGTATATGTAAGAATTATATATATGATTTTTATATATGGATGTGTATGTGTGTGTATATATATATATATATATATATATATATATATATATATATATATATATATATATATATATATATATATATATATATATATATATATATATATATATATATATATATATATATATGTCTATAATATATAACCTACTCTCAGCCAGTGTTTACTGGCAAGACATGAGCCAGAGTTGTCAGGCCAGTACCCCAAGCTGGAAGAAGCCCAGCAGGAAGGCAGTGGATCTGGCCAACCCCCTGTGGAGCTGGAGCCCATACAGGATGGATGCTCATATTTTTGAATTTTTTTTTAATATTGCCATTATTTTGCTGAGAAGTCACAGCTACAAAGCATTTCCTAACCACTACAATCACTGAAGCTGGCAGCAGCCACAAGTCATTGATCTCCAAGGGACGCTGCATTTCCTCTACAAAGCAGCCCTACAAAGGCTGGTGCCACCTGACATGGGACAAAATAACCCTGGGGTAGAAAACACAGACAGGGAGCAAAACAGACAGCAAGAAAGCTGAAAAATGCAACCTCTGGCCTTGTCTCCTCTGTGGATCTAAAGATGGGGATCCCCCACCTTGCACCATGCATCCAGCCCTTTCCTAGGGAATGAGGCTCACATTTCCTTTAGAGACAGGCAGGCAGGAAAGCTACATCATCTGGTGGCTTTGGCACAGCCAAAGCAGTACACCACAGCTGGATAGCTGATCTGTGCCTTTCGCCTCACTGAGAGGCCCTACCACATGCTACAAAATGCTTTAATGTCCCCTTAACATGCTGTATAAATAATTTCCGTATCCATTCAGTGGTGCTCACATGTGGTCCTTTGAAAGAGTTAAGTAAAAATTACAGTACCAATATATCTTTGAGATGAAACAATGACATTTATAGGTCATTGTAATCCATTCATTAATTAATTTTTTTATCAGCCTTCCATATGATCCATATGATGTCTTCTAAATGCTAAATTTGTCCTACAGAACAGTTTTAAGAAATAGCTAAGTTTTTAAAACGGACTTGAGAAGTTTCTTAACATTTGAGTTAACTCAGGAAGAAAACAAAAACTTGCATTCCCATCGCAGCCCACAGAGCCCTTTTTTGAGGCAAAAAAAGAAGGAAAGAGCACAGTCCCTTGCTGTCCAGCCATTACCACAAAACACAGCCACACACCCGAAGAGGTGCTGCCCCATTCCTGCAGCTGGGGCTGGGATGTGTGTGTAGCTCCTTCCCTTTGGGGAGGCCGTGCAGGGCGCTGCCATGTGCCGTGCAGGAAGGCACAGGATGAGGAGTGGGAAGCAGAGTCATGTGCAACACTTCCCTCGCTCCGCTCCCTGGGAGGCAGCAAGGCCGCAGGAAAGGCAGCTGTGCCTCAGCACTGATGGGATGCAGAGACAGTGCTTGCTTTCTGACAAGGGAAATTATGTGGCAAAGGCAAAGGATGGATTCTGCCAGGACTTACCTTTTTTTCTTGTTCTTTCCTCTGTCGTATTGATAGCGTACATCTCCAGCCTCATCCACCCTCCCCTGGCCCCATCCCACCTCACTGTCAGTGCATGAGCCTGACAGCCCCAGGTTTTTATATTTCACAGAGATCCTCAAGAGCCAGCACAAAGAGAAAAAAGACCTTTCAACTGGCCTATTTAATGATGAGGGGTCTGCTCTGTTAGTGATATGAAAGCCCAGATGTGATACTCTCCAATTTACAGCGAGGTGTGCCTAAATCCTGCTATGCAGGAATAGCAAGAAATTAATGTGTTGGTATTCCCCCTCTCAAAAGTAGTCTACAAGTCCTATTTAGTACCTACCTATTTTTAGGCACTAAAAAGACCTCTGATTGGCTCAGCTCTATCACTTAAAAAAACTTTACAAGTTTTTTACTTGCCTAAAGCACAGTTTCATAAATCAAAGATCATTACTCTTATAAACCTGATAGAAAAGCTGCAACTCAATCACATGCCAAGACACCATCAGGCCAAACAACACCCTAAAAAAATGGTTTCAAGGCAGCACTTCCTTTTCAAACTGTGCAGTTCCTTGTTTCTACATCCTGTAGCAAATCCATTTGTTTATCAGTGTGAAGTGCGTAGCCTGGATTACAGGCTGAAGCACAGCCTGTGTGTAAACCAACATAAGGATATTTCCTTGCCCTCATATGAAAGTCACTCTTGGGTAATCTGTTAATAATAATCCTTATTAATTTCTTAAATGCTTGTGTAGAGAAACAGAAATTCAGGTAGGGCTTCCTGAAGCAGGACATCAGGAAAGGAGATAAATACAGCTGGATCACTCAAATGTAGGGTAATAAAGAATTGTTGTGAAATAGTCTAAACCCATCAAAACCCAATCGTGGCATAAAGTTCAGAGGTATCTGTTGAACCAGCAACAGCACTGGTGTTCCTTGTGAGCACCTTAGTGGGACTTCACACTTTCAATCAATGGAAAACAGCTGCAGGGTATTCACTGCCACCCAAGTAAGTGCTCCAAGAAAGTGTAAGTAGCAGAACAGCCCAGTTAGAAAGCCTTTCACAACATTTTTCATTTATTTAAAGATTTTCCTTACCTATTTTAGCATCATCAGTTCAGCCCAATAAATTTATTGGTTAATTTATTCTCTGTGTGTGCATGCATGCAGGTATTTAAGGAAAAACACCAAGAACTCTCTCTCATCTGTAGACATATGTATGCTACAAACAACAGAATGAAATTTTGGGTGATTTGAAGCCTATTCGCCTTGCCAAATAAAAATTTTAAAGGGCCACATCCTCAGTTAATATGATCTGTCTCTGATGCCAGTAAAATTACTCCAATTTAAACCACTCAAATATTCAACCCAGAGATGTGAAAGAGCATGGCATGTGACAAGATTGCTGGAAAAGATTGTATAGCACTGATGGGACACATGAATGCTTCAATTTCCTTGGAAAATTGGTTGAAAATTGGGCATCCAAATAGTCACCATGAGCAGGAAGAATTCTGTTCTTCTTCTCTCCAATCTGAATGCCCATCCCTGCCGTGGATACCTCACCTTTTTGGGAGAAAAAAAAATGTGCTGTTGTCGCATAAGTAGGGCAAAGAAAAAAATACTATTTGAATCATAATTTCAAAAGCAGAATTTTGACAAAGCCATGTTTTGAAGGGGCTACTCACAGGAGAGGCATTGTCATACCAGGTTAGAAGATAACAAGTACTGGCAAAATAAGGACTAGTCTGTGCTCCTTCTCAGTTTCAGAATTATTGCTTATATTTCTACTTTCTTAACAAATTATTCCATTGACACTACAAAGCAGAGGGCTGAGAGTGAAGGATAATACACAAGAGAGCCCCTAGGCTGTTACTTTGGATTATAAGTATCTAATTTCAGTCATTTAAAGTAAATTCAGTTTTGTCAAAGACTCCAGCCCAACCTATAAAACTCAGGTCCGGTGAGCATGACAGCATGCCTTGGAGGAACAGGGCTACAAGAGGGAAAACAAACAGCTCCATTCAGCTCCTTAAAAGGCCTTATTTCATCTAACCATGGAGTTAGTACAACCCTCTTTGATTATGTGCACTGTAAGAGAGCGAGTAGTTTCAGTTACAAGTTGTTTCTTACACATCCCATCCTTTTGCGTGGGTTTTTACACCCCCAGCAGAGAAACTTCCATAACTGTGCCCAACAGAGCAGGGAAGGATGAGAAAGAGAGGGAAGATAAGTATTAAGAAAGCAATTTTTAGGTATTTAAGTATTTTAGAAAGCGAGGAAGAATGCCCTGTGTGTTATTGGAACTATGTGCCATTTGCACTTGTATGTAACTGTCAGCCATCCACTGTGACTATGAGGCAATAGAACAAAACAAGTCCAGCTCTCCTCTGCACTGGGGGTAATTGGAGGTTACCCCTTTATTTCAGGGGACAGCTTCAAATTTCCTGCTGGATTTGTCTCTGAACAGCAATAAACAGCCATCCATAGGCCCTGGATGGCAATCAACATACAAATTTCCCAATTTTTAGCTGTTGAAAGTGTAGTCTTGATTGAATCCCCTTTTATTTAAGGACTGTAGGCCTTGGAGAGCTTTAATAAATCAGAAATTTCTGTACCCTGAATTGCACAGTTCATCCTCCCATACACTTGTGAGGTCAACCTGTTTTAGATAGGAAATCTTTCACCAAGTCCCTCTTTACTCTGGACTAAAACGAGTTCCTCAAGCCACCATTTGAAGCATGGTGTTATAGCCTGGGTGTGCACATGGAAAAGATTAAGGCTACACACTCATTGCATCTCAAACTGGGGCTTGAGCTAAGTCAAGGTCTTCTGCACCTAGGGAATATGGAGAGCAAGGTCAGAGTCTTTCCCTGGCAAGCTCAGCTCACCTGCTCTGTGATGACACTGAATGATGTTTGTTTAATGCCAGTATGAAACTCAGTTCATAGAGATCGTTTAAAGAAGTAAAAATCAAGGGATTGTATTATTGTTGGTTTTGTTGTTGGTGTTATTATTATTATTAATTACATTTGTTGTTGCCATTGTTGATGAAGGGCTTTTCTAATCATAGTAACTAAATAGTATTTAATGCTAAATGCTGCCAAAGAGTGACAAACTCCTCAAGAGCAGCTCCTCAGCATCTGTTTGCTAAAAGCTTGAACTTCCCTTGTTCAAATAATAACCTTGTTTAGCAACAGAGACTTGAACAGCTTTGGAGGCCTCCAAAATCGAGTAGATATTTAGATGTATAATGAAAATTATTTTTTGTTGTATAGACTGAAACACATAAATATATCTATATATACATACACATATAAATAAAATTTACACTGTGCATCAGTCAAGTGTTTGAAACTTAATAAAGCAGAAGCCAGAGCCCTTTAAATCAAGAAGTGTATTAAAAAAATCATCAATAATCAGCCTCACTATTTGCCTACCTAGGAGCTAGCATGGCTGAGAGTAAGGAGGCAGGTGGGATAGGCTGCAGTGATGTAAGGGTGTAAAAAGTCCATTTGGAGCAGAATGGGGTCATGGGCTCCAGCCTGCACCACCAAGAAGGAGATTTTATGGCACGTCCCTCCATCTCGCCTGCCTGGGCAGAGCTTTGTTAGGGCTGCTGGGGCTGTGCCTGGTCCTCTTGGGTCAGAGGGGAGCAGATGCATCCCTTGGCTCATGATGAGGCCCAAGGACCATGCTGTGCTCTAATAACAGAAGGTTTACATGGCTGCAGGTCTCCCTGTTTGCATGCAAAGAAAGGCTTGCTAAAAAATTAAAATAAAATGAAAATTCTAATTTTTTAATTGAAAAATAAAATAAAATAAAATAAAATAAAATAAAATAAAAATAAAATAAAATAAAATAAAATAAAATAAAATAAAATAGCAGTTACTTCTCACTCTAAGTTACTTCCTTCCAAGAGTTTCCCAGCCCTCATGCTGGGAAAAACAGAGGTGTCTATCCCAAGGGAAATGCTGACCTGTCCCAGCACCCAAATCCATGCTTCCTAGTTACACTCAGTGTCCAAGAGCCACAATTCCCTGCTTTGTTCTGTGCCAAATTTCCAAAAGGAGAACAGCCCAGGCTGTAGCTGCTCCATCTCTGGCAGAGGAGGTGAGCCCTCAGCGTGAGAACATTTTGCCAAAGAAAGAACCACCCCTCCAGCACTCACATTACATAAACAAGATAAGAAGTCCTTCCAGCCCAGACCCTGGGCCTTGTGGCTGGGGCAGGAGGAAGGAAGCTGGGAGGGCAGCCACAGCACTGCTGTCCCTGCCAGGCTGGAGAATGGAGAGGTTAAAAGGGCTCCTTCTTCCTCCCCAGGACAAAGATCTCCCCCTCAGCTGTTCCCACCACATCCAGCGACTTGCTCAGACAATTGTGCAAAGACAATGTCACAGGGCCTCAGGTCTCTGTAAGTCTCAAGGGACTTTCCACTGCTCCAAAATGAGTCCTTGCTGTCTGCTGTTTCCTGATGTAAACAACGCGCTCCTTGCTGAACACCCTCCACCTCAGCAGCCTCAGTGCTGGGTGACTCCTTTACCTACGTTGCTGGTGCCAGCCACATGGCTGTGCTTGGCAGAGAATTTTGGTAAAGCACCTTCCCTGGGCAGTATATCCAATATACCCAGTAGGAGATACATGGCAATAATAGAAAAAGGGCATTCTCCTGTCATAATCCTGAACTGCTCATTTTGGTCAGTCCTTGTCCGTGATCCCAAAGCTGAGCTGAAGGCCTTCACCAGCAGCTGCCTGAGCTGCACAGCAGAGGAGATCCTCTGTGTCCCCCAGGATGATGTCCTCCACTCAATGAACACAGTGACCTCAAAGGAGAGGGCAATCTGCTCTCAAACCACGGCTGCCAGGTTCAACAGGGGTGCAGAGACAGATGCTAAATGAAGCAGACCCCTTGTCTCTCAGTTTGGACTTGTACCCTATTCTGATATAGCATGGACATGGATTCAGGGAAGAGCTGGTCAGATTTTGGCAAAAATCCCACAATATCCTATAGATATGCAAGTCCTGGCTCCCATTCAGTAGCCAGACAACTCCTCCAACTCAAAAGAAAGGTAAATCTGGGTCCAAATCTGGGCTCGGCCTCTTGAACATCTCTCTAATAACTGCTGAGTAATTACTGTCAAGTAACAAGCCACTATCAAGTTCCAATAAAGAACATGTCTTGTAAGGAGAGAAGGAGGTGGAGGGAGGACTAATTTGCCAGGTAGGAGGTTTTAATGCCATCAGGGAAGATGTTGCTGGTCCCTTGCTTAACAAGGCCTGTTGTTAATTCTGCTCTGGGTAAAGGGATTGTAAGGGAAAGAAAGGAGGCAAAGGGAATTTTAAAAAATAGCAATCCAGCCAGAAAAGAGAATGTAGGTGATAGTTTCAGTTTCTGCTGCAGCCTGTGTTGAGTGGGGCTTACTCCCATGCTAGGACCCAAGGCTGTGTGGGAGCTCTGCCAGGCCAGCCTCACTGCCATGCATCACCAAAAAAAACTCTGTGGGTAGCAGCTGGGAAGGGAGGTGGAAATCCCACTCACAGGGACTGAGAGTGCAACATTTTAGGGAAAAACCAGGCCTGCTTTTTCACCACCACTTTTTTACCACTGATGCTCACAGCAGTCAGTGGTATTAACCACAGGCAGCAACTCACTTCAAAAAGTCAGGGGTGAGAAAGTTACCTACAAAGCACCTCCCATCAAGGGACAAACTGAAGCACCTGGCCAGTTTGCCATCCCATCAGCTGTGTCACCCAGCCCTGACTCTGCATCACCCAAGGTGTCCTTGGAAGCCGAAATCCCGTTGCTTTGCTGTTCAACATGTGCTTGGACACATTAGGTACCCTGCAAGAATAAGGTGGCAACATCAGAGTCCATGATGATTAGCACATCAAAAGGCAATTGAAAGGAAAGTAGGCTGTTAATTTACTCTGGTAAAGACAGTGACAAACTGTGGGGTTTTTATCCTTTATCTCTATCCAGGACACCAATAGGGGGGAAAGGTTTTTTTGTTGGTTTTTTTTGTTGTTTTGGTTTGTTTTTTTTTAACACAGGAGGTTTTTCAGGGGATTTCCCAGGCTTGGGAAAATGTCTTTGGCTGAAGTTTAAGTTTCTGGTGTTGCATGAGTTATCAGGACCCGAATAGAAGCTGACTTAATCCACCATTGTTAGGTGCTGGTCAATGCCAGGGATCGTTGCACCTGCCTGCACACGCTGCCCTTGTGCTGTCATCAGCAAATAGCTGAGCACTTCAGTAGCAAACTGATTTTATAGCTCTGAAAGGCTCTAGAGCTTCCAGGAGTACTTGGGCCTCACAACTACTTTCATCGTCAAAAAGTAAGCTCCTCAGGTTGCAATCCCCATCTGAGCCTTGTTCTCCTCCACACCCTTCCCATATGAACATTTGCCCAAGCACTCACTTTGATGTCTGCACAACATGGATGTTGTTCAGGAAAAGTTATTGGGTGAGTCACTGGGCTGGGATCCACTGGCAGCTCATCCTCCTCCAGGTAGGCTGAGGTGTGTGCAGCCCAAAAACTGCTCTTGGGGTTAAAGTAGATTATCCCCTGAAGAGCAAACCCTTTTATTGCTCCCGAGTCTTCAGCATCTTCAGCTGGGTTTGCCAGAAATGCCAAGCTGAGACTCGGCTGCTTGGCCTCTGCATAAAAGAATGAGTCTAGGAATTAATTTAATGGGTTAAGCTGTATATAAACCTCTGCAGTATGGCAGATATCAAAGAGCAGCACTGTTGCTTAAAAATTTACTTTTCCAAGCTAGACACAATAATTGGGGAGTGGGAGTGACAACCTAAACCTTGTCTTGAACTGCCAGCTGGTGAATTCCCCACAGGAGGTATCTAGCCTTCCCTCTTGGAGAAGAAAACTTCCCCCACATACCCAAACAGTCAGAACAGCAGCAGAACCAGATCTGAATCTGGACTGAAAGGAACTGATTAATTTCTATCTCTCAAGTTGATGCTAGAGCATTTTAAACTCTGTTTAAGCTGATAGAGCAGCATCCTGTTCTAGTTCTCAGTGTCAGTTCCTGCTAATTACAATTGTTCTTTCTGTGCAAATGCATTTCTTTTCTCTAGCCATCAGTTCTGCAAACCAAGAGTCAGGCAACTAGTCTGTTCATCCACAAGGTTTAACAACACTACCTTCACACCTTAAGAATTACTGTTATCGAAAAAACACAGTTGCTGACAGAAGTTGCAGCTCACACAGCACCTCAACATCTATTAGTGTTGCTAAAGCTAGATCCAATCCTTGCAAATGTTAAAGGCACTGGGTTTACTTCTGTGAAGTCAATGTCAGATAGAGTGGGAAAAATGTATTTAAATTTATATTTGCTTGTGTTGAATGTCATGTACAGATGTGCAGGACCTACATTTTTGCAGTCTGGTTCTACCCTTGCAAACATGTTGCTGGGCAAAAAAGAAATTGCCCTGGTGAATATGCACTACCTAGAAATTAAAATAGATTGAGTAGACCATAATAAATACATGCCAGAAAAAATATAAAGAATGTGTGGGAATGCCTATACTTTATCTCAACATTTCTTAGCAAAATAATTTCCTTATGGTGTAATCAAAAATGGAAAGCCAGCACCTAACTAAATTAAGTGCCACAAACATTAATAATGGTTAAAATTACCATTCAATTTATTTTTATATTGGATGATCTTCAAAGTTGTAGATTGAGAATTGCTGAAACGTTTTAGGGATTTGTTTCTCAAATCAGAATACTTCAGAGATGAAAACATTAACTTGAATTTTAACATATAAAAATCCTTAGTGAAAGGAAATAGATGTATTTTTTGCAAAGGAAAAAAAAAAGGAAAAGAAAAACTTTAAAAGTTCCCCTGATAGTTACAGATGGTTTAATCTTTGGAACCTATTATGTGTTCATTTTCCCTTCAGCATTAATTATACATAATTACCACCACTTTACCCATACCCTTTCAAAAACGAAATCTGTTTACATTTTTCGCATACGTTATATAAATGCAAGATTTTTAATGCAGTTTTTCCAGAAACGGGATTTCAATTTACCTTCTGAAGGACAAGGGGAGCCAGTGCGCGGCAAACCGATTTTATTTAAGTTCCTTTAATATCGCTTAATTACTTTTAAACTCTGGAAGCAATTAGCTTATCACCCTTTGAAGTGCGACAGGCGAGTTGCCGTGCTGGGGAGGAGAACGCGCAGCGCTGCCCAAGCGGCTCCTTGCGCGGGGAGATGCGCGGGGAGATGCGCGGCGAGATGCGCGGGGAGATGCGCTCGGCCGCGGCTGCAGGAGGCGGGAGCTGCCCGTCCTGCCGGGAGAGCGAAGGCAGGAGGCTGGGGAAATGATAACTCACGTTCGGCTAGAAAGGCAGCTTCTGGCTAGGGCTGAGAGCAGCGCTGCTGTTGTAAAAGATTGAGGAGGATTGTTCGCACTTTTCAACCTTATAATTTTACCCTGCGCGCAAACCACGAAATTGTACGGCTCAACTCTTCCTCCTTTTTTTTTTTTTTTTTTTTTTTTTTTTTCTTTTTTTTTTCCCCCTTCATTCTCTCTCTTTTCCTCTCTCCCGCCCGCCGCAGATCGCTGTCAGGTGGCTTTTTTCCCGGCCGCGCAGGGATCAAAGCGCCCGGGAGTAGAAGCGCCCATTGTGGGGCTGACACACGATCGCCCTGGGCAGGGGCACCGCCGGGCGCTTCCCCTCGCGAGTGGCATTTCCCCACGGGCTTGAGAGGGTGGGTTTATTTTGTCCTTGTCCCCACTTCCCCTGTGGGGAGACTCGTTCCACCTCGGTGCTCTCCTCTGCGGGTGCTTCGGAGAGGGGGAATGCCAAGGGAAGGGGGCACCTCCCTACCTCCCGACCCCAAACTCTCCCCTCCCGGCAGCAGCTCCATTATTTGCATGTCATGTTTATAACCTGGTGGAAACCAAGACTGATATTTGTGGTCGGGAGAAGATGACTTTCACCTCTCCGGATCACTCTCTTAAATAAAAAAGAATTGACCAGCTATGGGCGTAAGCATTTATCTTGAGTTTGCGGTCATTATCTTTATTATATTGCCTCTGCAATAAATAAATCTAGTAGTTACTACCCCACAATAAAACTGTAGTATATGGGACACCTTACTATTACTTTCTTAACAATCTGCCATCTCTTCACCTCTAAATCTTCCCTGTCTGCCCGGCCCTCGCGGGTCGCTCCCGGCCCGCAGGTGCGGAGCCTCCGCACCGCTGCCTCCGCCTGTCCCGCCCTGCGCTCTCCTTTCCCTTTTCCTGAGGATTCCTCCCAGAGAGGCGCCTGTCGGCCCCCCAGGTGCCATTCCTGCCCGCGGGCTGCCTGCTCCGGGAGGGCATTCTCGGGGGACCCCGTCTCGCGTGGGCATCCCCTGGGCGGGTGACCCGCCGTGGGCATCCCCTCGAGGGGATATCCCGGGGACGGAGGTCCCTTTGTGGGCATCCCCCAGCCCAGTGTCCACCTGTGGACATTCCCCGAGTGGGTTTTCCCCGTGGGCAGCCCCCAGGTAGGTGTCCCCCAGGGACACCCCCTGCCAGCAGGTGGGACCCCCCCCCCTTTGGGACCATCCCGCTCCTACACCGCCACCCCAGTCCTTCTATCCCTACCCCGGCCCACGGGGATGCTCCTCGCTTGTTAGGGGCTGAACCTTGACCACCCCTTTTTCTTGTGTGAGGGGTTTTTGTTTTGTTTTTTGGGGTTTTTTTTTTTTGGTGGGGGGAACGCTGGGGGGCCGGGGAACAGCCCCAGAGCAGAGGCTCAGCAGAGAAGGAAAGCACTGCCGCTGCGCCAGGGAGATTTCACCACGGCTCCCTGACTCCCGCTGCCTTTCTGGTTCTTTCCCCCCCTATTCCATAGGTAAATGTCCACGCAATAATATTTATTTACACTCAGGATGCTGCACGTATTTTTTTAAATTGTATTTTACCGGGGCGATTCCTTCTTGCTTTTAAAACAAGCGGCTTGGAAAAATATTCCCATTTGGGGCAGGAGCAAAGGAGAGGAAAAGGAGGGGTGGAAGCATTTTTATTTATACCTTTGACATTTAAAAGAGCATAATTAATTTGTCCTGCTTGCATTAACATTGTTGAGGAAGGTTTCAGAAAGCAAACCAGCAAAGGGAAGGGGGGAGGAAAAATAGAAGCTCGCCTAGAAAGCTTAGGATTTTTTTTCCCTCTTTCAGATGTGTAATCAATCATTCGAGTAGGAGGCAGCAAAATTGTAAAGATTCGATAGATTAAAATGCAAATGAAAGGTAGAAAAAGAAACATTAACATGGCAATCAAAGATTTAATAATCGTAAATCACGGTGGGGTTTTTTTGTTGCAGCTGCAGTTTGTGTGTTTTTTATGTTTTAATCATGTTCGTTCTATAAATAAATAATTTCTGAAACGAGACTAATTTTTCACTATTTTAACCGTGGGCTATGGCACTAAATATTTTTTTTAATGTATGGAACTCCAGATTGCAAACTATCAGACTAGGAAAAGGGAAAAGATAGCTAAGTTGGATTAGTTCACATTTGAAATTTTAAGTATAATGTCTCTGCAGTGCCGACCGCTTCACTTCCCAATTGAAATCCTTATAAAGTTTATTTGGAATCATGAATGTTTACGTACAGGCAGACAACCGGCGATTTTTTACAAGGCTAATGGTAGCTCAAACCCTCATTTCTGGAGGAAATATGGGAAAAAAAATATATATATGTGTGTGTGTGTGTCTGTATGTATTTTTTTTTCCTTTTCCCTATATGTGTACATATAGGAAAAAGAACAATAACACTTAGGCTGTATTACCTCCAAATTAAAGCGTTGCTAAATTTCCAAGGGAAGATTAAAGAGGGGGAAACCTGGGGAGAGAGCTGGTCAATACGGTGAAGGAGAAGCAGGAGAGTATTTGCTCTCCCCCCTCGGTTTAGCGCGGCTCCTGAAAGGGACGCTCCGGGACTGCCTAGGATGGCTGTGGCAAAACCAGCATCCTTCTGCTCTGGCTCACACGGGCTCGGCTTTGGTACCCCCAAGTCCCGGGTTATGGGGTGCACCGGCTCGTCCTCTGGGAAAACGGCTGGGAAATAATTCTTTGAACTTTTGGGCTCAGTGGATGGAGTTCATTTTGCGCGGCGAAGAGGGGGAAAAAGGAGTTAATCTTTACTTCGTTGGTAATCTTTATAGAGCCGAGGGAGAGGGAAGGGAGAGGAGGAAAATCCCCCGTGGGCTGCTCCGGTTTGGGGGCTTGCGGCAGCGCTGCCGTCTCTAAAGAGCGCTCGGCGAAAGGAAACCGGTACAAAAACCAGCTGAACGCGGAAAACGAGCCGCCTTTCTGGGACCTTCTCCTCCTCGCCGAGGGGGCCCATGCCCGTGCCGTTCCCCCCTCCCCAGCTCCTCCGGTGCGCCCGGCAGCGCTCCCCGCCGCCGGACCTTTCCCCGGGGCGGCCGCCGCTCCGCGCCGCGGGGCCCCGCGCATCCCCCGCGGCCGAGGGAATACTGCCGGGAAGGGCCGCGGGGAGCCCCACCGCAGCACCCCGCACCGCAGTCCTCCATGCGGTACTCGGGATTCGGGGGCAGAATCCACCAGTGGGTTTTTTCCCCAGCCAAATCACTTTATACCCTCTTTAATTTTTTCCCCTTGCTAGAGCCCTATTTTTTCCTCCCCGCTTCCTCTCCCCGGATCGGGGGGTCCCAGCAGGACGGCCCCGCCGGGAGCTGCACTGGCTCCGCACGCCGGCTGCCGGGGCCGCGCTCCGGGCGCTGCCCGGGACTCGCTGTCTGCCAGGCGGGGAGCGGGCCGGGGGCTCCGGGCCCGGGGGGTCCGGGGGGGCCCCGCCGCCTCCCGCAGCCCCTGACCCCGGCATGCACGGAGCGGTTCCATTGATCATCCCGGCCCGCCACCCCCTCCCTTTATGAGATAATGCAATTACAAACATCAATAAGGAGCTGCGAGGGGAATCATTATGCGGTGACAGTGATAAATGACGGTGCAGAAATAGCATGCTTTTTTTTTTTTTTTTTTTCCCTAACAATCCAGGGGCTTTGGGGGCTGAGCACAGTCACCAAGGTAACAGATGACATCCAAAATGGCACCAAAGGAAAAAAATGAACAGTCTTTCTTTTGCCTTTCACTCTTTTCGCCCTGCTCTTCCAAAAGAGTTAGTTGGGGCTTTGGAAGCAGCTGCCACACAGGCATGCGGGTATTTCCACACGCATTAAAGGGCCGGGGAAGGCTTGCTGGCTGTCACACACAAAGCACCAGCCCGGCCCGGGAGCTGAGCAGCCACCTCCAGGAGGCACCGGGAGCTCCCACCCCAGGCGCGATCGCCCCCGCTCCGCTCCGCGCCGCGCACCGCCCGTCCCTGCCCGCGGCCGGGGACAGCCGCCTCCTCCCGGCCCGCGGGAAACGTCCGTTCCATTTTATACACGAATAGAAATAGAAATAGAAATATATATACGTTATCGTCACGGGCGGCGTAGCAAGGTCAGGGGAGGAGAAAAATATTTTTCTGTTTTCCACGCAGGTTTAGGACGCGCGGAGCGAGACGCCAGTAGCGGGAACTTTACTCGCAACAGCGCCAGGGCTGGAAATATTCACAGCGCGGCCGAAAAGTGCCGCTTCTGAGCCCAAAAGTGCCTGTGGCTGCGGGTGGCACGGCCGAGCCGGCAGGGCAGGCACAGCCCACGCGAGTCCCTCTGCCTGGAGTGGGACTCGGCTGGAATTTGCTGTCCCTCGAAAAAACCCGCTTGGGGGTTGTGGGTGCCCATCCCAGACGCAGGGCAGGCCCCGCGCAGCAGTGCGCTCAAATTCCGCGCAGAGGAGATTCTGGCCCCTCTCCAGCCTCTGTGAAAGGGTGGGAAGGAAGAGCGCTGCGCTCGCCTTGCGCGGCAGCGCACGCACCCCCCCTCCACGGGGGAGGCGCAAAAATAAAGGGGGACGCGGGAAATCGGGACCAATATTTTAAAAAAAGAAAAAAAGAAAAAAAAAACCACACAAAAAACCCCAAAACCCAAAAAAAACAACAGAAAAAAAAAAAACCCACAAAAAACCCCAAAACCCAAAAAAACAAGAAAAACCAAACTAAAACCAGGAAAACAGAGCGTCGCTGAAGGCTGCGCAAACTTTAGTCCGGCAACGCGCAACATCCGCGGCGCTCCGCGGGCGGCCCCGAAGCCCCCGCACTGCCCCCCCGCGTCACTCTCCCGAGCCCCCAAGAGATGGCAGTCGAAGACGGCTTTCCTCCTCCTCCTCCTCGTCCTCCTCCTCCTCGGCGGCGGGCAGCGGCAGGACGGCGGGGCTGCGAGCCGCTCCCGCACTGCGCCCCCGCGCAGCGCCGCGCAGCGCCGCGGGACGCGCAGCCTCCGGGGCCGGGTGAGCAGCGGAGGCGCAGCAGGGCGGCCCTGCCCGGGCCCCTCCGGGCCCCCCCGGTGCGGTGAAAGGAGGGTAGCTAGGAAACAGCGAGCGGCCCGAAAAGGCGGAATTTCCAACGTGTAAAATGTTCTTAACGGAGCCATTGAGAGAGTGCAATAAGGCGTGAGGGGGAACTAATCTTCCCATTTAAATGTTTGTGGCAATTTTATCTAAATGAATTTTAATGCTAAACGAGGGATAATTCCCTATTTGTAACCCGTTTACTTCTCTTTCCTGTGCCTCTGAAGCTGTCTAACATCATGCGATGAACAATAACAATAAAAATACTGTCAAGGCATATTCTTCATTTTGAATGTGTTATAATTACAGCTGATTAAATGTCTTGGGATGTAATCGTGGGTTTAATTTGAAATGTGCCCCCCTCCAAAAAAAAAAAGGTCCCATGCAGGAAGGTCTGTGCCCCACTTCGCAGCGGCTGCGAGGAGAAGGGACGCGTGTGCCCTCGCCTGCGAGAGGGCGGTTTGTTTTTGTCTTTCAAGAAACCTTAAAAAACCCCAAAAAACCCAAACACGTAAAAACAAAACAAACAAAACGAAACAAAACCAAAGGAGAAAAAAAAAAAAAAGAAAAAAAAAAAAGCGAGCCCCGTTCATCCACGTTTTGGCAGAAAAATGTCACTACTCCGGCCTCACAAAGGAGGGATGTTCATCCTCCTTGGCGGTACAGCGGCCCTTTAAAAAAACGGGGGGAAAGGAGGAGAGGGGAAAAAAAGAAAAAAAAAAAAAAAGAGGGGGAGGAAGTCCCAGCCGGGGAGGAGAGGTCCCCCTTTGGTGGCCTGCTTCTTTCAGAAAGGTCTGCACTGCCTGCCTGCAGCTCTGCCTGCACCCCTGCCCAGCCCGGGGGCCCCCGGACTCTGCCCTGCAGCACGCCCGGGACACCTCCCGCGGGGGGTGCCGGCTGCCTTGGGAGAGGCTGGGGGGGGGTTGCATTATTTCGCCTTAATTAAGATATTTGTGTCGTTTTCCTAGCCCCGGGAATCTCAATTTTTTTCTTCTATAGCTGCGAGTTGAAGCAAAGGAGGTCTCGCAGCCTGCACGGGCGGGCTGGGCGCTCCCATTCCTGGCTGTGGGGCAGAAAGCACAAACGCGAGAGGAAATTGGCTAATGAGGGTCGGCGCTGGCCTTGCTCGCAGAGGTCCAGCAGCACCCCGTCCCCCTACAGATACGCACTGCCCAGCAATGTTTGCCAAGTTTTGTTTTCCTCCTTCCTCAGTATGCTCAATTCCAGTAAGAAACTCAGTAATTTGAACTGTGTATTAGGCTATAATTTGGGAGGGAGAGGTGGTAACACTATTTACAAATTTCTGTCCAATAATGCCCTACGATATTACATTTATTAAAAGGCAACAGTTCCCATCCTGACAATTTACAGTGCAAGTTCCAAGGAAGTTTCTTTATGCAGCGTAGCATTACTTTTACATTCTTTAAATATGAAGCTGATATTTAAACAGCAAATGATAGGTAACATCTCCAGAGCCAGCTGAATTTTGTAGCTGCTCGGCTCTCAGCCTGGGATAGAATGGCTACAAATACTGCATGGGGACAGGAAACAAATTTTGCAAGCAGTGGAGTCACCATGACAAAAAATAATTTGTTTTTATTTTAGATTCAGATTTCATTACTGCACTCAAACTACTACAACTGGGCTTTGAGTTATTATACAATCCAAACTGTTTCAATCAGAAACTCTAAGACTCAGTGTGCAATGATTATTATTAATAATAATTAGCTCCTTGGTTTCTTGATAGAAAAAGGCTATCAACAAGCATTTGTTTAACCACAACAAAAGTATAATTAGCTTATCCCACTTAGTAAATCTGTATGCATGCCAACTCATACCAAACTGCTACTTTTACAAAAAATTGCAATAATACAGATCATTTTTCCAGTCCTTTTTGCACAAAATTTATTTACAATGTATACATAAATGCTCCATGATGGGACTATGGAAAAAAAAATGCACACATGACCGATGTCTTGCCCAGAAAGAAAGTCAACATATTAAAAATAAATCTTCAGTCCATGTTTTGAGCTGCATAAAACAGGAAGTGATGTACAAGGTGATGGTTGCTGCATGGGGACAAGGATGCTCTGATGTGACAATTAGGCTTCAAATACACTGCCTTTCCGTTTCCATGCTTCCTCCTACCAGTCTCCTTAAGACACTGCCTGCAACAGCTGATTAATCATTGTTGATGACTTCAGTTTTTCCCATCCTTCCCGATTTACATCTGTTCAGGCCAATTCAAATATGGTGAGTAAATGAATTAGACATGCAAATTCACGCCCCAGGCTAGAAAGAGAGAGAGGGAGAGAGATGGGGAGAAAGGCAGAGAAAGGGAAGAAAGACGGACAGAGGAGGAGAGGGAGGGGGGAGAGAGAGAGTGTGCATGGCTGAAATCCTAGGATAGAAGAAAGATTCTTCTGCCTGACATAGTTATTTTAATGCTCTAAAAATCCTGCAAATAAGCCCTTTCTGTCATTTGCAGGATAAGTGTAAGGCTTCTTTTTTAATGTAAGGAGGCTTCTGGAGGAAGTGAAGAGCTATGGAAACAACACACATAGTGTGGAAAAATTTCACATTTTTTTTAAAAAATCTATAAGAAACAACGTAATATGGATAACAGTATAATAGCATTTTACAATATTTCACTCTTTGTTTTCTTAATGTCTTATATAGGTATTCAGCATGTCCCCAGAAGTTGACTTCAGTTGGTGTTTTCCTGCTTTTCAGGGTCCCTGTGAAGAATTGGAACGTCCCTTGGTCCAAAGTTGACGCAAGAACTCCATAGTCATTGCAGAAAGACAATGTTTGAAATCTACCATCGCTGCAGACAACGTGTATTTCCCTTAAGCTACTGAGCATGAATGTCCATCACTTGTCCGCTCACTGCTGGCTCGCCGGTATGAAGCATTGTGGGGCTTGATGCTGACATGGGCATTCCAGGGTGGGGTGGTCCTCCATGCATCATCATCGCTGGGTGGTGAGGGTGTCCAGGAATGTAGGTATGCATGGGGGGGCCATGACGCAGCTGAGCAGGATGGGGGGGCATCTGGGGCGGCGTATAGCTTGGCTGTCCCATATTCATACCCATTGGACTACCCCGAGACACATAATCCCCTGGCATACTTTGCAGCCCTGCAAAGGAAGAGAAAGAGGTGGCGGTGAGTGGTGGGGACCGGCTGTGGCATCGGGCCGCGAAGCTGCTCCGCTCGGGCGCGGGGAGGCCGGGCTCCAGCCCCAGGCGGGAAGCGGAGTCGTGGGCGCGCGAGCGCCCTCGGCTCTGTGGAGTTGGGAGTCTGCGCGTGGACTCGCAGTGACGGCAACAGGAATGGCCCCCAGGTCAGAAAGAACCCCCGAGAACATCCTCCCCCTTCCAAATACAGAGTTTTTGGAGACAAAACAGCTTTCTGCTTTTATGGTTAGGAATGTATGCAATGGGGATGCTCCTGATCTCGAAGCATGCCAGAGGCGGCGCCAGCCTGAGGATGGCTAATGCCACACGGAGGGCACTCAGGTGGGCTCCATTCCCCATGGCCTTCCTCCAGCCACCAGCCTTTGCCTTCCCACTTTTAAAAGCACACTGGGAATACAAGGCAGAGAATCTGCAGCAGCTAACGAGGGACTTGGGAGGAGCGATGGGTTAAATAGGTGTCAAGGTTTATCAACAGCTATTTATTTAGCTCTTGAGCCTGATCTCTTGGAATCTGTCCCAAATATTTGTGCCATTCAAAGAGATGCAATCCAGCAAGGACATACATCACTGAACAAAGGCCTCATATGAAGCCGAAATTGATAGGATTACTAAGTATGATTGCTAAATCAAACTCGTATTTTTAGAGACATTAAAAATATATGCATAATCAATAACAGTTATCAATTATTTCTTTACCCCCCTGATCACCTCTGGTTGCAGACGCCCAACTCAGTCAAACCTTTCAGTGGGTTTGGGAGAACAATAAGAAAAAAATTGGACCTAAAACAATAAAACCTCCTGCTTTCTGTGGGCCTCTGCCTTCTGCTTGGATTGCTGTAGCTGATGGGAACTGACAGGTGTATTGTTTCGGAGAGCTATAAGCTCCATAATCATCAAGGGTGAAAGGCATACGCTATTGCTAAGTAGGTTCAATTGGCTTTAGTTCTAAGTAAGAGCGCGCTGTGAATGCGCCGAACACCTTGGAATCAGGTCTCAAGGCTCTAGCAATGAATAGCTGCTTAATCTAGCCTAAAGGAACAGTTTTGAACTAATGAAAATTGCTTATAAAATATACTGTACTCACAGCTCTTTAATCAAAAAAGATGATAATATTTTTTGTAATAACCTATTAATTTAATTGGTCACGAAGCATAAAATACATCATTTAAATTTAATTGACCCAGAAACTAAGAAACAATATTTAAATTAACTAAGCTAGAAATTTTCATGATGAGGTAATAAGGCTATTGCATTCCCAAGCTCAGAGGAATGTTTTCACAGCTAATTGTTAAAACTTAGTTTTGACTTGGGCTCAGAGAAGACTACTACGAAATACACTTGCCCTGGGTAACTTCAAACCCTATGTTAATATAGGCTGGGGGCACAACAAAGATGCTGAAATAACTCTTTTAACTCCAGAAAAAGAGCAAGGGAAATAGAATCAGGCACCATTTAAACATGGTACCAAGTGTCTTGGTGTTTCAAACCACTTTACTATTAAGAAAAAAACAAAACAAAAACCAAAAATTTGTATAATGTATTTTTCCCTAGAAAAAGACAAGAGGGGGGAAAAAAACTGGGACAGTTTTTCTAGGCTTCCTTTGCGAGGTCTGCCACTGAAGATTGCATTAATGATCTCTATTTTTGTATACTGAATAAGTCAAATCCATTTGTCACACTGCAAGTGATGGCATACTTAATTTGGATATAGTCAATTAGCCTGGGCTAAGCTCCATAGCCTGCTGCGCACACCTCTATTTTGTATTCTCTCTTTTTCCTTTGCCACACGTAATCCCATTATGACGGACAGACAAAGAGAAATAAACTTGAAAAAAAAAAAGAAAAAAATCAAAGTTTCATCCATTGCTTTCCAAAATGCAACTAAGTGAAGCTGCTGGATTTTGCTTGGTTTTTTTTTTCCTACCCCATGAGAAGTCTCTGTTTGGCTTTTTTGGTGTCTTGCAGGTTAGCGGGAGAAATGTAACTCATGCATCAACTGCGGTTAGACAGATTTATGACACTTTGGGGACATGCTCTTTCCTCTCCCTGTGCTGCTGCAGACCGCTTACATTTTGCAAATCAGTCTGTTGCCAAGACGACGGGCTCCCCCACCTCCCTGGCTGCTCCTTGTTTTGTCATGTGCTCGGGGATGGATAATAGCATCAATGTATGGCGGCGTCGATGTACGGCAGCGTCAATGTACGGCGCGCGCGCGCGCGGGGGGTTTGGGAGCTTGGAAAGCTTGAGCTGAACCAGAGGGAGAGAAAACCCAAAGGAGCCCAGGCGTAGGATGGATGGATGGAAAGGAAGGAACAAGCATGAGGCTATGGGCAGGGAGAACATAGGGAAATGCAAGAAGACAAATATCCCTCGGACAAAGTGAGAACAAAGACCTCGTTTGTACTTACTTCCCCCTGGCTTTGCCATTGGTTACCTAGGTGAAGGTTACATGTAGTGCCACTGCCCCTCCATGCCCATATTCATGCCCATTCCACTCATAGGTCCTAGAGGGAGATAAAAATCCAAGAAGATGCCAGAAAATGAGCAAAGTCAACAGATAGCGCCAAAAGCCCCTTTCCAAATCACAGCACGGCAGAGGGTCCAGGACCGCTCGAGCAAGGAGACGCCCGGTTTCCCTCGGTGGTGTGGAAGGCAGGCAGAAGACAGGTGAGGCAAGCAGGCAGCGGGGACGGCGGCAGAGGGCAGAGGGAGGTGTGTTTACCTGTGCTGGTGTGACCAAGGCCACCCGTGAGCGGGCGATGCTGCCCGGGGGCTTACCTGGTGCTCGGATGCCCATGTGCTGCTGGCCATCCATCACGAAACCTCCCATCGGCTGCCCGTCGGGGTTATAGGGTGTTCCTTGACTTACTGCAAAGGTGCAGAACATTTCTTTTTAGCAACAGCCAATACGGCCACCTCTTCCCATGGCATTGGGACACAATCCCCCCACCCAAAGGCTATCAATGCTGGCTCTAAAAAGAGGGGAAAACATCTACTGTGTGAATGTTGGACTAACAGGCGTACTTGGTTTTGGCCTAATTTTCTTCTGCAAGTTTGGAAATGAAGTTAGCAAACTGAAATCTTGAGACATGAGGAGCCCCGGCTCCAGCTGCTGCCGCTGCTGACGTCAATGCAAAAACCTGTATAGGAGCCGGATTTTATGGCTGGAATAGTCACACTGAAATCTCAGTGTGTTAAATTACACCCTTGTGCCTTCAAAGGGCAGGACCTGAACACGTCCATGCCAGATATTTACGTCTAATGACAAATAATCAAATGTACTTGAAGAGGAAGTGTGGCCCAAAGGCATCTTGGACAACGACAGATTTGGAGAGTTTGGCAGGGAGACTCGGAAAACAAAACCAACTGGGAATAATGGACTATGATAATCCTTGATGGCAAATACCCACAGAGAGCTGCAAGACAAGATCCCAAATAGAACCAATGTGTGGAAACTTAAGGTCTTTAAAAAAAATAGAAATGAGTAACCCCAAAGTAAACAGCAAATGCTCAGCAGTCCCCAAAGAAGAGCCAAGGGACAAAAGAGCCCTATGCAAGTCCCACTACCTGAACTGGAGGTTTTCAATGTACGTTAAAAGCTGGCTTCAGTAGTAAGCTGGCTTGGGTTATTAAAGCACATAAAGCTCTACCTCATTGAATGCCTTTGAACTTTACTGAGTCCCACAAGTGATTCTGACCCCTTTGCCCTTTTGACAGGTAATAAAGTTTACAGCAATTCCACACCAAGCCATGCACCAGGGAGTGGTCACAGGAACAGAAAGAGCTGGGAAGGAAAACTCCAAACAATGACTAAAAAATACAAGAATAATTTGGATCTTGTACAGAAAATCCGGCCATGGAACAGAGCATTTTAGTTTCCCTTTTTGAATTTTCAATGTCTTTTTTTTCCCCCAATTATTAGAGTCCAAATGAAAGAAATTTTGTTGCAGTTTAATTGTCAGTCACTCCCAGCATTCATTTCTCATTTATTTACCAGGTACTGGACCTCCTGGTGAATGGCTTTTGCCTGTGTGGCTTGAATACAGTTACTACTGGGGACTTGCCTGCTCGATTGGACTGGTCTATCATGGGCTGAACTATTCTTCTTCTAGCATTAATAAACCTGCAAGAAAAAAGAGGAAAGCAAATGGTTAGGGAAGGGATGTCTTCCACCCATCCCCAAGCCCTCTCATCCTACTGTGGTGCTCTCCATCAGGCTGCATGGGGATGCAAATACTGCTAAACCTCTAACCCTGATGACCTTTGAGAGCACAACCTTGGGGTTTCCAAGCTGATTTATGTTTGCCTGCTTTTTACCACAGTCAGACACTTCCATTTCATCTTTTCATGGGGGAATTAGCCGAGTTTTCAGGAAACAATGCCAGCAACGCTCTTCTCAATACAGAATGGGGCACCAAAAAAAACAAAAAAGTGTGAAGCCGGCGAGATGCTCGTGAGGGCATCTGCTACCTCCCCCCTCATTAGTGTCATTTCTGCCTTATGTCCTTTGACTTCTTTTTCCAATTTTTTTCTTTATCAAAACCTGTCCCTACCTCTTGCAAACCTAATTCCCTTTTAATGCCCACTATTAAGATAATGAACTGTGATGGCAGAACCCCATCAAATGAGGGAACGTCTGGACTTTTATCACCACTAAGTCACACTGCTGGGGACTTCAGAGCCATGCATTCCTCCTAGCCATTTCTTGGTGGGCTTTTTCCCCCCTCCCTCTCTTTATGCAAAGTCTGAGGGGGTCAAGGCGAGGTCATAGCTTTACAGTAATTGAATTTATAATCCTGTTTTCTCCAGCTAGGCCTGACCATTTACAGCAAACATCTTGTTAAACTGTAATTACTGGACTACTGAAAATTCCCCCCCGAACAATGAAAAGAAGATCTTTGGAAATAACAAAAAAAAAGGGGGTACAGTCATTTTTAAAAATAGCTATCTGCAGCCCACTCTTTGCAGTTTTGTAGCTCTTCGCCTCAGTTAGTCCTGCAATGCTTATTTGGAAATATTCAAAATAATTTGGAGCAAAACAAAAGAAGGAGACAAGTACCCTGGTCTCCTCATGGTGCTGAAATCAGGAGGCTGGGAACCTGTCTGAATGAAGACCACTTGAAGAATCTCTCTTAAGATTTCACTCAGCAGAAAATTTACTTAAAATCCATTTGGAAAAAATCTACATTGAGACTTAGTCATGGTAAAGCTGCATAACCAGAGTTTGTGCTCTTTGTGAGAGAGAAAAAGAATAATAAAAATATGTATGCCATAATATTTACTAGTAAAGGAAGAAGTGTGAGTGTGGACTAAATCACAGCACACTTGCAAAATGGGAGAGGAAAGTCCACAAAGGGGTATTTGATGCTTGTTTTCATTGCCTTTGCTTGGGGTGGCTTAGCAGGAGCTCTTCTACCACAGAGATAAAGCCACTGGGATCTCTCCATGGGAATCAGCTCTGCCCACCCATTTGCCTTCACCAGAGGGGAGAAGAATAGCAAACCACTGCCCCATGCTGTTTCTTTTGCCCTCATCAAAGACCAGCACAGTGACTTCAGACTCCTCCTATCCCCCATTCCCCACTGACACCCATTACCCAAAGTTCTGCAAAAATTAATCAAGATGTTGAGTCTTTATCAAACCTGTCTTGAGGAAATGGGCTCAAAGGCACCAAACCTGGGTGCCAATCTGGAAACCTTACACCTGAACTAGGTCATGTTTTGTCAGCAACAGTATTGGATCAATTTTTTCTACACATTTCCAATAAACACACCCTCTCGACTCCAGCAAACAGTGTTGCAAATCAGTTTATCATTATCTTGTACAAACCATGAAAATTAGAATCATGTGAGCAGAAGGTTAGACTAATTCTCCTTTCTCATTATAAGCACAGGTGTAGCACAAACACCATGTGAAAAAAGCAATTAAAAAAAAACCTGCTTTTTTTTCCCCCATTAGCTGCCTTAGCACCATGACCAATTAGAAAATTGTTTAATATCTGTAATCTGCATTTGCAGAAAGTAATTTTCACAGTAACTCTTCGAAGTAAAACAACATCACAAAACCCTAGTGCCTCAGCCATTTCTTTTTGTGAGTCTGGCAAGGCTCTTGCTGTGTTTACTCCATCCTTCTCCTGCCCCACTGCTAGGACCTGGTAGCATGGCAGGAGGAGAGAGGTAGCTGTGAGAGTGACTGGTCACCAAAAAAACTTTTACCCCAAATAAATGCTGAGCAACATTAGGCATGTACAACCTCAACTTCACGACTTTTTCTTCCTTCTCCTCCAAACTACAAGCACTTTTAAGATGGAGGGGTGCCTCAAAATAATCAACTATACTATATACAGTACTGCTTATATACTAATATACTAGAATAAACTATATATCTACAGTTTACCCATAATTACGCACAAGATGTGCCTATGGTAAAACATAATCTCACCTGTTTCCCCATGCTGTGGTTTGGGATCTCTACTTTAAGAACATTTTACACACAGGTACTTAACAGTTATCTTCTTCCCACGCATTCGTGTAAGTATTTTCTATAAGTAGCAATTCTGCCAAACAGCTCAGTGTTTGGATGTCTTTGGGGGGAATTCAGACACAAGAACATTTTCCTTCTGGGCAAAGTAATAAAATGACATTCTTGCTCCTCCCACTAGAAGTCAAACGGAGGTCAGCTCCCCATCCTTGTATCTGTTTAAATAAACTGGTCCAGCTGTTTGTTTCCAGGATGCCCTTTAACCTTCTGTCCCATCCTCCCTGCCTTTGTAACACAACGCTTTACTTTGCATTATAGTAGACTCCAAACCACTGAGCATTTAAAAAAAAAAAGAAAAAAAGAAGAAGAAAGTATTCACTTTCAAGTTTCTTCCTGCATCCCAAACCTAGAATTTGTAAGAACCTATCAGATTAAAACAATTAATGTAGCTTGCCTTGAGAGAGCACAATACAGGCTGTGATGTTTATAAATCGCATTTGAAAACTTCTTGCAAGCAAAACTGCAAATTAGCTGTTGCTGCAGAAATATATAGGCATGTGGTTAATTTCTTCATACTCTCAGGTTTTTTTTTTCTTTGAGAGAAGGGCCAGGATATTTTGATCACTCTTTGAATTTCCAAAGTGCCAGGCTGATTTGAACATCAGCAAAAACAATGGAACAGAAAAGCTAAAAGGAATAATCTCCCTTCACATTTTCCCAAATGTTTATATTCACCTATCTTAAGAGAAAGAAACTCTAAATCACTCTAATCTTTAAAACTTCAGAGAAATCAGGACCTAAAAAAGGTATTTGCATACTACTACTGAAATGGAGTCAAAATACAATTTAGCATAAAACTTAAGACAGATGTAGAGCTTTACTCATGTGAGTAAAGAGCCAATCAGGCTGAAAGGCTTGCACGAAGGATTTTTCCCTACACCAGTGCTCTGTGTTACGGTATCTTTGCTCTGATGAGGAAGGGGATCTTTTGGTTTGAGTTTTTTGCCTCAAAAGAGTTGGATCAATAGTGGCACAACAACATAATATCCCTCAGTGTACAAGTTGCACTCAGCAAAGCGATGCCTTGGGCTGGCTTTTTTTTTCCCTTCCTCCTTTTTTTGTGGGGGGCGGACTTTTTTCTTTTGTTGTTTTGTTTTGTAAAGGGAAGGATCTGGCATGGAGAAAACATTTGAACAGTTGGGCAAACACAGGAGTTTGAAGTATTTCCTAATTTTTTCAAGTTAACTTTTCCTTGCTCTTTTCAGACGCATGGGATTGCACTTTCTGCCATGTCCCAAAAAGCAAGAAAAATCCAACAATTCCACCTGCATAACCCTAAAGGGAAGGAGGAAACCCTCTTCTCTCCCATTTGCATTTTACTAGGATGTTTTCTCTTAGGCTTCTCGCCTGGGGTCTGTCTGCAGAGGTCACCCAGGCAGACTCCCTGGTTGGTGCATCGCTGGTCCCACGGGTGAGCTCCAGCCCCAGCCCCGGGGATGCAGCAATCTGCCTCTGCACTCTGACCTTCAGCTTGGCCGCCCTCGCTGCCACGCACAAGTTTTGTTTCTTCTCAGCAAGAGGCTGCATGGCTGGTGATGACAAAAGACTTATTTTAGTTGGAAATTGGCTACAATAATAGCAGCCAGAGAGCAAGGATTTTCAGAGGGTCACCAAACCCTCCGAAAGGCACAGCTCGCTAGGGCTCAGGTTACAGCCCAAGTGACATTTTCCGCACAGATCTGTTCTTTCTCCCTTCCCCTTGTATTTCACTTCTGTTGAGTGAATAAAACAAGACCTTCCTCTGCTGTCACGAATTTCCAAAGTCACCTTTGCTCAAGAATCGACAGAGTGATTGTGGGGACTTCCAATTTGCAGTCTTTGAATGAAATTTTCCAGGACCAGCTGTCTGAAAGGAGATGCTGAGACTTCGCGGTCTATTGAATTTTTCTCTGTCCCCAGCCCTCCGAAATGAGGAGAGTTTCACACCATTACTGACTTCTGCTACTTGGAGTCACAGGCTGCTCCCTCTCAATATTGTCCCAAAGTGCTGCCTGCCAGAAGTCTGTGTTACACTAGCAGAGCCAAGAAATTCCCGAAAATCTCTCTGCCTCATTTTCTCCTTGAGCTCCTTCTAGCAAACCAGGCGTAAGAAGAATGAGAAGCCCACATTACCTACAAACCCCAGTGCTAAAAATCTCTCATGCCCCTCTGAAGAAAAACAGTATTCCTCTCGACAACAAACAAATCATCATTTTTGTAACAGATGCCAAAGTAAACATAGCACTGCAAACTGGCAAATAATTCACTTGTAAAACCAGTTGCACTCTTTTCTGCATAGTGGGATCCTTCATTTATACAGCAGCAAAACAACATTCTCTATTCAGCACTTAATTCCTCAACGCTTAACAGGTTTATCTCTAATAAAACCAATTTAAATGGAAAGTGTGCTATAAACCAAGATTATTACACTTCAGTAACTGCTTTATTCCTTATTTTAACATATTTTCATTTTTTTCTCTGTGTTTGTTTTCCAGAGATTTTTAAAGAGTCAGTTAAAGAAAAGCAAAAAAACCCCATACCAACACAGAAATTATTTCACCAAATACTTTCAAATGTTTTTTGAAAACAGCCTTGAAAATAGCAAGCTGCCTCTGTAATTATGAACAGAAAAAAATAAGTGCAGACTTTCGAATGGTAATCACATCTCCCCATCCCTAAAATGAGAAATAAATGTTAAAAGAGTGCTTACTGCTGTTATTAGAAAGTTCTGATCCTGAAGTCAGTTAGTGAGCTTAATGACCCGTAACTACCAGTCATTAGCAATCCATGCTCTCTGTACTCCCTTTATTTGTAAAGAAAAAAAAAATCCAAGACACTCAAGAAACTTTGTTCAATTTAAAGTCAAACCTTATGAAATCATGTTTGGCAACTTTTCTTGGTTTCTCCTCCTCCTCCTCACCAAAGACAGTTCAGGACTGCAATACATCATTTACAACACTGAATGGAGGTAGGGAGGGAAGAGAGTACAAGGGCTGCTCACCGCCCACTCCAGACACGTAATATTGGAATACACTCCAAAGGCAGAGAGCCCATCCATCAGGAGCATCAGAAAGGTCTCCTGAAAGATCCCCTCTTCCTCCCTCCCCTGCTGGCACAGCACCAGTGCCAGGGACTGTATATAGGGCTGAGGGGTGTCGCAAGACAATATTGGAGAGTGAATTAAATAAAATACTATGCAAAAACTAGTGATGAAAAACCACTAATTAGCTGACAAATTTGATGTAAAGCACTAATGAAAGCCATGTGTGGTTCTGCAATTTAGTTTTAAAAATAGCTTCTGACTTCAAGCATTACTATGTGACCCCACCAATGGATTCATGTTGTGCATTCAGAAAAGTTGCTCTCAAACAGGAGAGTGCTATCGAATCTCTCTCCAAACCAAGTCTGCTAATGCAGGGAGCATATCGAGGGCAAAAATAGAAAGCAGAGAGATGAGATCAGGTATGTGCTCCTTGTAAGAGAGCTGGCTATGCCCTACATTTTGGCTGGCCAAGCACGCACCAGCTCTACCTTTGGCCACCTCCCCTTCTCCCCAGCCCTTAAGCTTGGGAGCTTGGCAACTGTTCCAGTGCCTCACCACCCTCACAGGGAAGAATTTCTCCCTAATTTCTAAAGTAACCCCAGCCTGTTCCAATTTAAAACCACCCTCCTTGTCCAATCAGTACCAGTGCCATGGGACAAAATGCAGACATGGTGATTGCCTTGGGGTAGCAGTGAGCCTGGTGGTGGCCTGTCCTCTGGACACAGAAGGGATGGTTGATGGCTTTCTATTGAGCTGGGACCCTCAAGCTCCTGGCCCTGCTTCTTTTCCCTTGGCCCAAAAGCTCCCTTAGCCCCATCTCTCTGCAGGGATGTTTGAGGAGTCTTTCTAGGAGAGAGCTGGGCAGCAAACAATTCCAGTTTGCAAAATTTTGCCTGTTCTCCAGCAGGATGGAGCTAAGGCTTTTTTCTATTTATTTGGCTAGTTCTGAATGAAAATTATGGAAGGGTCTTGCTGGGGAGGAGTGAAGAGCTATTGTGCCTGGGGAAGGGATCCCTGGAGATATGCCTTTGTGCTCTGCCCATCCCCAATGCTCTTCTACATCACAGGTGAGCTGCTGTTGGCCTTTCTGGTATGCTCTCCTTCTCCTCCTCCTCCCCTCCCATCCATATATTCCTCTGAAAAAAGCTTAGCCAACGTGGAAGATTTCCAGTGAAAATCCAGATCCAGTATCCAGACATCTCCGCGACGATGCCAGGGAGTCAGAGCAGTGTTGCAGGTCTTGGCTGCACTGGGGAGAACTCTCAGCAACCTCATTCCCTGACACCACAATTCCCTCGGGGTGCAAAGCAGATGTAAACTCGCCCTCAGCAGCCAGATGATGTAAGGGGAAATCTTTACATGGCAAAGCGCCAGCGGAGCTGACCTCCCGTCTCTTCCCTGCTCCTAAATCCCAGCGCAGCTGTACTTTGCTGATCTCCATGTGCCACAATTAGCCTTTAAGGAATATGGCAAGGATTCATGTAGTAGAGCAGCACTAAGGCTGCTCTAACTCCTGCCTGGGACAGCACTGGCCCCCACAAAGCACTGTGGTTGGGTAGACAACACGCTGGCAGACAAAATCTTGCCTCCCACAAAAACACTTGTAACAGAGGGTGTGCAGGCTCTCTGAGAGCTTTGAGAGCAGCCCAGGCTGAGATGCACATCTCCCAGCTCACTGTTTTTGCAGAGAAGGGTTTGAACATCAACTTCCCACCTGATCCTTCAGGAGAGATTCTCTGAACTCTATAACTTGGGTCCTGATCTGGTGCATGCCAGCAGTGCAACCCAGCAGCCTTTCTTCAGCAGACCACATCAAACCAGCAAACCAAACCCCATCTGATGGCAGGGATTAAGCTGGGAATGGGTGAAAGCTCACAGTAAAATACTGGCTATTTCTTTGAAAACATTTCTCCCTATTTGAGCAGTTTAATGTCCTCTACCCACTCAGCATAACCTCTGTTTTAGTGGAATGTAGAGCTTGTGAGAAGTGTCTGCATGATCTCTGAGCTTTCTCATGCCATACAAGTGTTCTAAACACAGGGGGTCCTCCTTGAGGTCCAAGGTTTTTCCATACATTAGATTGTGAGCCTTGTCCAAACAGCTTTTCCATGTTCCCTCCTTCCCCACCCCACATACAGCATGGGAGCTGGAAGCTGCGCCTTGTCCTCCAGCCCAAGCAAAAGAAGAGAGGCTGCTCCTACATCGGGCTGCTGGTTTAAACAGGTTTCCCATTCACTGAAGGGTGTGAGAAAGGAGCTGCCTATGCTCCTGGATTAATCCCTTCATCCTCCTCATCCCCAAAAGGCAATGAAGGAGTATGGAGTAACTCCACACCCAGTCACCCTGCACCAGCTCCTGCAGGAAAAGGAGAAGAAAAGCCCAGGGTGGTCAAATCCAAACTCTTGACAAGTGTCTTTGGGAGAAAACACTCTCAGGGCCCCCAGAGAGAAAATATATGGGACCAGTGTTTTGCACATGAAATAGGCTTTGACATCATTCTGGTCTATACCCCAAGACATTGGTTTGGGGTGTTGAGGGAAGCTTTATTCCTGTGGTTGTGTCTTCCCCACCACAATCAAGACAACAAATACAGACACACTGATGTATTTTGTGTGATGTGGGCACCTGAAAAACTGGTTTGAATTCTTTTTTCCTTTTTTTTCTCTCCCCAGAAACCACAAAAGATACAGCTCTGAGTCACAGCCAACCTGAAAAACAACCCCACACTTCTGAGCAAACTCTCTGTGCCCCAAGACATCCCACTTCAAAACATTGTTTTCTAACCACTACTAATAGCCTACTTTGTAATCTACTTTATCTAAACATAATTTCCCATTAAGTGAAGTGATTCATTTTGCTTCTAATCCTACTACTGACAGCATTATATTCAGGGCAGAAGAAAAGACACTCCCGGAAAACAACACCAACAAAACACACACAGGGAAGTCAGAGGAATGTCGAAGATTAAAAGAATTTGTGAGACAGGGGACAGACAAAGCTTAGGGATCAGCTCCCAGATGGTACAAACCACCTTTATAACCCAGGTGGGAAGTCAGACATCTCTGGAATAAATCTGAATTCAAAAGGAGCTATTGGTATCGAGCTTTATCCCTAGCCAAAAAAGACACAAGGACTACAATGCCTGGGCAAGGGAAAAAAAAATAACCCATGAAACTGTTACATGACCTAGATTTCATTGAACAACTGTGGAAGCAATATTTTTTCAGCATCTGCTGCCATTTCTTTTATTTTTGAAAAGTCAAAGAAAAGGCAGAATCCTGGTTGGTGCTAAGGCTGGTGTGGCCAGCCATGTGTCACTTACACCAAAATCATTCCAGGGTAGGCAGGGCAAAACACACACCCTCAAAAGCACATCCTCACCCTGCCCCTCTGGCTGTGTCTCATTTTTTGATAAGAGAAAATTGTTTTAACCAATAAAAAGGCAACATTTGCCCCATTTTTACTATTTCAGGCTGAGCTTTGAACCAGGCAGTTTGTTTCACGCAGGTGCAGCCTGGAGCAAGCGTCTGATTTAAGTGCGAGAGGGTCTCTGAGGGCACCTTTCTCCACGTGCTGGTGTTTCAGTTCGTGATGGTTAATCACTCTACACCAGTCTCAGCAACTGTTGACACAAAATAGGTGGAGATCAGGTCTGTGCAAGCACAAAATACCAGAAAGGCAAACTATATGTAAACACTCTTCAGATAGCTATGACAAAAATAGACCAAAGCCTGACTTGCAAAGCAATGACAAGCCACTACTCTCCCCTTCTGTCTTTCTCTTTTTTTTTTCATATATTGAGGACATGTAATTTTTTTATATATATCAAGGATATTCCTTGCACTAAAAAGAAAGCAAGACCTGAGAACTGTATTTACAAAGACAGTGCAAAGCACTCCCCTTGCTTCCAATGCAGCATTTCCACAACACAATAGTGTCCTGAATGGGCACTTTTTTTAAAAGCCAAACTCTTGTTTTGAGCCTGGTGCACACCTGAATCTCAGTATTTTTAAATAAGAAGAAGCAAGCAAAGCATTCTGACCCCTACTCTGATCCTGCAGAGCAAAGCTAGAGCAGGAGAGCAGAAAAGAGCAAGTAAAAAATTTGCACGAGTGACATTTCATCTTATTTCCCTGGCACCTGACATCACATTTGTTACAAAACATTAATGCACCAACTAAAAAAAAGTTTGTTGAGTATAAGACCACACCAGAAGAGGAAAAAGAGGTTTTTTCTTGGCTGCATATTAACCTTTTGCTAGTCAGGACTATTGGCAGGTAAACTCTGTTTGCACTGTCTGATGTTCTGCAGTGGGAACCAATGCTACTTCCTCTCAAAAAAGTATATATGTGACTAAAATAATACCAGGTTTTGAGGTTTATTTTGCTCAGTGCCCAGGGTGTCACTAATTAGTCTGTTAGCTTGGGCCAAATGATTTCACATTTGCTTTTGAAATAAGTGGTGTTTCCTTTGCTGGTTTTTCCCAGTCTGAATCCAGGGGCTGTCAGAGCAATGGTTAGAAACATCTTTCCTTGGTCCTCCTGAATGGGATGACCCTTGTTTTGGGGCAGTTTGGCGGGTGTGGAGACTGACAAGTCTGGGCTGAACAAGAAACCCAGGGTCTATTAGGTCTTCATCTTCTCCTCTGCCTCAAGTCCTGGAGGCCAAGGGGAGAACTTCCCCAAGAAAACTCTTTACTCACCTCCTCTGAGCACCTGACCCCTTTGGAAAACACCCATGGCAAAACTGTACCACTACGTCTTAAACTGACTCACCAAACCCAAACCCCACATGTTTGTACCACTGTGCTGTACTTTAAAATGGCTTTACTGAACAAAAAAAGGAAATTCCAGCCGAAAATCCGGTGATCCAACAGTACCTGATGGCTTTACATTCACAGCTCTTCCCCCTGCAAGCTATTTGCTCAGCTTTTCTAATAATACCTTGACTGCCTGGCAGCTCTCCAGGGCTGTCTAAGGCAATGTGCAAGCTAAACATTATTTTTTCATCTGATTTCAATATTTTCTTATGAGTAACTATACAGGATTTTACCTAGTGAGTATTCCTGATTGCTGTAATTTAAGAACAGAGAAATAGACTACAGATGTAATATTATTATTACAATTGGCATTCAAGGTGAAAGGCATAACAATTAGCTAAGACTTAGTGAAAACATAAATGCAAAAATCTGCTTGAAAAATCCAGCACATGGTACATTTAGAACAGCTAATTTACCTCACACATTCTGAACTGCTCAAACGATGTAACAATTCACCCAGCAAGATACTTTTAAAAATAGTTTTCTTGGTGTTTTAAGGGGGTTTTCTTGAAGGGGGATGATTTTCATATTGCAAATATCTACCATCTATTCTCTGGAATATAAAACAATATTTTTTTGTCAAACACAAAATATATACTCTCTCTTATTCCTATTTTTTTCCTGCTTTCACATGTATTCCCATTAACAAAACTGTTTAAATAACAACTGTATACATATTCTAGAATAACACAGAGGAGAAAAGTAAATTTTCTCCAAAATCTGATGGTTAAGATCGTATTGCTGAAGTTGAGAGGATAATTTGTGAATGTTTTAACATTTACAAGTAAATAAGTACTTGTATTTACTATATCTGATTACTGAGAAAAGTATTTGTTATGTTCTTACACAGATTGAAATTGCATCTTGACCTTTTCTCATTTAATCTGTTTACTGCAACAAAAGCAGTAATAGATACATCTGAAAATAAGCAGATATTTTATTCTCCAAGGACTAAAAATCTCTGCGTGCGATGTGCTTGGAGAACCAAGTATCTTCCCTGTTTATTGTAGTCTACAATTTGGTGGGCAACAGGGGTGAAAATCTAACCCTGCATATAGGACCAGCACCTGCTTTTGCTATGCTCCCTCCCTGCTGGCCTCCTCCCCCACTTACACCCTAAAAATAGTGCTTAAGTGGGACTAAAGTGGTGCACTGGTCATGTGCTGGCCTTTTGCTCGGGGTGAATATCACCCTCAGTGAAGGAATTGAGCAAAGATGATGTCTATGCTAAATGCCCAGCCCTAGGAAGGAGCAGTTCTGTCCCCTCCAGGGGTCTGGAATGGGGCTAAACACATGGAAACACCAGGCAACAGCATCAGTTGGATTTGGGGCTGTCTGACTGTGCTTCAGATGCACCAAACCCTTGTCATGCTATGATATAAAAACCACAGAGGGAAAAGAGGGGCCTGGGACTGTTTCCCAAAAGGTGGAGAGCTGTGTGGCCATTCCTCTTTCCCCTGCCCCTCTGTGGAGGGGCAGGCAGGGGCTTTCTGCTTCTGCCCCATCTGCATCGGGTCCCATCTGCACCTCTCCATCTGCATCTCCCAATCTGCATTCCCCCATCTGCTCCATCCTTAACCCCACCATCTGCAAGCCAGGAGGAGCAGATGGAAAGGACACCCTTCCCAGTGGTGTTCCCCATTCATGGGGAGTTCTGGGGAGCTCTCCCCCGTGAGAAGTGCAGAATCCTCCTGTCCCCACCATGCCACCCTGCCTGCCCATGCCATGGCAAAGCACTTCTTCCCCTGCCCCGTGCAACTGCTGCAGCAAAGCTCTACCACTAGTCTTACCCAGGAGCAATGAAATGGAGGCAGGAAGAAATTTCCTGCTGGAGGAGAGTTGTGAGGGGACTGAAAGAGTAATAAATTATTTCTGTGTGTCTGTGCTCTGAGCTGGCTGTGCTACATACAGTAAGGTGGTCAGCTCTTCCTATCCCAAGTCCATCTCTGATTTTCCACACTTATCTTTGGGCTGGTCTTGGAGCCTTTTTGAAATGTCTTTCTTACAGGGTTTGAGATGGTGAACACCTGAATCTCAGTATTTTTAAATAAAAAGAAGTAAGCAAAGCATTCTGACCCCTACTCTGATCCTGCAGAGCAAAGCTACAGCAGGAGAGAAAAGCAAGTGGAAAATGTTTGCACATTTTTGAACGACATTTTTGAAATGTCTTTCATACAGGGTTTCAGTAAAATCCACTTCATCTGACTCCAAGAATAAGATTAGGGAAATTTTTTTATCACATTATTTGATCATTTTTTCTGATATGTTTGGTTGGGGTTTGTTCTGAGAGTTTTTGCAAGCCTAAGAAATTATATACAAAAATGACATTTAAAGAAGCCAAGAATACAAAATCAAGAACTCAAGAGCTAGAACACCATATGACTAGAGTTGCTTGCACCCTAGGCTTTAATGTACTTCATTACAGTTCAGTTACCAGCTCATGCTGCCATTTTTGATAGGGCTCAATGCCTCAAGCATCTCAATGACAATTATGTCTGTTATAAGAACAGGCCAGGTTTTATAAAATAAAATAAAAAACCTATCCCTACAGGCAATAAACTTTGACAAAGTTTGACTCAGGCAGGAAGAAAAGCAAGCCAGTCCTGTATAGCCAAATACTGCACTGGAGAAGACGACAAAGTTTGACTCAGGCAGGAAGAAAAGCAAGCCAGTCCTGGTTCATATAGCCAAATACTGCACTGGAGAAGAGGGTTCAGCTCTGCTGCTTCCTTGGACTGATTGAGAGCTACTGAGTGAATCACTGAACACAAAACTTTCACCATAAGTTACTGATTTCTCACTTCTCCACACCCAACAGTGGACATTGGCAATGGAAGACACCAAGGCACCCAAAACTTGGAGTTTCCATGAAACATGAAGATCGTTGGACCCTCAAAACTTGGAGTTTCCATGAAACATGAAGTTTCACTGATCGTTGGACCCCAAATGAGAAAAAACTGCTGTAATTGTGAGTCACCTCATAGTCCCAGACCAACTCAAAACTTGTGCTGGACCTCTATGAGGCTCACTTCTTCCCCTGTGAACCAGGACAACATTTTTCTTTCTCCTTGCAGGGTAACTGTAAAAATACCATGCAGACCCACAACCTTGTATGCATATATAGGCATGTGGAGGTCAGGGAAGGACTCGGGTATTACAGCAGTAAGTGAGTGCCACAGGAAAGCCCAGCAGTAATTATTAATTCCATCTTCAGGCACGGTTTGAATACAGCTCAACAAACGAAGCACGGAAGAATGAGGGCAAGATAAAATATTGACTAGCTGCTCCAGCATTGTCTGGGCTGTGCCCTAGATAGCACAAGGGTACTTGAAAAAAGCAGAATGGAAACACCTAATAAAGGCTGGAGCTTTAAGGATTTGAATTTTCTCTTTTTTTTTATCATTTTAATGCAGTTGGATGCAAAATTATTTAGAGACAATCACATAAAGACATGCACATATAGGGTAATTATATAGGCACATTTTTCTGCAAGTATACAAACATCTTATCTATGTGTACCAAGACTTTTCTAAAACATAAACAAGCATCTGGCACCTAATGCAGCCCTTGATTAGAATTGCTCTCTCTTCTTCATAGACTACCACCAGTAATTATTTACCATTAGCTCTTAATGGGAAGGGATTCAGCAGGGATGTAGTAAACAAGAAAACCGTATAGATTGTCCAATATAGCCTGACTGGCTCTCAGCTGAGGTAAGAAGTGACAGGATCATACCTGGATATTTCAATTCACTGTTTTTATCACCTGGGAAAAGCTCCTTATTAACCTGTACCTGTTCAGGTCTCCACCATGTCCATATAGGCATCACACGAGTGCCCCTTTTTGCTCATGTTACTGTGCTTGGAACCCTAAACTGCTGTGGGGTTAAACATCTGATATGACAGAGACCTGAATGGTTCATTTAGACTAATGACATTTGAACTCTGCTATCTTCCTACCTTCCACAGATTTATTTTTATTTTGCAGCCGGGTAAGGGCTCCCTCTTCCCACAACAGAAACATCTGACTGAGGCAAAAAGATGCTCCCAGAAGGTGATTCATAAGTGAAGTTGTCATGTGGGGAAAAAAGAAGGGAAAAATCCTCTGTGTGGATTATTTCATTACTTTAAAAATAAAATAAAATAACCCAATGAAAAGGCTCATGGTAAAAGGACTGTGGTATTTTTAAAGACATGTGCCCTTTCATGGATATATTTTCTGGCACATCTCACATCATCACCCCATTCCTGTGACTCCTCCACCATCAACAGGGGTTATGTTTATCAGCCTAGAGAGCCCCAGCACCAGGGCAGTCCATATGTGAAAATCAACATTTTTCTTTCGTTACAGGAAAAAACTAAAATATGCAACCAGCACATACTGAAAAGGCATTCAAAATATGACAAAAAAATTTGTTTAAATGCTTTCAGTCTGCAGAAAACAAATGCCCTCTTCACTGACTGGTCTGTGGCAAACTTCTAATTCCAGCCAGAAAATCCAGCATTCCCAGTCTGGGCTAACGACCATGCTACCAGACATGAGTTTATGTTTTTCATGCACATTTCATGTATTCCCACATGCTGTGTTGCTGCCAATAATTTATGACTGATCTGCACCCAGCCTGCCCTTCAGCATTTTATTTAATCTCTGCAACAGTGATTTACAATGACTCATCATTAATACAAAAATGTACATGTGTGTTAACAAGTTTGGAAGAATCTAAGGAGGAAGGCAAATTTTTTTTGTGAGTTCTGGCTGAATGACTTATGAGCCTGCTTAAGAAAGGCAAAACTAACCAGAAATTATATATTAGCTCTTCCCTGCAGCAAAACATTTAGGTAGGAAGAGTTTCTTGTGCAAGTTGCTTTAGAAGAAAAGGGATCCAGCAAAATGTTTGAGAAGGTTGCTCCATAGCCCCCAGGATTTGGGAGGGGATGAGTAGCTCTCTGCACACCTCATGGCTGGGTATTCCCCATGCAACCTGCACACTCAGCAACAGCTTCACAGTCTCCTTGTTCCTTAGCATCCATTACAAAAAGCAGGGGCTGCACTGCCATATTTTGGCATCTCTGCCCAGCACCTGTGATTTAAGAAAGCCCCACAGCCTCTATAGTGTTAAATTGTTGTGGCTCAGGGAGAGAAGGAGAATTGTCTCAATAATTTATACAATTGTAACACCACAGCAGAATTACTGAACTGGCTCAAGTAGAGGAAGTCTGCCCTATATCAACAATACTTCAGTTATAATGTATTTTGACCATTTTTTTTTTTCTTTGCACATAAGGAACTTATAAGAACACACCTGACACAAAGCCAAAGAAAAACCTCCTCATATTCGAGGAGAGACAGGTACTCAAAAACACTCTGGAGAGAAAACTGAAAGAAAACCTACTGAAGGTCACTCTGGAAAAATTCCACCACCTTGAATCCATCCTATGTTCATCATCTTGAAAATTTTCTTGTGACGGACCATCCCAAACTGACACATTTGTCCATTTTGAATCCTGCACTCCCAGACCCCGCAGCAGCAACACACCCGTTCTCCACCCCATCGTTAAACCAGACCCTGATGAGTACCCACAGCTCCTCAGTGGCCCAAAACACCCATTGCTAAACTGAATGACAACCATACAAATGAGGGTAACACCTGGATGAAGGCTGGAGAATGTAAAGTTGAAGTAAACATTAATATTTTCTGGCTGAGCCAAAATACTGTGGGTTGCACTACCTTATAACACGTAAATTTTATGGGGTTTGCCTTTTATTCCTCCATTTTAAATTAAGTATGTTTGAGGCATACTTCATATACACTAAGTATTTGGTATTTTCCTTTATTCAGCATCTTAAAGGGCTTCAAAAAATTGATCTCCCAAGGCTGCTGTGGGGTCACAGAAATTGATAACCCTTACAAGCTATGCTTATGTGAGCCCGCCTGCGTCTCCCAGATAGTGCACTTTGTAAATTAATCCTCCAAAGGCAAATATATTGTAAGTAGCTTGTTATCTCTAAAGTACTAAATTGAAGAATACATGGGATTATATTGACAGAAATTACATTTTCTGTAATGGGGTTTAATATATCTGAAATCTCTCCCATAGGCTCCTACGCTCTCTAAGAGAGGAGGGTTTGTTAATGTAGGTGCAATGGACATCAAGACCAAATTTATTCACTAAAATGGATTAGGCCATGTAATCAGAGCTTCAGTAATATTAATCTCTGACACTTATTGAACAGGAAAAAAAAAAAAAAACCAACAACTTTTGTCTGCAAACTGGCATTCCTCCCTCCCTTTTCCCCAGCAGGCTTGCTGTTTGCCTTGACCATTTTCTGGGTATTACTTCAAAGAGGATAAGGTTTCCCATCATAAACACTAATCTAAAAATATTAGGACAATTAATTAGATACACTTAGTTTTACAAGGTATTAGATTGCAGCACACTTCAAGTATGACACTTGTTCTGGGACAGTGGGAGGAACCCACATTTTGATGCAGTATCAAAGGGTAATAAATCAAACTTTTTTAAAAAGAGGTTTGCTGCTGTATGATACTTAAATTACGAGTAATTTTCACTGGCTGCCTTCACAAAACCCTGAGCAGTTAGCAACCCAAAGTCCACTGCAGAAACAGCACAGATCCTGACTTCCTTCAAATGAATCACTACCATAATAGAGCAGGGGCTCCACCAACCATACCCTTAGCTGGAGCAAATAAATAAGATTGCTCCACACAATGTACTTCAGCAGCAAAAAACCAGATTGTCCTCAAAGTTTATTCATAAACTGGATTTTGAAAACAAACTGATAAAGAGATTCAAGGGTGTCAGTCAAAAAGAAAAACCTCTCTAACTACACTATAAAAAAAATCATGACAGCAGTCCCAAATAACAATATGCTCAGCAGAAATGGGACCAATTGTCCCTGTTTTGCCTCTGACATCTGAACCACTTCCAAGACCAATGTCCTGCAAATGGATCTGCCTTCCTATTGAAGAACAGATATCCTGAGCCAAAAAGACGACTGGTATCAGATGTGAATACACTGAGATCTGCCCAAATGATGGGAAAATAAAATACAGTAGCAGACCTCATACCTTCTACACCTGAAACCACTCACCTGGTTCTATCCCTTCTGTATCAATAAACTTTTGGGGAGGGGAACAACAAGGGCAAGGTGTGCCCCCAAAGAATAACCAAAGGGTGCCATTGGCCATATAGAAACACTAAGGAAAATTACTTACCAATTGTTCACTTGAAGTATAGTGAGACCTGTGTCTTGTGCCAACTGCTTTTTCTGCTCTTCTGAAGGGTAAGGGTGCTATAAAACACCAAAATAAATACAAATATTTAAAACAATGTCCTTTTTTGCCTACATTTTATTTTAAATTAAAAAAAAACCCAAACCAAACCAAAACAGAAGCATGACATCTATTATTGAAAGGTGAAAATGCTGAGGTGTGTCACTCTTTTATAATTATTAATGGGCTACTACATCACTTAATTAATGGCAGTAAAAGACAAGCCAATTATAAAGATTAGTGAAGTGGAGAAATAACTGCTTAGGACACTGACAGTACCTTGATACTTGAGAAAGATATTTGTTGCATTAGCTGAAAATTTTTTGTACTTGTCTCAAATGACCGATTAGAGTAAAATAATTTATTTTTTCTCTTTTTTCTGTTTTTAACAGAACAACAAAGAATGTGATAAAGAACTTCTCTGTAAAACTAAAACACACTGATGTTTTCTGAGATAGTGAAGGCAAAACTTGCCACTGTCCCAAAATAATTTGCAAATAAGATCAGCATCCTGAACATAAACAAATGCCTGTGTTTTGAACACAGGCCAATGCAAGGTCAACAATCAGCACATTTTTGCCTGACATTAGCATGGCTGTGCTGAGCTAATCCTAAGAGACAGAAAATAAATACTCCTTTAATTGAAGATAATGTTATAATTCAATCATAAGTTTCTTGTGAGAACTTGATTTGCTTTCTCAGAAAATTTGCTTCTGCATGAATACAGATTGCTTAATAAATCAACAGCAAAAACCACAACCAAGTCTGAAATGTAGAAATATCATTTCTGTCCTTCCCATCTATGCAAAAATGCCACTGCCACAAAAGGAAATGGCCAAATACTGCAAATGTAAAAAGTCCTGTTTTGAGGCACTGGTTCAGTTCCTAACTGGATGCCCAAGTCTCAGCACATATTTAACTCTGACCTGGACTGCTGCAAGGTGCTTAATAGCATTTCAATAAAGATCATTTGATATAACTGGTTAGTCCTATCGTAATACTATTTAGTAGTTGATTGTCACAAAGTATTTACTGTTAGACATTCATCCATTTTTTCCCCCCCAAAAAATTCCCTCATTCTCTGGATGTATTCTTCAGCGTAATATTACATGAAACATAAACTGAAACCTTGCAAAGCTTAAGAATTTAAAACCTCATAAAAGCCCACAATCTTATTGGTATTATAGCTATTTGGCAGATTTTACATATTTTTGTAAACAGCATAATCTGACTTTTCATGGCTATGTTGCATGCAAGTATCACCTCACATTACCAAAGACGGATTTTTGTTGGAACTCCAGCAACTTCTCTTAACTCAATACATCAATTTCAAATCCCACCACCATGGCCATCACCTCCATAAGAGACTTTTTTTTATTTCCCCAAAATATTGAGGAATTTTCAATTATTTTAAAAGTACAGTTCTCTTGACGGGAAGCTCACAGATGACCTGCACACCTGTAGACCATCCCTTGTATTTTCTGTGTGTACATGATACAGCTCCAGAATTGTAAAGTGAAAAACAAAGGGAAGGGAATTTGTCTTCTTTTTATGGACAATTTGCATTTTACACATGCAAAAATACAGCATGTATTTTACTGTCTGCCTTCTACACACGTTCATCCACAACATCCACATCATACTCATGTCCATCTATCTGAACACAACACTTTTCTTCCCATCAATGAAAAAACCCCAAACCCTACAGAGATAATTTGTAACATTTTCATCTTTACAGCTTACTTCTCATTTCATTACTTTGCTATCAAGCAAGGACAGAATTACTGTTTTTTTTTTTCTTATTTTGCTTTGCCACCTTACATGTGATCTAATTTTAAGTAATTGAACAAACTGTGTCTAATTTCATGCAGCAAGCAATAATTACTAGACAGCCTCTAGCTATTGGAATTGAGAAGTCTGTCTCCATTAAGCAATTTTCAATTGTTCTGGATATTTTTTTTAATAGACAAGACTGGATAAAATTAGCCATCAAAATAATATTGTCATTGTAAAAGTAATGGCTTTAAAAGTCCCAAACTACAAATTCCTCAAATTGTGGTATGTCTAAGGTCATCTGATTTTTTTCTTTTCATATCTTAGTACAGCATAAACTTTTAATTTCATGATAAATCTGTAATTGCCATAATCACATGACAGCCTAGGATTTCACACAGCTAATCCCTCTTAGCTAAAGGGTCACAATGCAGCAGGCTTTTTAACTATGATTTGGTGTGGTTTCAAGTAATCTTAAACACTAAGCAACATTATTATATAAGCTTTCTGTGGATCATACAAGATGTTTCTTTGTAGACTAAAAATAAAATAAAATAATAGAAATGACTTGACAAAGAATCAGCATGCCACAGGCTAGGTTGCTATAAAAACATTCAAAGCCTTAGTTGCATTCCCACCCACAGGGCTTGGAAGGCCTGTGCTACAGGCAAAGGCAGACATCACATTGCAACACAGAGAAAGAGGGAAACCCTGGGAACTGCCATTTTATGAAGAAATAGGAAATTCAATCAAAACTGTTGCTGTTGGTCTTTACTCCACCTACACAAGAATGACTAGTGTCTTCTGAAAACTTTCTAATGGCTGTTTGAAGGAATATAGGCAAATGCACATAGATTTGGATATATATATACATAGTGTGTGTGTGTAGATTATATTATATTTGTATGAATATGTATAAAAGATATCTTAGTCAAACGGTTAAGTTTAAGGTAGTCGTGTGAAGAGGAGAAAGTTGGATTTGGTCCTTAAGGGTCCTGTCCTATTTGAGATATTCTATAATTTTACTAAATAAATAGATAAATATATAGGGAAGAATGAATAAAACCACTGCAGTGACTCCAGCTGACAAGTCCACCTATTACTCTGGATCACTTTGGGATATCAAGGCAAACTGCTCAATAAACAGTGACTTGAGACCTTTGCTTTGTTGTGTACATTAGCTCCTACCATTATCTCTTAAAAGCTTAATTATTTGCAAACAATTGATCAAGATGGGAATTGGAGAAAAGAGACACCGGACCACCGGGAGAGCTGCAATGCATTAGGAGAGCAAACAGAATTACCTTTAGGTCTTATAATCAGAATTAACGATTGGGACCGTATGCAGGGCAGCACGAGAAGCTGTAACGCTCATGCTGGACTGTTTTCCATTTGATCTGCATTAACACCTCCAGTGAAAGCCATAAAACAGTGATTACAGAGGGGAAGGCTGACCCTCCTTCCCAGAACCAGCCCAGCTTGTGTATGCTGGAAGACTGCAGACAGGCTTTCTTGCCAAGGCCAGAGGAAAAGGGTAAATCCAAGGGGAAAAACAAGTAGGAAGCAGGCAGGTTAAAAAAAAAAACTGAAAAAACAAAACCAAAACAAAAAAAAGGCATTTAAAGAAATAAGGCTGACAACAGATAAGGGCTCTGAATTTGGCTCTGATATTTTCTGATCAAGCCTGCTGCTGCTACAGAGCTATAGAGCAGCATCCACTGAATTATATGAGACCTTGTGCTTTTCCCTTTCCATAAATCTAGCATTGAAATGTGGATTGTTTGGCACCATTAATGTGTTTTTGAGGCTCTGTGGTATTACTTTTAATAATGACTTAGTACAGAAAGTGATTGCTTAATAACACCATCAAAGTCTGCATGCAAATGAAAATTATCCCTGGGGGATTTGCCCAGGGTAATATGAACAGTTAAGGAACATTTGAAAAGGTAAAAATAACTATGCAAAATATGAGTCAGAGCAGTCATTTTAGCAGTAACAAAGAAATCAAAGTGACAGAGAGAAAAATTTAACTTTCCATCATATTTTCTCATCACTGTTTTATGAATGGTATTTAGCGAGCAGTAGCCTTAGTAAAAGCCCATTTTTAATGCAGCTTGAGAGCATTTTTAGCAAAAGAAACAATAAGATCTTTTATTTTTTTAATCACTTTTGACTACAGATGGTGGCTAAAGTCTCCATTAGGAAAGCATCCAAGGTTGTCTCTTAATGCTACACCTTGTCCAAATGTACTCCTTTCCTCAAATTTTCCACCCCAGGCAGCAAATGCTGGATGCCAGGACAGCGACAGACTTTATCTTATCTGTAACCCGGCATCAACAGCGCTCCCTCCCCTCCTCCTCTGCGACAGCAGTGCATCATAATGGTGCCAGAAAAATGGGAAAATAATCCTGCCCTTCTCACCCCTCAGATTACTAATTCCTCACGGCACCGAACCGGCTCGACACCACGGCTGCCACCCAGCTCTGCTACAGCAGCGAGGCAGCAGCACTCCCCGAGAGAAAGGCTGCTGGCCCTGCCAGGAGGAGCCTGTGGCACCCATCCAGCGCTGCCCTTGTCGTGGCAGTGCCGTGGCTTGGCTGGCCATGCTGGGAGAACCATTTCGGAAGCCCTTTTGTCCCCTTCCTCCAGCCCTCTGCCTCCTCCGGAGCTCGGTGTAGCGCACCAAGGTGAGACGACCTTGAGCTAAACTCTGGGAGGTGATGAAGAGAAATCACCCCCTTAAAATTTATGCCCCAGGAGTGTTTATTAACTGTTTTCTAACATCAAAATAAAAAAGAAAAAAAAAATCCCAACACTGTGATTTTCTTGTTTCTGAAGAGAAACACAGCCTAACTCAGTATTCAGAATAAAGCTCAAGGATCAGCCCTCCAGTGACAAACTGTACATTGACTTTATGCTGAACTCTAAATTCTTGCTTTACTCAAACTTGTCCAGGGTTAGCTAAGGTGGCAGCACAGCCATTTGAGTCTCTCCCCTTCTCCAACCTCCTTCTGTTTTGCATTTGAACTGTTTACATTAATGATCAAGTTGATCTACGAGAAATTACTATTTTTTTTAATATCCATAATGCTTTCCTATTGTCTCTCAGCTTTATGAATTAGTTTTACTGTTGCAGTGAATGCTTTTTTTGTCTCCTGACTGCACATTATCAAAGGGACACTTTGTGCCTTCCATTTGCATTACAAAAGCAGTGCATGGTGTAGTCTAAGAACAGAGCTTGAATTTATAGCAGTCGAGTCCTAGATCCTCACACATTCTGGCCTCCTAAAGAATAACGGGGGTTTCTGCACTCAAAAGTAGCCAAAAAATGGTTGGATCACTATCCATAAAGCCAGGAGATTGCAACCTCCTTTCTTCACCGGCCACCGGCATGTTGAGAGGGAGAGATAAAGAGAACGCGTGGAGCCCCCTTGCCTATTTTGCAAGCTGCCTGAATAGGTTTATAGACCATCCCTGTGACCTGCTTTATATTCAGGCAAGGCTGCAAAAAGTTGCCAAGTTGAGGTGACCTGGTAGGGAGGGGGGGAGAAGAAAAAAATTCAGCTCGGAAGCTGCAAACTCGATCCTGTTTATCCCGTGGGATTGGCTTGCACATTGGAGGAAATACTAAAACACTGAGAAGGAAGTTGTTTTATTAGAAATGCATCTCTGAGGCTGGGAGGGGAAAAAAAGCCTGTGCAAAGTTTGCACAGTCTTTTCCTTGGCTGAGAGCAGTGAGTCAGCCTGATAATGCTACTGAAGTGTGAGCTGGCTTCGGCATTTCAAGCTCCTCGTTGCTTTTTCAGCACAGCAAGAAAACATAGTCCATATGACACGGTCATGCTGCAGACAAAGCCAGCTTTTTCCTCTTTCAAAAGAAAATATTTCCTCAACTTATTGTAATAGTTTAATATCCCTGCGGTAAGGCCTTTCTCGTAACATTACTGTTAATAAATCCTGGTGCTGCCAGAGTTACTGAACTGCAAACTATGAACACAAAATCAACAGATGAGCTTGGTCTTCTAAAGTCAAAAATGCATCAAAATATGCAGTGTGACTAGATGCTGCATTGCTTTGACTTGTCTGTATCCCTATGGCAAGGCCAATAATCTGCTACTCTGGGTTTTTGCACCAGCCCATCCCTACGAGATGAGCTCTGAGACACTGCCTATCGCTGCCCTTACAAAAGGCTTTGCAGGCTGCTTTGGCAACCTTGCCAAAAAATAAAAGGTGAGGAAAGGAGGCAGAATCTGGCTCTCCTAAGGCAAGTACAGGGTGTAAAAGACAGAGCCAATATCCCAGAAATTTCAAAATCTGAATGTGTGTTCACAGCTAACCTGATTAAACAGGGGTGGTTTTGCAGGCAGGGGAGGGGAGGAGACATTTCCTTTGTGGGGGTTTACAAGGAGGGAAAAGAGGTACTGGCAACAGCGACCCTTTTTAATGAAGAAGTTATGCTGGGAAAAAAAAAGCTTCTCCTTTTTTCCCATTTGCCCTTTTGTAAATAATTTTCTTGCAAGAGTTGTCTGTGAACAAGTTTTGGCACTCACTAACATAAATATCCTTTCCAAGGCTGATGGAGAGACATGGTATGGCTTGGGATGCGCTGCCAATACTTCTCTGGTGGCCCCATCAAATTACTCATAATGTGAGCACTCATTAAGGAAAAAAAGTTCAGATCATCCCTTGCACAGGATATTACAGAAGTCAGAAAATGGAAAAACCTTTTAACTCATCTAATCCATCTCCTGGCTGCTACAATATTATTCCTTCCATACCATATATTATTACCCACTGCCTTTTCCAGTTGAGCTTTAGCTAGTCCAAGCAATGGTGCTTCTGCTATTTCCTTTTGGAGACACTCTGATAGACCTCAGTGTTTGGAGTTTACTCTGGCTCCTACTGGTTTTCAGTTCAAGCTGAGCCTATGTAGACACTCCCACATCATACCTGGGTAATTGAGTGGACCTTTTCCCATGTTAACCATTCCTTTGGTGCCTGTATGCATCTGCACACAGAAACACACAGACACAGCTTGCATATACACATTAACTTTGCTTAATGCACTTAAGAAGGGATTTTTTACCCTAGGACCAAGACAATTTGTGCTAATGTCACATGGGTGATGCACTTTTGCATCCTCTGCCATTTTTCTTTATTATTGTTATTAGTTATTGCTTTTCTTTCACAAACTAAAGCTAACCAAGGACAGGGAAATGAAAAGAAAAATTGCACCCAAAAGATTAGCAAAATTCTCCTCAATGCACCACGCAGCCAAAACTACAAAACACTACAGCCAAGCGACAGCAAAGGAACTGAGGAAATGCATCATCTGACTGCAACCACCTTAGAGCTAAAATTCACAGCCCAGCTTTTCAGTTAAGCCAACATCTTTATCAGGCAGCTGTGAAAAGGCAGGAAGGCAAACCCCAGCCTTCCCTAGGTGAGCAGCTTTTAGGAAGGAAGAAAAAATATCACCTCACCGACGCGCCAAAGGAAATCCCGACTACCTGATAACTCCGTAAAACACTGCTGTTGTTTTTAGAGCCCGCCTAAGACAGATTAGCCCAGGTAAATACCTCCTAAGCAGAAGCCTTTTCTCAGCAATAAGTCACTGTCCTTATCTACCTCAAATGACTTTCTAAACAGGTGGGCTTGGAAATAACTCTACAATCTCTGGGAAACACCAGTGCCACCAGTTGTAATCCCATAGAGTTAAGCCGAAAGCCTTTATATGTGCTTTTTCCTCTTTTTCCCAGGCTGTCTTCTGTACATCTGGAGCTCCCTCTGTAAGTGAGGGATAAAAAACACTCCCCTATGCCTCCATCCCCTACTCTACACACCTGTGTGATCAGGTTGATGGAGTGTTTCTGTATTCAGCCAGATCCCTAATAGAAACCTAAGGATTTTGGATGGAGCAGGAGCTTTAAGCAGGTATCCCAAGGTGATAGCATCCTTAAGGAGCAGCCACCAAGCAAACTGGGAAGCCTCCTGCCAGGAGCTTGAACTCCTTTTTTCATGAAGGGGCCAAGCCGTCATACAAAGAGAGTTCAAGGCAACCAACACATCAAGGTGCCAATGGTTCAGCACCAAGATGAGGGGGGTTACATTCTATTTTACATTTTCTATTTGAAAACAAAACAAACAAAAAAGAAAAACTACCACCGAGGAAGGAAATGAAAAGATAAAGCTGCTATTTTGCAATGCTGCTTTGTTGGCATGGAAAGTCCTTGAACAGATGCCCTGTCCACCATTAAATATTCACAACATATCCTTGTAAAAGAATAAAGACCACTCAGCTTATAAGCAAAACCACAATGTGTTCTTCATGAAAAAAAAAAAAAAAGAGAAAGATGCATTTAAAGATCTGGGAAGAAAAAAAAAGAAGGAGGGAAAAGAAAAAAAAAAAAAGAACCAAGCTGGGAAAACACCGCTGTTCTCTGAAGAAGCAGAGACTCTTGGAAGTAGTGCACATTCTCTGGCGTTAATTTTCCCACTTAAATTACAGTGATGCTGTAGCCTCATCTCATTAGAGATCATTGTCCCCAGTAGACAGTTGTGTTTATGGGGGATTCTTGCTGTTCCACACCTGCTGCTCAGGTTGCTACGTGATAAAGCCTGCATACAAACAGCAGTCTTGAGGTTGCTGGACTGCAACTGATGAGCCCAGGCTAATTCAGGGGTGATTATGTAGTTTACTGGACCACTAAACCTCTTTAAGCTTGTAATTACTGCCTATTTGAGTAAAGAACATTGAAAAGCAATTCACTGCATCATGCCTGCCACAGCTGGAAGCAGGCTGCCAGCAGTCTGCGGGGACATTAAAATCTACAGGGACTGGGATTCGAGCACAGCTCCCAGGCACTGACGGCGGCACAGCCAAGTGCGCTCACATTCCAGCTCACCTTTTCTGACCAGGCGTGCTATTAAAGGTGCAATGAAAACTATAGAAAAGCAATAAAGATGACAAATAACGGGACGTAATTGAAAGAACTGCATTTTAATGACTCTCCCCCTCTTCCCTTATATTGGCTAAAAAAAAAAAAAATTAAGCCTTTTTGTCATGACAAGAGAAGGGAAAGAAAAGGCCTTTTGCAAAAGAGGAAATGGAGTGCATACATGTGTTTCTGTTTTGAAGCTGGAGGCTTCCCTCATGTTTCAAAGCTCTAGAAAGAGTAAGTTTACTTGTAAAGCGAATGCATAGTAAGTCCTTTTATGTATTTGGCAGAAATTATAATGCAGAGGCTTCTTAATTGCTGAATCTTCATAAAATCCCCTCACTGAGCCTTCGTGAAACCCTCCAAGAGTATCCCAGCCCTAAACCACCACTCTGAAAAAGAACTCCACCCCATGCAGCATCACAGCAGTCCTTACCATCACGACAAGACTGTGGGTTTCTTTTAATAATAAATAAAATCTCTCTGATTCTATTTGTCTTTTGAGTTCTGACCCACTCTAACCCTCCTTTTCAAGTCTGCCCCTGCAGCTTTCAATGAGCAGGAAGCTATTAAAAAGGGCGCCTGGGTTTTTTGCATAATTAGCAGTTTTGGGAACAGAGTCTGGGGGAAGAAGAGCACATCAAATGGGACCTATGACACAGGCAGAAAGGTTGGTAATAGGTATTTTTACAAGTGAGTAAACAAAGGTCTGGAGAAGATTGCTCCAGCAGAGCTGGAGAACAGCACTGGCAAAACCAGAGGGACGTTGGCAGTGTCACCACTGAGCCCCAACACCGCCTGGCATCGCTGGGAGCTCCAACCAGCTCCAGGCAGCTCCTGCCCAAGGGGCTCCAGCTGAAGAGCCAGCTCCTGGGGCCCTCCCATCCTCTCCACAGCTACCCCTGCTATTAGACTGCCATGTGTGAGGTCCAGCAATGGGCCTAACGAGCTGCCCGATTAGCTAACTGCATGAAATGGGCTTTAAAGCCTCCTAGGACGTTTGGAGATGCGGAATTCATCAGTGTCATTTCCCCTGCCCTGCTAATAACTGCCACAGATGCCTGGGAGAACGGGGTGTGGGAAAAGGCAAAAATAAACAGGCAAAATAAAAAAAAATAACATTGCTATTGATACAATTAACCCTGGACTGAAGTAAATTTAAGAGATGGGCTCTCTTCTCATCTAATAAATTACCTTGTTTTACAAAACATGAACATGTCATCTGTAGTACTAATCTCACATGTATCTAGAAAGGGAAAGGGGGGAAAAAATTCCCATGCATACATGAGCAGGTACTGTGAACAAACATCAGCTTTTAAAGGAGAATGTAAAAGCTTTCAGGAAGTTTATTCTTAAAAAGCATGTAAATTCCCAGTCACAACAATCCTCCAACTAACCCCATCCAAGCTCCAAAGAGCCACAGGCTTGTGTGTTTCCAGCTATCACTCTTATTAATATTCATTAGGCAGGGCTACTTGCATTTTCATAAGCTGCGAAGGTGGCAAAAGAAACAATCAGAATTCTTTAACACACAGGCATTATCAATTCAACATCTGCCAAAGAAGAGTGCATACAGATCTGAGGTTGAAATTCAAATGCAATTTACCTGGGCTAGAGCTGGGCTTCACTTTTCAGCACCCAACCACCTATTTCAGGCACTCTCATTTTATCCATCCCAGCTTTTACCTCCCCATAAGTTCACTCTCCATTATTTTTACCTTGAAAATAAGAGTCCTTCATAAATTCTCCCTTCATTCCTTAGGTCTAATGAGTTCTCTCTGCTAAAATAACCCAAGTTCAGTGCAATCGCATACATGAATAATACAGACAAGTTTTAACTCAGTAAACTTGACTAAGCAATTCTGCTTTCTGGCTAGAGAATTCATTTATCTACACCCATTTACTGTGTGAAATCCCTTTGACTGGCTTCAGGGTCCAGGCCTGTACAGAAATCCACTTTCTGACCATCTTGGCCTTAAAATTTAACTCTGAGAGATGAACGGAGAGGTCTCCAAATGAAAACAACTGCTCTAATTAATTATGTACCCAACTCAGCAAAGAAACAAATCTGATAATGCTAACCAATTTCAGAATAAAGCAGATACATGTTCCCAGGATGATATTTCTATGCACAAGAACATGCACCCAAAAAAAGTGTGATTTAGATCTGGTGAGGGCTGGAAAAAAGCATATCACAATTCTCCAAATCTGCAGATTCAACCCTAAATTAACATGTATTTGCCCACAAATTCACTATGCATTAATTCTTGTCCTTATAAAAATGTAACTTTAAAGGCTTGGACCAGGATGTGACTCTTCCCTCTTGGAAAACTTCTTGGACCAAGAGGACTCCCTCATAAAAAATAATCTTTTCTCCCAAATTCAATGCAGGTCTCTACCAATTTTACTTGGATCCAAAAGCCTCCAAAGACCTAACTGTACCCTCCCTCACAGAGGGTTGGTGGAACCAAGCTTTGCATTTCAGTGTAAATATTCATGGTGTGAGGCCTTTCCCAGGGGCTGGCCAACACTTGGGGATGAGCCCTGAAATGGCAAACCTGTCTTCACCTGCCTAAGTTTAGATCTGGCACTCGGCTGCAGTGAAAGCCTGGGCTGCCCAAAGGACATGTCCTCAGCTTTGTAAAGCGGGACCCTCGGTGGGCATCTTCTATGGGATGATGAATGGATGAGGCCAGGACAGGGCTTTTTGGAAGGGGCTTTTTAAAAACCCAAACAGAGTCAGCTGTAAGCAGCCAGTGCCTGCCCCATCCCTGGCCTGAGCATCCCTTTCTTGCCTGGTCTCTTTCAAGGTCTGAGCACATCAAGCACCACACGCATGCAGATGCCTTCACAGAAACTACCATAAAAGAGACAATCCCCATATTTGGAAGCAAAAGCATCGAGATGGCGTGGTGCTTTCAGCACGTTTCTGATGTGATGGCCATCAACAATTCACAAGAACGTAACAAGATATAATCAATCTTTTCAATTCAAGCTCAAAAATCCCCCTCTGCTTCCCCCCCGCTTTCTGAACAAAACTCATTTATTTTAGAAAGATCTAAATGAAAGTAGTTAAAGACCAAAAAAATGTCACCACTAACAAGTTACAAAGTAAGAAAGAGCAACCAGGCACATTTGATCTTGTTCTATACACGAACCTTTCTAAGATGACTGCTCCAATTAAAAAAAAAAAGTTGAATTTATCATTTTGATGATAGGAGATTATGAACTTTACTATTATATGCATATATTTTGTTTAATGGCTTAGTTTATTTTAATAACAAAGAGAAACTAGATCTTTACAGATGAAAGCTTTATTTCATGGCTTCATTACAACTGGGATTTTTAAAATCTGTGATGTTAACCAAAATGTGATAATGGATGTTCTCAAGGGCCCTATTTTGTAGCATTTTATGCAGAGCCAAACTGTACGCAAGACATTACAAACATGACGTTTAGCCCTATTTTAAGAAAGTAGAACTGACTCCAGTGTCAGAGGCCCCTGTAATTGTTTTCCATCTGCTTCTCATGCCTCTGAACTTGTGCAGCAAGGTCTGGCTGTAGAAATGCTGTGACAAAAGCATTCGCTTTCTGAAGATTTTTTTATGAAATCATACTGAAAGGCATCTTTTGTAGGATTTTGGCTCAAAGGGGACTGAGTGGTTGCAAAGTAACTACTTTATCTACAGCACCCTTGCCTTGAAGGGTCTGTTGACATCCAGAAGAAGAGAGACACAAAAAACATGGTAAGGAAAAAAAAAAGCTAACTCTGCTACCATATTTATGTCATTTACTTCCTAAGATAGAGATAATCAGAAACACCTCATCAAACTTGATCATGCTCTCAATGCTTCTGGAGAACTCCTCATCTATTCCGCTTCTTTTTATTCTCACGTTAGTAGATTGAAAACAGTTGCTTCAGATGATGGCGGCACTCATGCGTATGCAGCATCAAGGATGCTCCTCTTTAGTCCTTTTTACACGTGTCCATAAATCTTTATGCACGCAGAGGTGTGCATATATGTACAGGGGTTGATGTTGTTTTGCGATCCATGCCCTCCACCCCCAAAAGCAGGGACCCACTGTTTTTGGGAAGGCAGCCCAAGATGGCAGCTAATGATTAATGGCTGTATCATCCCTGGCTCGGTAGCGGCGAGGCCCCAGGTCTAATCTGCCAAACATCCCCTTCGTCTGCAGCCGATCAGCAGATGCAAGCACATAGGCCCTGTCAGCTTGACATATCATTCCTACGACAATGTCAACGAGTATTAATGTTCAATTATCTGTCCTAGAAATAACCCTCGCCTTTACGCATTGTGTAACTGGGCGCGTGGCACTGCGGTAATGCGAACGACAAGGGCAGAGATGCCCGCGCTCACCCGCTCACTGTGAGCTGGCTTCCCAACATCGTGATGACATTGCCTTGCGGTAGCGCACGGACGCCTTCCCCCTCCTTCCTCTCCCTGGTTGTGGTTTGCTGGTTTGTTTCGTTTCTTGGAAGGCACGTTGCAAAGACCCCTAAGAGCCTTCTCCTCCTCTTTGTGCGTTGCATGCTGCCCATCAGCATGCCAAGATACGCTTAGAAAAGGTGTGTTTTGATTTCACACCCATGCAGAACCACGAGGACTTTTCTCGTTTACTTTCATGGAGGGCCAGAAGCTGCCCATCACCTGCCAGCCTCTCTTTATGTCCCCTGCTTGTGTATATACATATATATCTCATTTACCATCAAACTGAAATGCCAACACTGTCTCCTTCCAGGGCTGCATCAAGATCCATTCAACCCTCAACTGCAGAGCGGGAGCAATTTAGCCAAATGAAACATTAGAAGTTCCTTTTGTTAAAGCAATTTTAAAGCAAGACCCCCAAAGGAGAGAGGATTTGAAGAATAAACTCGAGTTTATTCCTGGAATCTTTTTTTTTTTTTACTACTGCTCAAATATTAATGTTATTGATCACACTAAATTCAAATATAACTCTAGAAGCAAAAAAACTTACCAAATACTTTTTCTTTTAAATCAGAATTAGGGTCAAATTGCCAGTTGTTTGAATAGTCTGTGACAGAGTTTGCATAATTTCTCTTTTTGTTGTTGTTACTATGGCACAGCTTCCTTGAACTAACATTCAAAGGTTATCAGCTCTAAGTTATGCTTGCTAAGTCTTCTTATACAACTCACAATCAGAGGGAGGGAGTGGGAGGAAGCAGTGTGATAACCAGTGCCAGCTTTGAGATAAAGCCCTCCACCTAATCTCTGTTTATTTAGACAACCATCTAACCGCAGCACCGGGTGTAAAAACGAACCAGGTGTATGGCTAAGGGAATTTCTCCTCCCTTACCGTGATTGCATTATATTTTTTGGGTAAAGGAAAGCATTTTTTAAAGATTACTTTGAAAATTTAAATTAGCCCAAAGTTTGAGGTTTTCATGTTTGGATTCGCTTGGCTGGATGTGCTTTTTTTGCTTTGTTTTGTAGGAAGGGGAGGTAATGGTAACAAAGTACATTCTATTCCATGTTCTTTTATTTCATGAGGTTTTGGAGAAAAAGACTTTACCATATCATATTCACAAAAAAACTTTGAAAATTAGGTTCCCACTTTGAATTATTTTCCACCAGAGGGGATTCAGGATGTTTGGAATAAATACAAATATCATGGGATCAAACTGGAGTAAACTGAGCAGTGTTTTAAATATATTTCCCTAAGGTGCTGACAGAGAGTTGGGCACCCAGCACATCTCTGCTGCATCAGTGCTGAAGCTGCTTTTCCAGAGCTGAAGCTGCTTTTCCAGCGCAGATGCCAAAATAGAAAAGCTCTTGCAGGTCAGGCTATGAGAAGCAGTAAGGATAACTGAACCTCCCTCCACCATCTGCAGCAACATTAAACAGTGGTGGGGAGCTTGCATGTTGGCTGATGGGTCTATTTCTCCTGCCATATGAGCCCAGAGTTGCCTCCAAGATATTCAAACTCAGTTTTCCCCCTTTTTACCCCTCTGATAATTCACCTCACTGTTTACTCAATCATTTTAGGTAGGGGGAAGTGATGAATATTGCTGAGTGCCAGTTTTTTTGGTGCAAGATGAATAACCCCAAGGAGCAACTTACACTGAGTCCCAGGCTCCTGTCAGCCCTATAATTGATGATGTTTTCACTGTAAGGGGTGGGGACTGGGACACATTAAGGCTCAATAGGGGAAGTAAATGGAGTGAATTGACTCAGCAACTCTGCCTTTTACCACAGCTTCTAATAAGGATAAACTGATTACTGCCAAATGTACTTTAACATCACAGGGAGGGGAGGGAAAATAAATCGATCTGCTCAAAGGAAATAAATGCCATACCAGAAGTTTTTTTAGAAGTGAACTTTTATATGCAGAAGCATAGAAGCACATTTTGGCAGTGTGCTGCTGCTTCTTTCCGGGTTGCCATTTGCCACTAAACCAAAAATGAATTTGCAGCCTTAAAACACATCCTAAAGATGAGCACAGCAAAAAGATCTCTGCAAAGCCAACTTATCATTTTTGTAATCTCACTCTCAAATGACTTGGATAACAAAGAGGAGCATGGCAATGCTCACACTGTATTTCAAATGCCGACTTTATGTCAGCATCTTTTTACAGCAACTGAGAGACCGGATGCTCCTCTTCTGCGCCAGGCAGTGGGAAAGGCAAGCAGGCAGCAGCCCAAGTTGCCAGGGGTGACTATGGAGCTGACAAGGCCAGGATCCAGAAAACCCGCCCTGACTGATGACTTCTGGGTTCCTGCTGACCTTTGATCCCTTCTGGTTTGGTTGGGAACAAAAGAGTCTGTTCACCAGGGCCCCTCACAGGTATATTTAACGAAAGCAGCCATTGCCTATATGCTGATTAATGTGTTTGCCTTACATGCGGCAGGAGGAGGACCACGGCCACCCCATGCTGCTGTGCAGGTAAGTGCCAGCTTACCTAGCTGGTATGTCACACAAAATAAATCAAGGAAATCCACCACGAGGCACATAAAAATAACTAAAACAGGTAAAGACAATTTTTGTCACTGATGCAAGAAGTTGCTGAGACTGGCGATGATGCCATGAGCACTATTCCCATGGACCCAAAAATCTGTGGAGAGTTTCTGTCATTAGAGATTTGATGCTGCTCTGACACCAAGGGCCATCAGCAGCTCAAACACGCTGTTGCAAAGATGCTGTCGGCTACAGCAACCATGGAGGATTCTGTCCAACCCTCAGCGGCCACTTTCATCACCACATATTGTCACCATAGCAATGAAGCTGAATGCGGGCAAATGACAAGGGTCTGTCATCACTCAGCCTGGCCTGACAGCCCTCAGCACCAGTCGCTCTCATCCAGCCTCAACACACAAATAGGTCCTCAGCAGAACCAAAAGTAATAATCTGCCCCTCCACAATGTCATCGTTTCACTGGCACTCCCAGCAGCAGTGTGCAGCTCTTATACCCCCTGGAGATGGTTCTGCTTTATTCCACAGTGAGTTTTTGTGCTTTAGGGAAAAGGAAAAGTCAGAAAAGAGAGAGCCAGAAGGGAGACAGTGATACTCAAACATCAATATCAGAGATAACCAAGGAACAATAAAAAAAAAAAAAAAAAAAAAAAACCCAAAAAAAACAA
>NW_024368819.1:2486831-2527850 GCF_014805655.1 Passer montanus | reverse complement strand
GAGACAGTGATACTCAAACATCAAAATCAGAGATAACCAAGGAAAAAAAAAAAAAAAAAAAAGAAAAAAACCCAAACGAAACAAAACAAAAACAATATCTATTGAACAAATGGAAGTAAAACATGAAAATTAACATTTGAGAGGAAAACAGCAACACTTCCTATGTAATGGCTTCAGCAAGGAATAGCAGTGGTACTGACAAAGTCTAGGGCTCCTTTCTAATATTAAACATGGCAGTTGTATATAAAATGCATCCGCTGCTCCCTTCACAGAAACAGGTGTTTGGGGTGAAGTCAGGATAACTGGCAAGGTATGCTGGGCTGTCACCGACAGCAAGCACAGCCAACACACTGCTCTGCCTTCACGCCAACACCAAAATCAGGGTCCCAGCTATTTTCACGCTCTTCCTGCCAGAGATGCCACAAAGAGACAATTAACTTGTTCTACTTCCCTGCTGCCTGGGTGGAAGTACAGCAAGAAATGACAGAAATCAGAGATGGCAAACACTATCTCATCTAGAGCTTGTCTGCCTGCTTGGATTAATCATAACATCTCTATTTCAGGAAAATTTCTGTGGGGGGTCAGTTTTTACTCATCCTGCCCATGCAAACTCATCCCTTCTGACTGCAGCACGTGGGGAAGATGGTGAGAAAGATCCATCTTGGTGGTTACCTTACTTAGCTCATCTTGACCACGCACTTTGGATTTTACTTTGTGTTTAGTCATACAGAATACCCCAATTTAACAGCAACCCTGTGTTACCGTGCCAGCCCTCTCACCACTTCAAAAGCTGTCTTTGAATGATATTTAATTTAGGCTTGCTTACATGGTACATTTGCTAGTGAACACATTGGCTATGTGGCTCTTAGTTAACATGATCACCGTCCCCCCATAGTGTGCAACACGCTCGCCGGTCTGCAGCAGCCCTGGAAAGACAATTCACTGTTCAAACATTTTTTTAAACCTGATTTACCATTCCAGAGAAACAACTCCGCAACTAATCTTCCAGGACAAATGTAATGCCGAAGAGCAACTAAACTGAAACGTATAAATTCCATATATACTTAAAAATATCATTGTCTGTAATTTAATATAACAATATTTCTAGGCCTATAACCTTGCACGCAGAGGCAATTTCCCAAGCATTAATACTTAAATGGGTCATATGCACCACATCTGTCATTCTGTCCTGAAGTCTATGAGGCACAACCAAGACTCTGCAAGCCTATTGATTTTTCTAGCATTTGCTTTAATTTACTTAACCATTGAGAAATCCATCAGTACATAAAGGGCAACTGTCCATTACTGCCTCATTTGCAGACATTCTTTCCCCTCTTTTCTTTTTTTTTTTTTTTTTCTTTTTTTGGTAAATATTTCCCTTTAAATCACTGTGTGTTTACAGTGTAAAAATGAAATCCGGAAAGCGCTCACACCTGTTTCTGTTCAGTAACTGCTGCACTGAGGTATATGTAATGTGCTTAAAGATAGAATAAATATCTAGACATTATTACATCTGTGTGCAAAGGGTGGTAAATTAGATCCTAATTACATTAACAGGGATTCTGCCTCCCAGCTTAAATTTTACATGAGCACTCTGTAAAAATCCAAAAGCTCTGCTGTGGTTTCTTTACGAGCTGGTGATTACAGCTACTTCCTATGCGGTCACTAAATATTCTGTTTACAAATAAATGAAGAAGCTTTGAGCCAACTTGCCAGGGTAATAATCCGTGTTTTTTATTTTTTTTTTCCCCAGCAAACCTTTACCACATACGCATGGCAACAATCAGAAGCCCCGGCTTCATCTAATTACTCTATCACATAATTTCACAAATTGCCTTTTCACTGGGGAGCCAAGTGCAAAACACGCTCACAGTGGGATTTCAGGCAGCAGCTTTCATTTACTACTCATTTCTTGTTAAATTAAACACAAAAACACCAGTTGTGTGAAAGAAGTCAAAAAGAATGCTTGCAAATGAGCCAGACAAGTGTATCTTATATTTATACCATTTGCACAAAATAGCTCATTGGCAAGCTGGATTTTTAACAGCACCATTAACATCTTTAACCCTTTTAAGGCCTGGCATGAGGCTGGTAACTGGATCATTCTGACCAAATTCAGCCTAGCTCAACAGGACCAGGCAGCAGATCAGCTTTATCCTTTTGTTCACAACTGAGAAGAGAGGCAGCATGCCCTGACTGCTGCCTCCACGCAAACCCTCTAGCTTACCAGGGGTTAGAGGACAAAATTGATTCCACGAATTTCTGGGTATTACACCCACCAAATTCAACAGTCCTAGAAATAAATCAAGTGGGATTTGGAAGTGCAACTTCATTTTCATTCAGGGCAACCCTCCAAGGTGTGGGGTACCAGTGAGACTTGGGGGCACAGGGACCTGGAGGACCAGACCCCTGCTAATTATCTGAGAGTTAACAAGGCAGGATTGCAAGCTGCCACCAAGGAACACAAATTATTTTGAAAATAATTGCATCCGGTGTACCATCGCTGGTGGAAGTGAACCAGAGGTTACACAGCTCTAAAATGACATTTTGTACATCAACAAGTACAAAACTAAAACACGACCATTAGTAATTAAAGCTGCTCCTTTTGTAGCACCAAAGCCAGTAGGTCAGGTACCATTTTACATCAGAAACCAGCCTTGATGGCTGCAGATTTGCCAACACTATCTACACAGGGAGAAAAAAAAAAACATTAGCAGCAGCTGTCTGTGTGCCTCGACATTGAAAATCCTATTCATACAGACAGGTGGAGTAATTTAAAAGCCAATGTGGTGCAATTTTGATGCAAGTAATGCCACTGTTTACTAAAATGCCACCATTACTGCTGTTTATGAAAACATTACTAAAATTGCATTTTATTCATAAGAATCCTAAGATTTGGATCATTACCAGTTTCAAAATTATTCCAACCCCAACTGCATCTTACAGCCCTCTGGGGTTTACAACCTGCTGCACTGACAGACCCATGCTCAGGTTTCAGCAACGAAATCAAGGGTTTATCCTCTCTGCTGTTCCCACAAAGCACGGTGCCGTTCCTGCACCAGCACAAAATCCACGGCAAATAAGCGGAGTTCTGACAGTGAATTTATTAAATAGCCAGATTGTCTAATATGGCATTTATCTTTCCAAAAATAGCATCAGGAACCCCAAAAGCTCTGTCTGACATGAATAAGGATGGCCTAGGAAGAAGAGTTTCACTTCAAAGTTTACTTTAGAGCAATCAACAGAGCAAGGCACCCAAGGCAAAGTCCCATCCTTTTCTTTCTGAGTTCAAAAACAGATCTTGGAAAACACCTTTATATCATGAGCAGCCCCTTGGTTTTACTAATGTGACTCAAGTGACCACTTTAGTGTCACTAACATGACTACCTTGCTTTTTGGATCACTGGGACAGAGGACCCATTGTGAGAAAAAGTTTCATTGTGGTCAGGTTGTTTTTTTTAAAGTACTTCCAAATGTTTAATGCTGTACAGGTTGAATTAGAAAGGGCCAACCAGTAGCCAAGAAAAGAATATTCATGCTATATCTAAAATCTGAGAAGTATTTTCTGGGCAGAAGTTTCTGCTTCATAAAGCAAAAGATGAAGTGGTAAGGCTCCTAGACCTTGCCTTATTAAAATGATGGCCCGCCACTGAAGTGAAACGAGCACTCCACTAAATACTCCGGGTCTAAATCAGGCAATGATGCAAAAGGCGAGGTAAATTAGATAACTACATATTAACTTAAACTCTTTTCTGCCTACTTACCTTCTCTCTACACATATATTTAGCACTGCTGTGGCTTACAGGGTGAGAAGCTGGAAGTACAATGATGACTCATCAATAAGGTAAGATTGGTTGGACTTGATGATCTCAAAGGCCTTTTCCAACCTTAAAAATTCTATGAATACATTTGTTCCATGAATAATGACTCCATGAATATTGAAAATTGGATTTTCAGCTGAGCATTTTGTTGGAAACGATGGCCTTATCCGTGGAAAATTTCAACTTGCACCACCAAAAAAAAAGGTTCCTTTCCAAAGGAAATTTTTTCTCTGGCTAATTTTGATGGGCAGATAGCAAACATAAGTACCTAATATTAGGAATTAGAGTCTCTTGAATAAATGCAACAAGAAAAAGCAAGTAAGCTGTAACAGTGCAGATTCTGTGTAGCTGAAGGTAAATGCAGGAAAAGAGAAACAAAACTTTTTTTAAAATGGGTAAAAAAACCAAGTCACTTCTCATGTCTGTCTTGGAGCAACAAATTGACTATAGTCACCACAATATCACTGCTTTGGTTTATCCAGACAAGGGTTAAGTTCATGCAAACAGATGTAGGATAGTGTATGCCAGAGCAAGGGAATGCATCTTACACAACTTGATGTACCACTTCCAAATGTGACCCTATTTGAAAGGCAGCTTATCTTACACCACAGATTAACACATCACATCAGATATGCGCCCAACTGGTTTGGTGCCTCATATTTTGGCACTTTACCTGATCTGATTCAGTCATTTGCTAGCACACTGGCATGCTGTGAAACTGCTTCAAGAGTTAGATTTCAGCAAAAAATTAACACTGGCGCTTACATACATAAGCATATCTGAGAATCAACATAGGCTCTTTTGTAGCAACTGTGTTAGAGGACAAGCTAAATAAACAACTAATAATGAACAACCAAGCCCATTAATTTATCCTCATTTCCTGCTCACCCACTGCTTGCCAAGATACTGTTGCTGCCTTTAATGCACTTCATAGTGCAAAGTATTCACCAAAATATTTCCACGGATACTTCCAGATGTAAAAACTGGTGACCAAACTTCTTCCCTTCCAAAGGTGATACTTGAGTTTTGTACATCTGCTTTGACTGCAGAAGGACAGTGCATTGTGTAACACATTGCTGTGTCTTGACTGGAGGAGGCTAATTTAAAAAATGAAGCTGCACATGCAAAATATCACAGCTGCAAATATAAAAAGAAAGGAGAGGGTGGAGAAGAAAGCAAAGCATCTACTGCTGACTTAAAAATTCTTATTACTGCAAACATTCTTGCTGGTTAACTCATTTCCGAGAATATTTATGCAAACAAAAGGAGTTCTAGTACAACCAGAGCAAGTGTAATTTAGCATCTGAATTAATGTTTATCATGTTTCAACTTTTCAGTATTCCCTTGCTTCTACTCAGATGTGAAATTCTGCTCGTGTCTAAATACTAATGTGTTTCAGCAGCTTCAAAATAATTCAAATTCTTTAATGTGCTAGTGGCTTCCACATTGGCACAATAGTGCCTCCAAGCTAGAAACTGCGGGAAACTGGGGAAAAGGCAGGATAGTCCTTTGGGAATAGACACACTTTCTCTCCCTCTCTCTCTAAAATCCTGTTGGCTCAGGTTATTGGCTACCTTCTGATTTCAACCAAAATACTTCCCTGGATCACTGCCATTCCCAAGACCCGTGAGGAGCCCTGATGAGATGTCACACACCCTGTAGTTTAAGACATGATGGTTGTCTTCAACAGAAATGGAGCTAAATCACAGGTGTTAAAAAAAACAGATGCTGTAACTATACCACACTTCTGAATGTGAGAAGAGCCTAAGTAAATAATCTGTTTTCCTTGAACTAACTGACTAAAGCATCCTCTATTTTTCCTTTCTGTTCTAAAACCAAAGTTTTGTAGGACAGCTCAGCACTGACAACTTAAATGATCTACAAGCATGAGACATGCTCTTTCCAAGAAATCATGAAACTGGAGCAACAGCAGCATTGCCAAGGGTATCACCCAAAACACAACAGTTTTCTTTTAAAATGGCAAAATTTCCCTCATGCTAGAAAATGGATCAATCCTTGGAAGTTGAACAACAGGTTAAAGCTACAAATTTGAGGACAATTGAAGAAAATGCTGGAGTTTTTAACAGTCACTGTCCTCCATAAAACTCTGAAGGGTTAAGAATTTAATTCAAACACAGCTACCTAAATCCTCTTTGCCCTCCTATCTGGAGCTCTCAACTCAAGTGGGACAGAGCCCCAGAACAATTATCTTCTCCCATAATAACATTTTGCATTTTCTGCCATTGGAGATGACTGCCACAGCACCTGCCCCAGCAGAAGGGAGTTGAGACCCCTCCTTGTGGATTACTTCCACCAACCTATGCTAGCAGATGCTTCTGTTGGATGTTTTGGCAGGAGCAGGAAAAGCCCTGGCTCCCACCTTCCCAGTCAAGGGGATGGCGGTGTATGAGTGACTCAAGGCAAGCTAAAAAGCCTGGCTTTTCCCAGGAATTTGGGACAGCTGGCACTGAGAAATCTTGCAGATGTGGAAGAAAGCTTTTTACAGCTTCATCCACAATAAAATCAAGTGAAAGAGGAGACTTGCGTATTTGGGATAAAGTGGGAGGACACTCCCAGCCATTCTGAATCCAATATATGGAAACCTGACCCCTGTTACGCAGATGAGCTCCAGGAGCCCTCTGGCATTTTGCAGAGCAAGTACCAGTTGGTGCAGGATGGAGACTCACTGTAAGTTGCACTTTTTAGGTGGGAGGAGGGAAGGGGTGTTGTTTTGTTTTAATGCTTCCAAATCTCTCAAGAGAAGAACAAAGAAAACTTGGTTTAGCCAAGTATTCTCCCCTTTCCATGTTTTCAGTACCCTAATTTTGTAGCCATCTACCCTTTCACTATACTCCTTTCCAAAACCAGTCAAGCATCCCACATGGGAGTAGGGGCAGGCAGCCAAATTAACCCCACGCTTCTCCCAAGGCAAAATCTCATAACTATGGAGGGATGAGAAAAGACATGAAATCGACTTGTTTTAACCTTAAAGACTTTCTTGACTTTTTTTTAACCAGTAAAATATTAGTATAAAAAGAAAATTTACTGAACTAAATGGCATAAGTTTTCTATCACAACAACATCCTGGAAGTGATATGGACTATTTTGCTCTGCTAGATTCAAATTATCTACTTCCAGTAAATTATTTTACATATAACAGCTTTACTAAATAGATTGCATATTGCTTATTTTAAAGTTTCTCGTTTCATATCATGGCATTAAGTAATCAGTAAAGGTTAAAAATACAGATATATAATAGAAAAAATCCTTTCACTTTAAAAACAACATCTTTCAGCCATGTCTTTTACCTTCTGTTCAGTCTCCCCTTTCAGTAAGATTTAACCTCTTAAGGAAATTGTTTTAAAAGCAGTTAAAAATAATGATTAAATTATGGGATTTACATGAAAGAAATCCTCAGCCCATTCATTTTTTTTAAATCATGGCAATTTGTTTTTTAAAAGGTGTTTGAAGTCCTCGAATCTACCTCTTGGCACCATTAAAAGGGAGTAGTTTATAATCCCCTAATGTGCTTAAATAAAGCCTTCAATAGTTTAAATTGTTATTAAACATCTTTTGGGATTATAATTTTATGGCTTTTTTTGCTTGATTAGATGATGAATGTGAAGATCATCAAATACTCATCATATAACAAACCAATTACATTGTATAATCCCCAAAATGAGGTTTGAATCCCAACATTTTAAATTAAGTTGGATTTAAAGGATGCAGAGTAGTCACAATGAGTGAAAAAAACACGTGAAAAGACACCCCACAAACTCCTTTTTCCAAGTTTTGAACAAAGAGGTATTTATATCAATTCTAAATACCAATTTATACCAATAATACCATTGCTGGGACAAAAGCCTAGGATGGGCTGAAGCAGAAACTAACTCTGTTGCCACGATTAAATTTACACAGATTTAACTGTAAGCAAGATTATTTTTTAATTCCCCTACCCTTCCCCCAAGTTTTTCCCTTATTTCACAATCCCTGCTGAGGGATGTACATTACAGTGAGGAGATATGCTTGAAAAATTTGGGGGAGAGATGAAACCTGAATATGGGCTAAGTGATCAAACAAAAATTTTTAAAAAAATTTTTTTTAGAACTCTAAAAGGCCTGCAAAACACTGCTGGGCTGCAATACACCCTGAAATTATCCTTAGGGTGACTTTCTGAAGTGAAGCACCAGCACAGAACTGGTTTGCCTCAGTCCCTCATCCAGACCCTGCTATGGCATATAATGCTCATCTGATGCCACTCCACAAGGATCTTCTCAGTTTTGACTCAACTTTAGCAGTTCTTCACCAAATTATTATTCTTTTTTTTTCTTTTGTTCCAGATAGTAACAAGCTTCCATCTCATATTTATAGCAAAGTCCTAAAAACAGATTTCATAAACCTCCAAATTTGTGAGATGGTGTCATAAGCTACCATGGAAAATTTTGACAAGCTCCACAAGTACCTATTGCCCAACTAAAAGCCCACCTGAGCAGCTCTTCCAACCCAGATGTTCAAGCAAAATTAAATCAGAACAGCAAACAGTTAAAAAAATATCGTACAAAGTCCTAAGTGTGAGTCTGGTCAACACTTTTGCAATTGTTTTAGCTGATTGTTTTTGTTGTTATTATTCCAAGAGAGGAAAAAAAAGGGCAATTTGGATGAATTTATCCCCTGATTTACCCCTTGAAAAGCTTCAGAGCACACTGCCTGCATCTGCAGAGGACAGTGCTTGCCTACCCTTTGGGCATATGTCAACTCAGTTCTGCACATCAGTCAAAATACTGGGGGAGGGGGTGGCTGGAGCCTGATACTGAGTGGGAACTACTGCCCAAACACTTCAGCATCCGGAGAGAAAAAAATTAATTTCCTCCTGAGCGTGAAACAAGAACTAGGGGACAAACCTTCGGAAATGAAGTCAGCACACAGAGGAAGACTTAAAGCTCTTGGAGATGGAATAACTGCACAGAAGGAATTAACCCAACCTATCCACTTTTGAAAGACTATATTTCTTCAATATTTATTTTAGGTCTTTCCAACCAATAATCATTAGTATGACAGACACAGCGATTACTGTCTATTTAATTCCATGCCACTGATGTGTATTAATATTACAATTGTGAGAAAAATTTGCTTTTAAAAAGGAGGACTCCCAGCTAACACCCCAGTTAGGAAGCACCAATGGTCAACGGGATGCTGGATTTTGCACTTAGCTGCTGCTCATTTATTCTGCCATTTTTCAGATGGCAAAAGGGAGGTATCACCAGTCATGACATCCCCTGCCTGAACAGAACTATCCCTCTGTCTTTCCTCATCTCCCACTTTAGGGAGGACCTTGTGTTCATCCTACAAAAGACCAAATCCACTGATAAACAAATGGGTAAATAAATAAATAAACAAACTGTATGGGATCTGTGGTTTCCTCAGGATGATCTCCCCCCTGCAGCAAGGACATTGGGTGGGAACACCATAAATACCATTGTGCTATGTTATAGGAGCAGCCATGAAGCCCAGATGCCCTCAAAAATGAACAGGAGTTTTAATTCCTTCAGTCTCTCCACCCACTACTCCTCAGCTCTTATCACAGCCATTTTTTGGGCCTGGGTATGTTTTGGTGTTTTTTTGCACCCCAAGCAGCCTGTGAACATGTTCCGCTGCTCTAGCACTTGGAAGAGCCTACAATGTTCTGCAGACATGTTTTAATTTGAGGAAACTGTCCAAGATCCTACCTAGCGTGTGTTTCAAGGTCCTGTCTGGAGGTCAGACTGGATAAACCAATTCTGTTTTACTGAATTGATCAGATAAATCTGGACCTACCATGCTGCCAGGAGAGGAGAAAGCTGCCCTGAAAAAAAACCTGCATGTTTCACATGCCTGGGCTGGCTCTGCACAGGGAATAGTGGATTTTTAAAGCAAGCTTTAGCTCAGTGTTACAAGGTAGAAAATGCAGCATTGCATAGGTCCTGGAAGGAATGGTTCTTTCTGTATTTGAGTCTTCCAGAAGCAGAGACCAGCTTACAAGCAGATGTGCATATATTGTCTCCCCGGGGCTGCTAGGGGCCTGGAGCAAGCTCAGTAGGCACTCTCCTCTTTTGGACACTATTACCACACAGGAGAAGAGTGAAAAGCCACTAAAACTGCACCTAACACAGGTGAAACAGTGAGGGGGTTTGTTCAGTCTGTTCTCTGGTCCTGAGACTAAGCATGGAATTAGCTACAGGGTCAGGTCAAGCTCGTGTAGTTAAATGCTCTACACAGGGTGGCTCCCATCACAAAGGCTTTTTAGAGACCCCTTCAGCCTCCTGCCATATTTCCAGGAAGGCATTTGGAGGGGGCATACCCAGTCCAGGCTAAGAGTGTGCTGAAGACTGCTCAAACAGTTTGCCAGGACTGACCTTTGTGTTTCTGTGCTCAGATTTGGGTGATGCTTTATTTACTGGCACAAACACAGCAACAGGCCACTTTCAGGAAAAAAATATTTATACTACTTAACTTGTAATTCCTCCCTGGAAACTACAGGAACTGACAAGCAGTTGTTCAGCATTTCCTAGTGTGCCTTGTCCTGACTGCAGAGCTTCCAGGGCCTCCCCTGACTCCTGAACCTACACCAGGTGCATCAGGCTGGTGTGAACACTGCTGCTGGCACAGCACCCACAGACTGCTCTGGGGCTGGATGTCCTTAACCTCACATCTACCTGCAGAGAGATACCAGGTGTCAACTCATCTTGGGTGAGGGCCTGCAAAGGGAGAGCCATCAACACCAAAGGCACCTCAGCCTTTGGGAAGCGATGGCACCGGACACACCAGACAGGGCTGAGGACCTGGCAAAGCTGGGGCACAGCTGACATGGAGTCTGCCAGAGAGACAGATTAACCTGGAGACATCTGAGGCCCTCTCTGGCCTCCGAGGAGCAGGGCTCCAACATGAAGGTTCATTCATAGCGACCCAGGAGCGCACAGGACAGGATTCCCTGCCTGATCCCCGTGCTGACAAGAGTCATGGCAGATATCTGGTTTCTTGGCTCAGCAGGGGATGGAGGGGTGATGTGCATGAGCACTTCCTCTGCTTTACGAGTACACCCTTGGCACAGCTCCCACCAGGGCTGGGCAAGCTGGCCAGCTTCTAGTTTCATCCTGACCCTAGCTACAGGCAGTGGAAAGAGTCAGCTACTGGGGTTAGAGGCAGGAGCCCTTCTTCACCACCACCTGCAGACACTCCAGCAGCCCCTGCCTGACCCTTATCCTCCTGGCACAGAAAGGCTGAGGCAAAAAACCTGGGGCTCAAAGTCCAGATCCCCACAGTGGATAAAAACACAGTGATAGATCACCACAATTTGATGAAGAAGGAGAATGGCATTAGAAACACTTTTCAAAAGGCTAATGCTAGAAGGTGTGGTGCACCTTATAAAGCCTTGAAAGCAGCATCCAGCTTAACCCCACACACCTGTACAGAGCTTTGATTTCTAATCCCAGGAATAAGAAACCCCATACAGGTAGCTGTGGTAACAGAAATAACTGTGCATACCCCCACCACTTCCTAACATTAAATACAGGGGTAACTTACACTCTGGGAATGAGAATGTCTCAAAGAAAAAAATTATACTTTGCTATTAAACCAGATACATTCAGACCTTTCATCATGAAGCTTCTGATGATCTCTGACAAACATCTGAATGAGGTCTTTGTTAGCTTTTGGCTTTGTTTTTTAATCTCCCCAATTGTTTTCTGCAATTCTCTGGAGCACAGAACCAGGGGCCAAATGCTGCTCTGTGCTCCAAAGCAGTGATTCCCACTGCAAAGCAGGACAGGTCTGCAAGGTTGTATTCATATAAGCTTTAAGTAAAAATCACATTTGGCAGTGATGTCCTCTTAACAACTGCATCTCAAACAAACAAACAAATCTAAAAACAACACACACACACACACACAGAAAAAACCCCATACCATAAAAACATACGCTCTATGCTCTTCCCCTGGCATCTAGCAAATGAGGCAACAACAACAACAACTCTGCTGGGAAAAGTCCCTCTACTGCCTGGCAGCAACATCATACGTATTTTTTGCTTTCTATGACTACTACAACTATGACATTATCCATGTTTTATTTTGCATATGTGATCTAGAGTTCACTTACTGTTAGATGCTGGAACAGCCATGCCCTCATGATATTTGTGGCTACTTTGGGAAAGATGCCACGCTTTTTATGTCGCTTTTTGTCCTTATCTGGATCATCATCATCACCTGTGCTGGGGGAAGCTACACTGTTGTCCAAGCCGTCACCTGTAAATATAGTGAATCAAATTTTGACTTATGCTACCTTTATATACTTCAGCCGAAGCCTGGCTTTGGGTATAAACTGCATGAATATTTAAATGAGGTATAAATTCTTTAACACCGTAATTCACCAGGGGTTAAGGGGATGGGGGAAGGGGGGGGAAGAGACACGGGGAGAGGGAGGGGCTCAGAAATGTGTTAGCCCCATACCAGTTTATCTTGAAGGACAGTGTGGCCATCTCCACCACTGTAACCCAGAACAAAAAGTGCTTACAAATTATAAAAAAATATTTGCAAGCATCCAACTTGCAAAGGTGGAAATGCTGGCTCTTCTTCACACTAGGTCACTTCCCAAAGATTCATCCCAATCAGCTACTTTGGCTGAGCTGACAATTAGGAAAGTATCAATGGTGTTCTGGGATGGGGATCATGACGTGTGTGAAGCTGGGTGCCTCATCCCACTCTGGGGTGTGAAAAGTGGGGTGAATGCAGCTCCCTTGCAACATCATATTCTCTCAGCAAATTCAGAAAAAAACAGATGATTGAGGTATTGCATATGTTAAGTCTTTTACAGATGTTGGACTTCCCCTGATTCTTTGATGGGAGGTGGGCAGCTAACTGGGTCCCCTCTTCCCAGCCCCAGCCAAAAGAAATTCAGAGGGAGATAAGCAGGCACCAATTTGACATACACCATTAGGAATTAACACCCTGCTTTGTGCCAGTGTGCCGTATTTGTAATAGGTGTCTGCTTCTGTGAAACAACCACTGATCCAGAATGAATTTCCTTAACGCAGAGAAGGTCTCAGACAGTTCTCATCACATCAGCAACACGTCTGTGGGAGGATGCCACTGTGTAACAGCCCGCTTGGGTCTGCGCTGATGGCTTAGCGGCCAGGGAAAACAAAAGTTGCAGTGCCTAGCAGTTTGCATGCAATTTTTGTTGCAAACACTGAAAGCAGTTTATAAACAAGCCCACAGAGCAAACAAGTCTTTGCGTTGAATGCATGTGGACTGAACAACATATCCTGGCTTCCAAAGACCCTGTATTTGTAGCAACACAGAGTTGTGATGTTATTAGGGAAGTGGTTTTTGCACCCCCGGGCAAGAATGATGAAGAAAGTAATCTCAGTTTGGCTGAATACAAACTATCTCTGTTAGGGACAAAAATAAAATATATTTTTAAAAAGGGATGCAGACTGTCATGATTTGTTAAACAGCTTTCAGCACCAAAGAAAAAAAAAAAAAGGAAAAAAAAAGCTATTATTAGTGTTATATTCTTAGCATGTTACTGACCGTGGCAAATTTATAATTGTCCTTATGACTTGGTCTGTGTCTTTAATGAAACTGTAACCTTGGATAGTTACAGACAAACACAAGATTTTATGAAGAAATTAGATATCCAACAATTCTTTGAAAGCTCAGTACGTAAAAAAGGGCTTTTATACAGAGAAGCAATTCACCATATAAAATAATAATTCATAAAAGAAACATGAGCAAAGGAAACAACTCAACAGCATTTAAAATTCCATGGGCTAATCTACTTTCTGTCTGCAAGAGGCAAACAAGGAAAAGAAAAGTATTACGCATTCATTGATTAAAAATGAAAAGCTTCTAACCTAATGACACTGCCTTTCACCACCTCCCTGCCATCGTCCACCCACCCTCTCCCCCCACCCCATTTTTTAAAAAAATATACTCATTTCAAACCCCCTTCAGATTAATTTAGCAGGCATTGCCTCATGCTTGACGGGAGGAGGACTCATTGATAATTTATGGAAATATCTACTATAATCCAAGGGAGATGACTTTTTTTCCAGCTTTGTGCATCAATAGATAATCAAGGCCTTCAAGCAGCCTTAGCTTCCCATTACCTCGGGCAAAAGAATTCCTGAAAGCATGCCTCCAGGGCACCTGAATTATATCCTCCATTAGGGGAGGAAAAGCTTTCTGCATTCCACCTATAACACTCCCCAGAACCTTTCCTGTTTATTTCTGCTGTATGAAAGCAGAAGCATTAGGAACAGGATTTTTTAAGTGAAGACTTATGTAGATACAATGGAGAAACCTTTCAAGCGCGAGCCAGATCACCTCCTTCAATCCCGGGCAGTGACCTATCCCAAATAAAAGGTTTCTGTTACATCATTAGCTCAAGCCAAAAACAGCCTTGGCTTAATGCATAGTTTGTTCTTCCTACTGTTTTTAGGCAAATACTGCTACTTTACTCCCATCTGGGAGGGAAATTACACTGCTGGGCTGTAATCTAAGACAAGATTTTCATTGGAAGCAAATGCTTTCAATCCAGTGTAAATACTGGTGTATGTTCAGAAAAGCCTAAAACAATAAACCCTGGCCTCGACCGACACAAGTTAGAGAAAGTGAAAAGCGGGGAGAGGATAAGAAAGCGGCCGGCTATCCTTGGAGCAAATGCTTCAGTAGACTTCTGTAAATTGTTTAACCTCTTCCACTTTTTTTAAATGGAAAATTGATCCCGTAAAGACTGAAACCACAGAGAGAAGTCTAAATGGTCAATTGTGGATTTTAGTATTTCCATCTACTTTGCAACTCGATACACTCACCTCTGTGAGGTCTCCAGAGATTTCCCCCTCCTTTTCTTCCCCCCACCCCTTTTCTTCCTTTTAAAGATCACTAAACAAACTTGAAGCACCACTGACCAGCCACACGGTAGCAGCTATGAACTGCATTTGTAAAATGTCGGTGGCAACTCTGTTCCTGGAGTTGACTTCTCCTGCCGCCAAATGAAGGCGAACTGAAAAGGTGGAAATAATCATAGAAATGATGCTAGTCCATAAACAAGCTTACAGCCTCATTAGTATAGCGGGAGGCTCCGCTGGGTGATTTATGCTTGTTTTGCTGATGCCATGAGGAAATGCCATAGGGCAACTTTAGCCAGCTGCTAATGGTTTCTGACAGCTTCTTAGCAACTAGTGCAAGCAACGCCGTGGCGTTTGCTAGTGACAGAAACCGAAAATGTCATATTATCTGCCCATGTGTCACGAAGTCCGTGTGGCAATTAACTAGTAGGCCAGTGACTGAGGGGCCACAGGCTCTTCAGAATGGCCCATGGCTATTTGGGGTCAAAGCGGGCGCAGCGTTCGCCTTTATGCTGCACATATGCATGGGTGTGTGCATGATCCCCATCGCGCTCCCTCTGCCCCGCTCCCCGATCAGTTTGGTCCGTGCAGATCCTTTGTCCATGGAGAAACTCCATCTCACTTTCTCTTTAGGCATGGCGTGACATTATCAGAGGGACTGCAAGTAATCTGTCTTGATATGATGGTTGGAAATGGCACTTTAATTGGCAATACCTGATTCCCTGGTTTTGAGTGCTGGATCCGAAGGTGCTAGCTGTTTTTCTGCTCGCTCGCAAATTAGTCTAAAAGGATTTAAGATCACTGAAGCAGACTCGTTGCCTGTCAAATTGCTGGGAGCACAGCAACTCTGCACAGCAACTAGATGCTATTTAAAAAAAAAAAAAAAAAAAAAGCAAATGCAGAGCCTGTAAGGAGCAGAAGGAGAGCCCAGACTCCGCACGCCCGTTCCCTGGCGAGCAGAACCAGGCGCTATATGTCAAACTGTCAAACCTTTCAGCGTGGCCGTTTGCCCTTTCAAATAATATTTAAGAATTGTTTTTACACAATTTTTTATAGGCCATGGTCTAGTGAAAGAGGCCAACCAACAGAGAAAGGAATTTGTACTACAATTCGTCCGTGGACGATTTCTTGCCAGACCCAGGCCAGTCCCCACGGAGCGAGGCAGGTGACCTGTGGCAGCTCCCTGGCTGTTGGGGAGCTCCAATTTCAAACGCCCTCAACTCCAGCATCCCAGAGTTGCCTATTTAAGCACACCCAGGCATTTAGGCTGTGCTATCTTGTTCCATTCAAGAAGGGATAAAGCAGCATTTATCGTATTCAGCCCTGCTGAATGGCTCAGACTGGCCATGCCAGCAGGGGCTCCTCTCACTGCGTTCCCCTCTCCACTGTCACTGCGCCTTACAACTTCCCTTCCCCTCCCACTCCCCCAAAAATCAGAGGTAGAAGCAGCAAAGGGCAAGCGACTTTACAGCAGCCCCTCAAGTGGGTAATGCTCTCTTTGTCCCGGTTGATAATGTTATAAACCTTTGTTGACAAAATAGGTGCTTCTGGAGAGCAACTTGGCACAGGCACTTGCCTTCAGCAGCCATGGTTGTGGCAGGGGTTTACTGGTGATTCAAAGTCTCCCTCAGTCCCGCACCAAACTCCAGTTAAATGTCATCACCCCGTGATGCTGGAAAGTCTGGCAGTGTGGCACAGCTGGGTGACTTTCAGCCACTCCAGCGCCCAAATCTACTCTCAAACCTCAACCATCGAGGCTGCCCAGATAGGACATAAATATTCCCAATCCCAAGTCATGAAGGTTTCTGAAAAGATAGGAAATTCAGAGGTCCTAAAAACTCCAGCCTTTTTCTTGACTACAAAATCCATGCCTCTGCATGGAGCTCTTTAGACGAACGTCCTCAAATGATTTTAACTGACCAGAAACCGCAGTATCAAAGTTCCAAATACAGCTTTACTGGAAGTACCTTCACCAGTGTAACAGGTTATTCCTCACTCCACATAGCCCCGTCCTACTATCAAGTCTGCTTCCCATTCCTCTGACAGGACATCTGAGAGAGCTTTTGGGGTCTAGTGTTCAATTTTCTGGGAGGGGTTAAGAGCAGGGCACTGGCTTTGCTGAGGTATACCAAACAATATGATGAACACTTCCAGCTTATACAGTCCAGTTCTACATAGAAATCTAAATACACTGCTTTAAGGAGTTCACAGGAGAAAATGCGAAAGATGTGCACCCAGAAGCCCTAGGAAAGGCCTGGAGCAACTTTTAAGTGGACTGACTAAAAGCTCCTTATGTTCAACCTATTTGTATGTGTCCAAATGTCTCCCATAAAAAACAGTTTCTGCCTCCTAGAAGAACTTCACAGTTTTCAGGTACTTTTGTATTTCATGAGATAATATAAATTAAATATACACCGTGTTTGGACAAAACCTGTTGACTTCTGTACTAGATTTATAATGTATTCAGTGCTATGAACTGAAACATCTAACACGATGGCCCAAAATTAATGGTCTTTTCAGTAGTGTCTTTTTTTTTTCCTAATTCTATCATAATTTTTTGCAAGCATTTAGATACAAGTTCCTCAAATTCCTGCTTCTGGTAGAATGAGAAATCCTAAATTGCCAGAGCCAAATATTTAAGTGTTCACTGTCCATCCACACATCTGTTGGTTCCTTTCTCTTTTAAATATTCCAAGAACCAAAAACTCTTCAGTAACCTTTACAGGTAAGTAGAAAGGAAAATTCATTATCTTCAAGCAACATAATGTACTAGAGAGATTGTAAGTGGCAAAATTGCTTTCCTTAACCTTTCTTCTGTGTCATGTACCAATTTAGAGTAACTACTGTGTTTTCCACAGCTTTACCTATGTTATCCCTTACAGAAATAAAATTCCAGTTTGCTGGATACCCACACATCCACCATGACAACTTTTTGTGGCGCAAACCAGGCTTATGTGTGACATTTTCCTATAAGGTACAAAATTATGAATTCTCAAAAATGCAGGTCCACAGATGGAACAAGCTTTTCTGTGAAGCAAGAGAGGGAATACTGTTCACAGGAAATAGAACAAGGATCAGCATTTCAGACCACCAGCTTTGAACGGTCTTGAGCAAACAAAGAACGTGGCAATTTCTTTATCTTTGTTTTATATTTCTTTATTCTTTATATATATTTTTATATATTTTTCAATTTTTATTTTTTATATTTTTATATATTTTTCAATTTGTTTCAGATACAACTAGCTCCAACTTAGCACAGGAATGTGGTGAGCAGAAGTCACACCCAAATCACTCTGGCGTGAGTCAGTGCAGCTATTATTGATGTCCAAAAGTACTGAAGGACAAGTTCACTACTCAGGAATTATCACTCCTCCTTAGAGCAAGGTGGCTAAGGAGGCAGGCTGAGCAGCACAGGGGCTGAGTGCTCAGGTATGCCAGGAGAGAGCTGGAAGGCACTGAGAGTCTGTGGGTATGTGCCCAGCTGCTAAACCAGCAGCACCTATCCATTGAGGAGAAACATAAGTTTTAACATTAAAAGGCCATTAAGTTTAGAATATTTCCCCAAAACACACTATTTTAAAATTTAAACACACATGCATATATTGCATATGTAACATTAACTCACTGATGGCTCTCAATCTGCCGATGCCCAAGCAAAGCACACGAGCTGAGAATGGGACTACCAGAAAATGCTACTTCAGAAAACATAAAATAACTATGGAATTTCTTTATTGGGAAAAGGATTTTGTATTATTTTGGGTCCATGGTTTGTCAGATGTGAGGAAGCACCCACTCCTGGAGCTCTTGAGGTCAATGGCAATCACCTCGGCACACTGAGTGGCCTACAGAATGCCCAAAAAATAATTTGCTATGATGATGTAGCTGTGCTTGTGAATTTGAAAAGTGGTGTTTGATGAGGGAACTTTTTTTTTTTTCATATTCCTTTAGGAGAAAGCCTCCTCAAATATACTTAATAAAAAGTTAATGAGGAACAACAAGGTTGAAAATGAGCATTAGCAAAGAACAAATACCATGTGTCTGGCTGTGCACACATCTCTTAAGGAAATGCTGTGTGTGATTCATGCAAGGATTCAGATCATGACATAAACAGTGGGAAGTTGTCAGTCACAGATAGTATCCATATTCACAAGATACTAAAGGACACAGTTGCAAAAACATGCTACACAAATATTCACAGATAGCAGAACCTGGAAAAGTATACATTACACTGTGGCATTTCACAAACTTTCCAAGTTTTTCTTGCATCATTGTACTTTGTTCTTTAGAGACAAGAGCACCTTTTTCTAGGAACTCAACCATCTTTTTTTGACTTGAATACCCTTCATGCAAGCAATGAGCAAATCAGTTGTCTATGCAAAGAGTAAAAACAGCATTGACAAATAACGGGGAAAAACCCACAGATTTTACTCATCTTCATTTCTTTGGCAGCTTTTTATAGCTGAAGTGAAGGAAACCTCTTGCACCAGGTGGCACTTCTTAATGAGGTTTAGAAAACTACGATATTATGGGTAAGCTGTGCCATATTTCTGGAGCTGTGCATCACCAAATGAAATACTAAAAAGAAAGCAATTCATTGTATGGGAAGCAAACAACTTTCTGCTGCCAACAACAGAAGTTTACTTTGAGCAGTTGGAAGCAAATACCCTACAGAAAAGTATCTGGTTAAATAGAAAAACATCCTGCTTTAACCAAGAATGGTAAAAAGCTTAAAAAGTCAGGGAGTTTTTTTTCCCTAACCTAAAAGCCACCATGATGACTCTACAACTTCTTGGGAAAAGCTGTTTTTCAGTCTTTTTTATGAAACCTATCCTCTGCAACCTCATCACGAGAACTAGTCCCATCAGCCACATTCTCCATTAAAAGTTCAACTACACACAGCTTTGCCACAGGTAAATCCAGCACTGGATTCCATCCGACTGACTTCCTTGTAAAGCAGGAGCACAAGAAGCAGCAGGAGCACAGGACAGCTCTGCCATGGGGGAAACATGCCCAACTAATGCCCCAAACGGCCATGAGGTCAACTTCTGTAAATCTCTATAGCTCCTTAACAACTGGCTCTATCTTTGTGTTTATCCAGCTCCCAAGACACTTGACTCTTGGACTGAGCACAGGCAGCTATAAGAGGCTCAAACCAAAGATCAGAAGCATATTACGTATAAACTAAGGGACGTGTTATCTGTAGAAACAGTTTATTATGTGGAGCATTTAAGTAGGCTTCCTTCCCTAAACATAGCTAAATTGCCTTAGGCCCTGCCTACATGCCTGCTCCAGAGGAGAAGACATTGTAGATTCCCAGTTTTACAACATATTAAAATATGTGCCAGAACCTTGACACTGTGTAAATAACTCAAAATGAGGTTGTTCTATTGAAAATACTTCTAAAAATGTTGGGCAAGACAAACCAAAATACTTGGGATTGTTGAACCAAACAAAAGCATTTTACTTTGGGCCAATTCAAGACAATTCAAGTACTGGCCCAAGCTGCAGTTTGCACTGCAGGAGCTATAGGTCAGATACTGTTTGCCCCAAATCCTCTTTTGCAGAGCTGGATCCCCTAAGCCACCAGAATCATCCAGCCACAATGAACAGGAGAGGGTTAGTCTAACTGCAGGTCAGGCAAGTCAGGATTCATGACCTACCAAACCCACATGAGACATTTCCCACTGGAAGTTGTCAAAGCCAAAAAATTTTCCCCGTCCCTAGTCCATCAGATACATCATCTGACAATAAAAACCAAGATATAAATGCAAGAAAACGAACATTGAACTTCACTTTGCATGCCATGGCTGCATCACATACTCTACTTCCCCACATACAGTGACAAATATTGTCACTTTGCAATTGCAAAAGGCAGCTCTAAAAGTGATGAGAATAAAATGCCCCCATCTCATCCACCTCTCTTGTTCTGACAGTAACAACATCTCCACTGCCATTGCTAAAAACCAGCCATCACATCATACAGCCTTATACAGATTCACTTGCTCCAGCAAATCCCAGCCACTGAACCCTCCCAACTGGGCACCTAGTGAAAAAACATCTGGCTTTAAACCCATGATACAAATTAATTATTTCTTTGTACTTAAAGCAAGAGGAAGATAATTTAGATTTGTTATGGAGTATTACTCCAAAAACCTTCACGAGACAACCTGGTAATTCCCACTGCATGACCCTGGATCTCACAGCTATGGAGAAGAGGGCAGGGAAGAGGGCTGGCCATGTCCACCCAGAAGAACCTCAGCTTCCACAAGCTGTCTTTGAGGTCCACGTGCCTGCTGGCCTGAACTACTGGGCAGAGAGGGTCAGAACATCAGGGACTTGTGAATCTTCTAGTGCCTGGGCTTCATATGAAGAAGGCAAGAGCAGGATCCAAAAAAATTATACTCATGTTCTCTAACAAACTATAAGAAACATTTGCAATCATGAACTGAATGGATGGCATTTGGACTGCACCATGAATTTCCTCCCCTCATCCTGTCCTAGCTCTGTCTGGGATGCTCAGAAGCATCATGAACTCAGGAAAAACACCTGAAATTTCCTCCCCTCATCCTGTCCTAGCTCTGTCTGGGATGCTCAGAAGCAGCCTGCTTTGGCCCCCAAACACAAAACCTTATGTTAGCATGTACATCATGAACTCAGGAAAAACATCTGTATTATAAAACATGCATCCCTCTGCCAGACCTTTCAAGGGAAGGGCATACACAGAATTAATGTTTTTCCCCACTGCTCCTTGCTATCCAGCATCCTAACTCCACTGCTTTTGTTCCTCCAGCAAAAGGTGGCACCTCTGGAGTATCCGTGACAACAGTGGGAGGCTGCTCCTTGGGAAGGGGGTGAGAAGCCAAAAGGAGTAAATTTGGCAGAGCCAAGCTCACATAAAATTTTCTTCCACTACTGCTCCTCTCCCAGCTCAAAAAGCAAATCTGCTGTGATGAGGTAGCACCTAAGAAAGGCACAATAGGAAAATCAGTCCTGAAGCCAGGCTTTAATGTGAAGGTGTGGTGACACTGGGTCTGATGGCCAGCAAACAGGCACACTGCTGCCACTCACAGAGCTCCTGCTGCCCTCTGCTCTGCCCGGATTCTGTGGCTCTACAGCATGACAGGCATCAAGCAATGACTACTGTGGTGATCAGGCCACTAACTCTTCTTCTGCTGCAAACAGTTTTCCCATAAATATTCCTTGGATCTGGGGAGGTGGGGTGGCACTGAGGGGCAGGTCAGGGTGCATCCAGGTGGCTGGTGTGAACCCAGCCCACATGGCAGAGCCTGAAAATTCGGAGGGCTCAGAGAGCCCTTCAGAGAAATAACAGTGATGGGGAGGTGGTCTTGACCCTGCTCCTTGTGGCTGGCCACTGGCCACCAGGCTCAGGTCCTGAGTTCCCCTGATGGTCCCTACCTAGGGGCACACAGGCAGTGACAGTCCTTTCAGGAACTTCAGTCCTACTAAGCTAGCACATCCCCTTAGGCTCCAACTTAATGTATTCATGACACTGGTATGTCTTTGGCTTCCCACGACTTTCTATCACAGCTTCTGGTGTGTTTTGATGTTTGATTTGCAGTGCAGTTACAGTTTAAGGTGTGGATTTTTTCCAAATTAAAACAAACAACCAACAAATCCAAATGCAAATCATTCAGGAACAAACAGATGTTGGAGTCCAAAACACACAATGAAGGTGAAAGAAAAGTCAGATGAATGCTGGACACTTAAAAACTTTCCCTGAATATCATCTACAGGTGCATGCTCACTCTATTTTTTCCTTTCATCTTCCATCACTGCATATTCCTAGATATTACCTGCCTAGAATTACCTTGAATAGACAAACTGATAGGAGGAAAGGGGCAAGGTTCTGGTGCACCCCAGAATTTGATTTTTATTTATGTCGCTACATCTCATGGCATCAGTTCCAGCTGTGAGAGAGATGGATGATAGGAAGGAGTTAATTCAGCCATATCCAGCTCACTTCTTTGACTCCATAAGAGTGTTTAACCAAAATCTGACAGAAATCTCAAAGTAAAGCTGGGTCATAGCAAAAAGCCATCCATATCTTAAGAAAAATAAATAAAATGTTTACATCCTTCAAAAAGTAAGCCAAAATTATTTCTGGTTTCTTTTTCAACTCACAGCATTTGTCATTATCTCTAAGAGCAGTAGAAATGTGTAGAAAGCAAAAACTGTAAAAGCTTTCAGTAATCTGATGCACTTTAAATGACATGAATGAGTAACCAAGGAAGCTAAAGAAAACCTCAGGTTCTAGCAGGCTGAAACCACAGGCATCAGCTTCCCCATGGCAGGTACAGACCACAAGGAAGAAGAATCTCGCTTTTTCTGATGAAACAACCACATCCTTGTTGAAAGGGCTGAGGACCCTGTCTCACCCCTTCCACCCACCAGTGGTGGAAGAGGACTCTCACCTGCCGAGCTCACCACTCCATCTGTCTCCTCCTGAGGCAGCCTTGCAGTGCCTACAAAATCACCAGCTTCACCCTCCTGACTGCCAAACACCCTGCTCAGATGGCACCCTCCCAGCTGAGGCCAACAAGGAATCTATTTCTGCTGTGCTCCCCATCTTTTTCACCTCAGCTGTCAGGATGTGCTTCTCAGCTGATGTGCAAGGACACACCACACACACACAGAAGCCAACGCTGCACCGGGTCAAACACCAGCAACATCCCTGTGTCCTTCCTGTCCGTGCAGATATCAAGGAAGGTTTTATAGGCATTGGTTGCCTCATAAAGGAAAAGACAGATTTTTCTAAGCATCCTGTAAATGCCAGGAAAAGAGAAGAATGGAAAGGAAATGAAAGGAACAACCTGGAAAGGAGAACGGAAAAGCAGAAGACCTTGGCTCCAGGGAGAGAGCTGACCACAGTTTTAGCCCTGCATTCATCTATAGAAGATGTTTGCTTTTATTAATCTTGGAAAAAATGTGATGCGTGAGCTAAGTCAGCCCCTGGGCAGATTTAACTTGGGTGACCTGAACTTACTCTGCAGATCACCATAGGTCTCACTGACCTTGGCAGTGACACAAGGATCATATTTTCTTGTGGACAAATTACTCTGGAATAATTCTGCCAATGTATTAGGCATAAATAGCCTTTTATTTAGGACTGTGAAAATACATTCTCTCTTTCTGCCTCTCACCTTTCCAAACAAAATCTATTTATTGGAATAAGGAAAACCCCGCCCTTCATTAAGGTCTGGGTACACATCTCAAGGGCCAGACAGAAGCTTGGCTGCCTCATGTTCATGGCAATGTGTTTTCAGGCACTGCCTTCAGCAAGATGCATTTTGGAGCTAACTGGTAAGTCTTGTTGCTTGTGATTGGAATGGTCAGCCTGCACACTTGCAAATGAACATACAAATACTTTCAGACATGAAAGAGGCGGTAAATTTAGGTCAACAGTGGGAATGTTCAGCTTCAATCAAAACAGAAAACACAATCCTCAACATACAAGCTAGTGAAGAGCAGCTCTGGGAAAACCAGCCAAGCTGCACTGAGATAAGCAAAAAATCCCCCCAACATCCACATCTCAGCCTTGCAGAAAACTGACCAGTTTGGAAGGAACAGGTAAACAGTGTGTCCTTGGACAAGATTCAGCACAGTTTGGATGATGTAGACCTTTCCGTTCAGGAGTTGCACTGGTTTTTGTGTCTGGTCACTTGAGGTCACACCGCAGAGCTCTGAGGCTCTGCAGAAGCTCTGCATGCTTCCTCCCCAGAACGGAGGTGCCTGAAGTGGCTATTAAAATCAGTTGTTATTCTGATGCCACCTGAGTCTTAATTGCTGAAAAGATGGGGACTACAACCACAGAAAGGGCTTTCTGGCACTGGCTAAGGAAGTATCAGTTTTTGAGGTCAGAATAACATCCCTTAAAAATATGAATCAGAGTGGTTCTTTCATAGTGCAATTTGATAAAGGCAGGCAAAACATTAGCAGACTATTTTGATGAAGGTCAGGACAGCTTTGTAATATATATTCATATTAGAGAAGTCTTAGATGTGTGTAAAAAGAAAGAAAATACTTGAAAACCTGTATTCAAATTATCCTGGAGCAGTCAAATAAATCCTAGTAAATACTATTTCCTGCTTCCACTCTCAATGAGTCTCTTCTAATAAACTCATTGCATGTTGAGAAAACACAGTTTTCCAACAGCGTGTTAGCTGCTTTCTTCCTCCATACACAACTTTTGCTATATGGCTGATGCCTCAGGACCTGCAGGCAAGTGTCTCAGCCTGAAGACAGGGTCACCAAGGCTTGTCAGGCAGAAAAGCAATCAGAGCCACAGATCTGCACTCTTTCCCATCGCAATTCTGGAACAATGCTCACTGATGCCAAAACAGGTGATTCTCTTGAGACTGGAAAAGGCTTTCATAAATACCTGCAAATCATCTGAGCAGTCGCCAACAATGCCAGCCTCTGAACCATTGCTAATCATGATGCTGGTTTCTATGCAAAGCAACTCTGAATTTTGTCATTTTAAATGCCTGACCAGCTGCACCTGCGATTTGTGGCTGAGGCAGATGAGGAGACAGATTTTCGTCTATAATCATGGGTTGAAACTGAAAGTTCAGCTGAAAAGCATCCTCACCTATACTTAACAGTTTCTATGGAAGGTACTTTGACATAAGCACCATATTTGCAATGAATATGATCTCAGCAGTGACCTGAACAAGGCAATATTGACCTGGAAAGGGCAATTGCCTGTAAGATCATGGGGAAGCTATCCTTTATGCTCACCCCTTACCAGCCCAGGAGACTTCATGCATATTCAAAGCTGCACAGGAACCTCACCGAAAAGCATGAAAGGGGAGGCTCAAGATGACAGGTGCACATCCAAAGATTCCATGAATTGTAAAGAAGGAGGTCAAAGTCTCAGAGCAGTCAGAAAAACACGCTGGAAAGCCCAACTTTCCAAGGCACTGCAAGTATCTGTGCTGGTTATGACTCCTGCAGAGCCAGCAGAACGACTGACAAGAAAGCCTCTGCCAGGACAATCCTGGAAACACCTCACTCAGCTCCCTTCCCTGGGTTTACCCTGGAGAGCCATCCCCCAAGATCCCAGATAAGACAGGCTGACAAGGTGCTGAATGAAAGCCCACACTGCTGCTGCCAGTAACCCGCCCTCCCTCCACGCCTGCAAGCCTCAAGCACTACCCTTAGGCTTTGTACTCGCAGCCTCCAAGGAAGCAAGCCCTGAATTTCACCAAATTTCTTGTTTCTGGGGCACAGTGGGGACACAGAGTACAGTTCAGAGCTATTTTTAAGGACAGCATCCAATGTGGACTTCAAAATGGAAATAAGAGTTCAATATTCTGCATAAAAATTATTAACCCTTTTACCTCTCTGTCTCATGTGCTAGTCAGGATTGCTACAAATACAACTACAAAAATGAAGTGGAAAAATGAGCCATTTTGAATGATTATAAATACACTTAAAAGGACCAATATACATCTTGTTAGTTTGGAGTTGAAGTAGGTTAAATTCTAATTTTATATTTAAAAACAGAGAGAAGTTCTGACAAATGCAGTGCCAACTGCCAAAGGACTCTGCACCCAAACAGCACAACAAAGCTAAATATGGCCATTCCTACCACCTCAACTCAGCAACAGATTTTGCTTCAAGGCTTCCCTCATGGAACCTCTTATCTCATGCAAGACCTCAATGATGTTTAGTTGGAGGCTGAGCAAAATGCTGCTACACAGTTTCAGAAGCCCCATTCATCATGTTTTATATTTAAGTCCTCGGTTCCCAGAGTCATATGAGAACCTTCAAACAAAACCTTGTATGCACTAATAAAGCAAGCAACTTCTTGAAGTTAGGAAAAGCTGGAATCCTGGCTTCTTGACAGCTAGGCATGGGAATACAGACACGAACACCCCCTAAATAAATTTTTTTTTAAGTGTATATATATATAATCTTTTTCCTATGAATGCCACGATTTTTGAACACTTCAGTTACCCATGCAGGTCTGCAAACACAACAAATGTCATGAGATACTCAGAAGCTGCAGAGGACAGCCTCACCTACACATACAATACCTGAGCCCACTCCTCTCATCTTCAGCAGTACAAGACACTTTATTCTGATTCTCCACAAAGAGCAAACATTTTCTTCCTAAAGGAATGCCAACTTTCAGCACAATTTCATCCCTCCTCACTCTAAGCATTTAAGTCAGGCTGCTAAGCTAAGTGTCTAAACGAGGTGATTAGTCCTCCCTGAGTCCCTTCACAGTCAGTGGAGAGAAAGAAACTCTCCGGAGGGAAATTCAGGATTGAGATGACTACAAGGATATGTGCACTATTAGCTTTAAATACTGCACAGAACAGTAAAAACTTGCAAGCAGCAATGGTCTAGCAAGGAAACTGTGGCTAATGAAGACTGAATATGCCCATCTCTGTTTCTAAGCAAGATCTGGACTTCAGAGCTCGTTCTAAAATTACTCAGGATGGAAAGGCTGAATTTAGCTCCCATCCATCCCCTTATCACAAGAATACAACCTCATGCTTCCTGCCACAGAGAATCTGGGAAAATGCAAAATTCTACCTCTTATCACCAAATCATAATTAATTTCTTCTTTCTATTTTGCCTTACTTGAGAGAGGAAAAAAAAAATCCCTCCTTGATAGATAACTAAATTTATGTCTTACCAAACTGAATGTAAATGCAAGAAACAGGAAGTTTTTACTTGGAAACTGGAATTTCAAGCACTCAGTGGCAAACAATGAAGGAGAGAGATAAAGATGCAATGGCAATGGTGGGGGACAGACCTGCCAAGCTTCCTGCCCACGCTGACTCAAGAGCATGTGTCCTACCATGATATGGACGGGCCACACTGCTTGCTTTTATTTTGGTAATTGGTATTTGTTCCTGTGAAAACCCCTATAAAAACAAGTCAGAAGACCAGACAATAGTGGACTCCTCATCTCTTATAGCCAGATCTTTTACTTAACACTTTAGCAAAAGATGTAATCAGCAGATCTTTGTCCATTTATACAATTCTCTCTGCAGTGAGGAGGATTGTATTACACTCTCCAGCACCCACCAGATCAGAGCATCCAGTATTCCCCATCACTTCAAGAGATTGAACTGATACTTGAAAGCACATTTGCTATTATCTGCTCCAGCCCTTTGGAAATGACATTACACAGATACGGGGGGCAGGCAAATATTGTCGCTCTTTTATTATTCCTGATGTTCCCGCGCTTGTAATATCTGAGAAGTTCCCAGGTCAATGGGATTACTTTATCTTCTTCCCCTTTCCTTTATCTCTTCCCTCACCCCACAGGTATCCATGTCCAAATGGGACACTTCGGCAGGGGGTTTGCTTGACCCAGGTCACTCGAAGGTCAAGCTTTTCACCACTTGCTAATGCAAAGCTTCCCCCCAGCCCTTGCAACCCCAGGGGCCCGGGCACCCCTCCTCACACACCCCTCTCCTGGCCACGGGTGCAGATGGAGAAGGCAAATGCTCCTCACTGAACATACAGAAGCAAAATCCTCCCCATATGGAAACCAGAATATGTTTTGTGTTTTTAAATAAACAAAGCAAAGGGAGAAGCTCATGAAAAATCAGCTCAGCAGTGCCTTTATTCCTGTACCAAACTTGAAGGATGGGAGGCTTAACTAGTTAGGAGCAACTCAGACTATATTTTTGCCTACCAGAACAAAGTTCGATTTTTATTTAGATTGATTTTAAGATTTACATGCGAGAAATAGATACAATTGGATCAAATATATAGTAAAATAAATTGTTGACTCCCATGAAAGCCAATAAACCCAAAACAAATTTCACAGATCTCATCTACCAGCATTTGAGATTTGTTTTATTTCATTATTTTGTATACATTTACAGAGCAGAAATTTGCTTAACTCCGTTCCACTTTTCTTTTACTGAAACAATAAGACTCTCTGCAGAATATTTTCGGCTTGAATATTATCACCAGGATAGCATATGGCAAACTAGCAGCAGGCAGTTTATCTTCATCCTCTTTGTAAGCTAAAATTAGCACAATGCTTTTGCAACAGCATATGATGTATTCAGACCAGTACGATATACCTAATACAACTTCAGATCCATCCCTGGCTAACCTCCAATAGCCAAGTAAATTGATTGCTAATTTTAACTGAGTATTAATGTGTTTAGTATCAAGTTGGCATTTATCAACTTGAGAGGCACTTTTAAGTATAATACTGTCATTTCACATACACCAACTGCAACTGTAAATAAAATTTGTATATTGGTAACACATAGCATTTCAATTCACACATTCATCTCTAGGAAAAAATTCTAATTTATATTAATACATTATGTATGGAAAGCCATGCTGTAAAATTGCATAATATGCATATTCTGCTTTTCAGTGATGCAAAGTAATTAATGGTGGTGAAGAGCTAATATACCCATGTCATGACTAACATGTTCCTCCTGCAGACTGTTAGCTGGTTACTTCATTGGGATTAAATTCAAACAAGTCACCAGCATCCTTTGGATTAAATTAAAGCAAGTCATCACTTTACATTTCTTGATAAGGTGGCTATGCCAGCCCTCTCTGCTCTTCAGTCTGGTAAATTATGGCCACCTCAGGGGTTTTTTAGCTGGATAAATATGTAGTGAGACACTAATGTTAGCACTGCTTCCTAATTTGTTTCTTGTAGCTGTAACACCAAGGAACTTAGCACAGCACTCCTCATAAAGGAAATTTGAAAGGTTCTGAAAGGTTCTAAAAATGCCCTGTGCTTCACAAGGGTGGTTTTACCACCTTTCTTGCCAGGTTGACAGAATAAAAAAAGTGTAGTAGTAGGAAGTAGTCACATCCAAGCACGTATATGAACAAACACACACACAAATAATAAATATTTATAGACTGACATTCAAACATTTTGTGGCTCAGCCTGCTCATCAATAGAACATCCCTCTGCTTTCCTACAGCCCATTACAGAACTACAATACAAAACCATACCAAGTCTGTCCAATAGTTGTACTGAATTAACACCACCACTGTTCTTGCTTTTACGCAGCTAGCCTCATGCAGAATTTGCACGAGGTTAGTGCAGACAGATACCAAAAAAAAAAAAAAAAAAAAAAAAAAAGAAAGCAGGCAGGATCCTGCACAAAAGCCTCTCCTGGGGCATTCTCATTGCCACAGGCAGGATGAGGGGACAGGAGAGATAAACAGATGCTTTGCTAAGTGGGGAAGGGAAGAGAAGTACAGAACGAACACAACATTTCAACTCTACTTTGCTGTCTCTTTTCCCCCTTGCTGTAATTTTCCTGCAACTTATCCCCTGCTCTTTAGCAAGAAGCTGCTACACTCTTGACGTGACAGTGCCCTGAAATTTTAACCTCATTTTAAATGACACTTAACTTTGAGCTGTTCAGTTAATGCTGACCTCATTCCTTCTTTCCCCTGCTTTAGGAAGACATTTGATGCAGTGCGTGTGCATAATCCAGGACCCCAAGCAGGAACTCTACTGTGGGGTTTCTCCCTCAGTGCTGTGCCAGGGAGGGAGAAAGGAAGGAGATTCTCTTGGCCCAGCAATGAGACCAACAAAAGAATCTCCATCCTACAAGCCTTGCTTCCATGACCTTCACTTGCTGACCAGAGAAAGCTAAGATATGCCTTCTTCGAGGTCCATCGGGACACTACAGACTCCAGAATATATTTAGCATGCATCCATGTGACATTGCTATTCAGAGCACTGGGGAAGATTTCAGCCTTAGTTAGGGTATGTCTGCCACCATTAGGTCTTTTCCAAGGACATAAGTGGTGTCTTCTAGTAGGTCTTCTCTCCCTCTGCAGAAGATGTACTTACAACCTGGAGACAATAGACAGTATTGGGGATGCAAGGGCCATCTCTCACCCATGGCACAGAATCAGCCCCAGGAAAACTAAAGACTAAGGAACAAGTAGTTGAAAAGGCTGTCCCCACTGTACTTTTATTTATTTATGTGCTATTTCTTCTTTCCCACACTTTCACATTACACTTTGCCAAAGCACAACTGCAAAAACCTGACTGCAAAATCTGTGTGAGATTTTAAATACTCAAGAGAGAAAAAATCCCGAACAAATACTCATAATATTTATACTAGATAAATACGTTTTATATATATAAATTTATAAAGACTTCTATATTGGCTATTATATGCCAGAGGCACTGCCTTATGATGAGAAGGTTCCCAAGCTGCAGCAGGAGGCAGACTGGCAGTGCCTATCCTGATGTCACACTGCTCCCACTGCACATCACAGGCCCAGCCATGCTCTCCCATGTCCTTCCCCACCTTCCAGGCCTGAGCAGCAAAAGTTCAAGCACATCAAACCAAAGGCTACATGGAGGAGGTATCATGGCTAAAGAGCCAAAGCAGCTTCCCAACATCACCCTCATTCAAAGACCTGCCAGAGCAGTGTCAGGCATTTGCTTAGTCACAGCCCTACGATCCCACCCCAGCTTGGGTGGAAGGGACATCAGGCATCTCCCTCTGGTATTTCTCATGTCACCAACTAGTGGGTCACCAGGCCAGTGAGAAGTGGTCCCCGATGAATTATAGGATGACAGGTGGCTCTGACATCACCACTGCTGCAAGCTGCAGAGGCTGCTCTGATTGCCCAGAGAAAGTCCCCATCTCATTCATGAATTTAAAATTGAAAGAAAAAATAAAAAAGAATAGTAATAATAAAAGCCCGTGTGCATCAATGTGCCTAGAAAAAATTATGTCAGCATCTTACAGTGCTGATCCTATTAATTAATCCCTGGAAGAATGGCCCCTCGCCCACAAACATATAATGTAATGCCAGCTTAATCTTACCTAAAAAAAATTACAATGCAATAAGATTACTCGTCTGACTCTGCTAACTGTTACAGCACTGCTTAATCCTGCATTTCGGAGCTTTAACAAGCTCCTACAATACTGTACAGAGTTTATCAGAGCAGTTCCCAAGACAAGAAGGACTTATGTTTTAAAGAATATAATTCCTCTGTCTTTTGTGCTTTTTACATATAATGTTTATACAGCGACTTTCATCCTGAAAGACCTCAAAGTCTATTGCCTGCTCCTGTTTCCATTGAAGTCTTCCTTTCAGTTTCACATTACAGTAGGATTAGAAATAAATATATATTAACATATATATATGGAGGGTTATAGCAGGAAGATTTGTAGGGGCAGGAGTTCATCCCTCCCTCCCATTTCCCAAACACAGCTGGGACAGGCACCACCAGATCGGCCGCCTCCTACCAAAAACCTTCAAAGGACCCCATGTGGGACCTTGCCTAAAGAAGTGGGTGCAAACTTGACCAATGAAAGTACCATCTCTCCATCCCTGCAATAACTTGGCCTTCATCCCCAGGCTGTCCTCCCACCAGCACAGCCCCACTCCAACAACATCCACCCACAGCCACACATTCCCCAGTCTTTGCCGCTTATAGACATATTAAACTTCCCATGGAATAGGAGAAGAAAGCTCTGTTCCCTCCCTGTAATTATCAAATCAGCCCAAAAATGAGGAAGAATTGAGAATCCTCATTATAGCACATCATAAAACACGGCGAGGTCTCGTGCTTGTTGTCTGTTATTGGCACAGTCTGCCAACAAAACTTTACAAAGATCACAGGAATTCATATTTGCAGAGATATTAAAGTCATAAAAGGGGAAATTTGGATTTTATTTTCCCACAGTCTAAATGAAGGTGAACCAAGCAAATTTGGCAAAGAGTGCTAGTCAGATGCCATTTCCCACAGCAGTGTGGTATTTTCCTCTGGGAATAAAACATTTTCCCTCAACTACTGTTTATAACTCTTATCAGTTCAACTGCAATAGAGCCATCAAGTCCAATATCTTGTGGAAAAAAGTCAAGGTCAACAAGTACTTGCATTTTCGTTTATCTTTAGCTGCAATTGCTACTGACATTCAATTGGGTAATAAACATGAGGACTGTCAAATGCTCTCAGCAAACAGGTGATCCAAAAGCTATCAGAGAGAAAGAGGCTACTGCCAGGTAATCAAACAATTCTGTTGCAACAATTATGATTTGAGTGCATTCATTTACAGAAGCAATCACCTGTCAAATTTGAATGAATAGCATCAAAACATTCCCACCATCGGGGTAATAAGGGCAAGAAAGTACAAGCTATGTCTACTTTCTTCCCAACAAAAGCATGCCAGCATTAGCAAAAGCTTTTTTTAAAAAAGGGATAAACAAAAATATCCAGCATCTTATTTCCTGAATTGAATTATAAAAAAATTATTTGAACACAAAAACTAGCGGACGTCTGTCCAAGTAACTGGGTCGTGTGGTGGTGTGTGACACGAGCAATGACGGGTGTTTAGGAAAACACCAGGGAAAGTGGGGGCACACAGAAGCAGCTGTAGCACCACTCTGACAATCAGCACTTGGGCAGCTTCCTGAGACAGCGGTTGCATCTGGACCAGGGTTTTTAATAGCTACAGAAGAACCTATTTTTCCATGAATTGGTCTAATCTCTTTTTGTTGCCTGCTGACCTCCTCAGAATGCTGTTCTGTAGCAATAAATTTAACCCAACACATAAAACATTTTTGTTTATTTCAAACCTACCAACATTGGAACAGCTTCCGTGCCATGAACACCCACCCTTAGTTCTCGTATTATGGGACAAGCACCCACTTTCTCCATACGCAAATAATTTTAAAGACATCTCTCCAGCCTTAGTCATCTTTCCCCTCCCAGCCTTTTATGTGAGAGATAGGAAAATGGTTTGTGCCAAGCAGCCTGATGGCACACCCTGTTGCATCACTAATCCAGAAACACGGCATGTTTATGAGTTTATACTCCTTGTGATAAAATGACGCTCAAAACAAACATCTCAAGATCACAACTTTTGTTTTCTTAATCTCCAAGTTAAAGAGGCCAACAACACACACCTTAAAGTCTCACTCTGCCTACATCAGATTGCAAGACTCAGCTGAAGCCACCAAAACCTGGAGAAGCAAATGGGATAGAACCCTTAAGTTGGGAATACTAAGATGGCCTTTAATATAGGCCATATGGGAAGCTCATTAGCTCCAATGAGCCACCACAACTTAAGTGAACACATCCAGGGTGTGTAGGAAAACAAATACCTTATCTGAATAAAGCAACCAAAAAAAAAAAATATCAGCCAACTTGAAGACCCTCCACTCTGGTACTGTTGAAAGGGGCACCTTGGACACTAAAAACTTCAAACCTGTTTCTACAACTTCTTACAAAACCAAACCTCCCTCTGACCCATGCAAGAAGGAAAACAAGATGCCCTTCAGTCCTACACCAGGTATTTTAGCTAACAGCCCAAGATAATGATTTAGCAATGTGATTATTTTCCACCACTGTTTCCTGTTTGGCATGTTCAATATCCTGCCCTCAGTAAGACACCTGGTTCTGTGCAGACACACTTTGGGGCTGCAAAAGCCAATGGATGCTCTCAGTTCAGGGTCAGGGCCATGCTGTTATATACACATCTATGTACACATGGGCTTGTGCACAGCCACACAGATGTTTAATGGGTAGACATTTCTGAGTTTAGAAAAACTTGCCAAGAAAATAGAAAGAAAAAAAAAGGACTCCAGCACATGGATTCTCCTTCTCGAATACAGACGGGCCCAGAAGTCAGGAATATTTGTATTTCCATAGCCACTTTAAAGGTAAACAGTTTCCAAAGTCTTTTTCCCTCCTTCTGCTCTGCCAATGATGGCAGTAGCCTCAATCTGAAAGATCTGCCTCCTGACATGGTCATCTCTCTCTGCTTCCTGGCTGGAAGTTTTTCCTGAGCAAAGACTAAAAGTCACATTAAACTGTGCTGAAATGGTTTTGCTGGTTTTGAACTGCTTATTATCTCTGGGGGCTGACCTGAAAAACAAGTTGGTGCTTAGCAAAATTCAGGTTTCCCCTGTAAGGCAAATGGAAAGAAGGAAGGTTTTTTACAAGGAAAAGAGTTCATTTACAATGATGTTACCCACAATTTAGGGAAAACAAGCAACATTTATAAGTATTTAAGTTAGCTTTGCCAGACCGAAAAGAAAAACGCCTGTTAATAACAGACATTTAAGCTAATGTGAATGACTGAAATAAATCCTGACACTGGGAATAGATTAATGCTCAGATCATGACAGACACCCGCTCCTAAGTAAGAACTTGCTCCCATGCACCATTCTGGAAAGCACAACCCTGCTTAGCTGAGGCACACAGACTTAGCACTCCCAAAATCTAAGTTTAACAGCTGAATCAGGCTGATGAGACCAAAAAGAAAAAAAAAATACCAAAAAAACCCCAAAACCAGACAAAAAAACCAAAAACCTAAACTAGAAGGAGGAAAAAACCAGTTTCACGCCCCCCGGCTTTAGAGCAGAATGATAAATTGACATCATGTTATGAGCATAATCCTCAACCACTCAATCACTGTTAAAAAAAAAAAACAACATGATTCTGGGGAGATAAAAATAATTAATGCTGGTGCTGCTGAGGAATATGCACCTACACGAAGAGTATCAGATAAATATGGGCCTGGCTTAAATCTCATATCTCACGTCAAAGGAAGAGGGCACAGGTGCTCACACTGATTTAAAGCAAACCAAGCACTGCCTGCTTGATGGAAAATCAGGAAAAGAAAAGGGGATGGCAGAGCCTCAGCAAGAAAACTGATACTGCTCCGTTTCCAAACAAGCGTATTACGCTTAATTCGGGATTCACAACACATAAAGAGGCAGAAAAAACACAGGGAGCAGCCCCTGTTGACTAATGCCCTGTCTTTTCTAATCGAGGGTCACATCCAGTCTAACCGATCGCATGATAATGGCATCAGAAAAGGTCAATCAAAGACAAGCTGAAGCTTCCACTGCCTGGCTGACCTTCGGAGCTTGTGACAAATTGCTATCAGTCAATGTCAACTAATGACAGCGGCTCTTTGGCTAATCAATTGTTCTAAAAATGATCAAGAAAACTACTCGTAGGACAGCTCATTTTCACATCAATGCCTGTGAAGTATGAAAAGCTCATTTTTTTTTGAGTTTTTAATAAGCTCATAAGTAAAGCAGTTACTTGGTAACAGGGGTCACCTTAGTGAAAAGACAGAACCTTTGTCTGCCTTTTACATATTCTTTTATTACCATATTATAGTAAAAATATGCCATGCCATTACTATGCCAGAGGGCTACATAATAAAGTAGGTAATACTTCATACTTTTTTTTTTTGAGATAAATACTTCTGTGGTTTAGGGGGCCTCTGTTTGGATGTAAATAATTGTCAACATAGTCTCCACATATTTAAATGTAAAGCAATCACCACTGGCACACAGGTGACATGCCCACTCATTACTCACCCAAATTTCACATGACAGAGCCGGTAGTGAAAACCACGCTGCAAAATCCAGTGGTGCTGCTGGGAAGTGAAGGTCTAACAGCAGCTATTTTGTTCTTAAACCCACCCACCCCATGCGAGCACAACTTATTCCAACTATTTCCGACAGAATCCACATTTGGTAGGAAAACCGCATGCTCCGAAACCCCCTAAGCCCTGCGAAAGCAAACAGACATTTCCGCCCTGGAAGGATTCTGCATGTAAAAGCCAACGTGGAAATGCACACAGGCTTGAGCAGTGGGAGATATATCATGGCTCTCCTCGTACAGCAAAGGGGCGACTGCAGATTTTTCTGCCTGTTCAACCTACCAGCCTCTCCCAGCATAATTTTCAGCCACTTCTCAAAGCTTCACAGCCAGGCCACACTCAAATCTGCATTCATGCATTAAATATTACCAAAACAACATATCCACACTGGCCTAAGGCTTGAGGAGTGCAAGCACAATTATGCTTTGCTTTTCCATAAGGGGAAAGTCCAGCAAAGGACATTGCAGGGCATTACACCACAAGAATCCATTTGAGAAGATGCTGCATTGAGAAGGAAAGAGGAGCCCTCGTTCAAGCACAGCACTGCTTTTCATTTGGGTTTACCTCTTTACTTCAGTGACTCCCACCCATGACACCTGTACAGCCAGTAAAGATTTACCCCAAGGAAAACACCCCTCACCAACCCAATCGCCCCCAAAGCAATTCCCCACACCACCACAGAAACTGGTGGGGGACTGGTGGTGAAGCGCTAAACAAGAAGCATTAAAACTTTTGTTTTCATTGGAGAAACTGCCAAATGACAGCAGTTTCAGGTTACACCCTAAACCTGCCTTGCTATGGTAGTTTTTCAAATTAAAATATCTTCTGTGGCCTTAGCCACTCTCAAGCCATCCATAGGCAAGAAAGAAAGGAGGCAGGGCGACACTTAAGCTCAGCCATAATTGGAAGTATGTGAAAAATGAAGTGTCAGTTCGGTCAATAAAGGGCAAAGGTGAAGGGGAACTGCAGCCCAAACTCGGTGCGAAATGTGCTCATTAAGACACCCAATCCGAGGGCTCCTGCCCACCTATCCCATTAGTCATCGGCCATCTGACCGCTTCAAATGCCTCCCCGCTCTTATTACTTTTCTTCTCCCATGTTTAAAAAAAAAAAAGGGAAAAAAAAAGAAAAAAAAAAAAGGCGAGCTGGTATATAAATCCTTGCTCAGTCATCTGGAACATAATGTGGCCCTTCTCTCCCCCTCTTCCCGGCTCTGCTGCCTGCCTTTGCAGCCTCCAAACAACCGCCTGGAGATTCCCAGCAATAATAAACCCGATTGCCTTTTTGCCTATAGGTTGCTCAAACTCCTACAAAACCTTGAAAAAAAAAAATAAACCATTGCAGCCATTGATACATTTTTATAAAGAAATATCGCTGCTTTCTACTCCTGGCTTGAAGGAGCAAGAATTATTTGGAGGTTAAAAAAATGCTTTGAATGCAGGCTGAGGCTTGGGGAAAAAAAAAAAAGAGAGAGAAACAATACACACAAATAAGGTGACACTGATGGATTATTTTTCTTTTTCTTTTAAGCTGTGTAGGAGAGCTAAACATGGGAAATAAAGAACTCCACTCTGGATTAAAAGTGACTGTACCAAGGCTTTGTTCAGCATCTTCCTGGTCTCACTATTTGAAAAACAAACAAAGCAGATCTCTCAATATCCCAAACAGGAATCTTTTGAAGTTACAAGACAAAGTAAGATAAAATAGTGCTGCCATGAGCTCAGCATCACCTGCCTGTACATAAGAATTTGCTCCTCTTCTTTTAAATAGAATTTAGTGAATTATTTCTCCACTATGTAAATTCAGATCTCTTACCACCATTTGGTGACAGACCTCCAAAGGCCTTTCCCATTAAGTTCAGAGCAATGGGAAAACTTTTTCATAATATTATTCTGCATTCCTGTACTACAACTATCCCCTATGATGACACAATACCAGGCCTTTAGAAGAGGTTGTGTCAACGTACTATGCAATAACATATCCTGCTGTTCAGTGGCACGAGACCTCAGAACAGGTCCCTAGCAGTTAAATATGGATTTCTGCAATAGATCGAAGCAGCTGGGAGTTATTACTATTTACTAAGTAAATAAATTTACACACTGAAGAAGATTTTAAAATGTTTACATTAAAGACCATCTCTCCTGATTTCAAAGGCAATAATTTGATGGGTGTTTTACACTGGGATATAAACAGGTTAGAAATACACTTTGCAAGATTTGTAATGAATAAGGTAATGAAGAAAAATCTCCAAAAAGTCCAAAAATAGACCTTAACACACTCTGGGTTAAGGACTAAGAAGAAAAGTCTTGCTAAAGGTTTAGCTTTCCAGTCTGTAGTGCCTCTCTGAAAATGCAAAGCTTACATTTACACCTTTATGATACTTTCAGCCAGGTTGCAAACCTGGCCCAGAAGGTGCTTTTACCTATCCCAGCGAGGGAAGTAGGTTGTGAGAACAACCTGAAACCGGACAGTTTTAGAGGGTTTTATTTCTGGTGATCAGATTTGCTTCTTTTTTTTTTTTTTTTTTCCTTTTTCTGGTGATCAGATTTGCTTCTTTTTTTTTTTTTCTTTCCTTTTTCTTTTTTAAATGGCAAACGTGATCTTGACAGATGGAAGGAACCAAAAGGAACTTTTACAAACTCCTAAAAATAGGGAAGCCCATAATATACTGAATATATGTCATGCAACGCATGCATTTCGAGTTAACTCCTATGCTTGCAAGCACGAGCATGTGGGTCCCCAGCCTTTTGCTGCCACCCCTCCACAGCACCTGGCTGCTATGGCAGTGCCATGCTGGCTCCTTCTGCTGCCAAGAAAAGCACCCAGCAGTGGTGAACACAGGGGTTTAACCACAGTGTTGCACTCCTAACATCAGGCCACAGAAGAAAAAGCCACCAAATCACAGCAACTGGAAATTAAATGCAGTTGGGGAGAGGCAGGATATTTGCTATCTTTTAATTCTCTTCCATTTCAGTCTTTCAGGGTTCTATTTTTTGACTTCTTCCCCATAGGGAAAGGGTTTTTGGAGGGTTTTTTAGGTTTTTTTTCAGAAGGTATTCATGCAGGCATGGATTTGCTTAAACAAATGAGCTTCTACCACAATCTCAACCTTCAGAGCATTTCATGTAAACAAGACATAAAGCAAGGCTCAGCAAGACAATGCTACCATTACCATATTCCTGTTCCTCAAAAACAATGCCATTCCCAAAGGTGGCAAGTGGCCCAAAGGCAAGTCTTGGTAACAGAGACTCCTAGGACAGGATCTCTTTTCCAAAATTCCTTTCCTAAATTTGACATGAGAGCTCCAGTTATCAAATTCCCACTTTTGTTACTCTTCTCCAAAGTTTTAATGCACTGAGCCTTCTTTTCACAAAACAGTTCTCCATCAAGCACTGGCAGCAATCCCAGCCCAAATAAACCACTGGGGTTTGGGTAACAGTTTCAGAACTGACTAAAACATCACTGACAAGTTCCTTCTGTGGATACTTCATAGGACTCAGGCTTGAAACTCACTTTAGAAAACCCTTCCTGACTGAGGCTGCAGTATGCACCTTGCTAGGAACTTATTGCAGGGTGGCAATAGACATCAGATATGACAAGCCCTCCAGACTACTAAAAATGCCACATTTAGGAGAAAATAAAGTCTGAAAATCTTTAAAAGTACACCAGGAACTAAGCTCAATTTCCAGCGTGGTCTAGGAGCATTCTGGCAAGCCTCCCCACAGATGTTTTGTCCACGCACATATCCACATAAACACACGCACATCCGTCTAATAAAAGAACAGCTCTAAATGAATACAAAAACCCTCTCAAAACACCACATTTTAGTTCAAAGCTTATTTTTGAAGCAGCTTTTTCAGCCTTAAAAAAAACCCCATGGATTTAAAGTTTGCTCCAAAAGCAAGGGGCTCTAATGAACAAGTTGACACCACTTCAACTATAGCATTGTGAACAGCACCACTAGAATATATATGTATACATACTTGAAAGAAAAAAGGCCCCCTGAATTTATGTTGCATATCATTTTCCAGTAAAAGTCAGAGGTCAGAAGGTTACCAGTGTCTGCCTCAACTCTGCAACAGTTTACTATTCCAGGCCCCATTTTTACTAGGCTACACTTGCGATGAAGTCAGCAACTTTGTTTAAACAATAACGAGTCTCAAATACTTAAAATTCTATAAGGAGATGTTATTCACCATGTACGTTAAATCCATGCATATAAAAAATTAAAATATACTGGTTTAGTTTAAAAACTAATCTTGTTAAACGCAGACTTTGCAATGCTAATCAGTACTGTTCAACCTTTTTTTGGAAACACAATTCCTTTGTTGTCTAACAGCACTTGAATGAAACATGATCATAAAACCAGATTTAAAAGTATATACCTATTGTGAGTTCAGAGTCAACTTCAATAAAGCACACTCTTTTATATTCAGATTAAGGATCCTTTTTAAATTTTAATTGCATTAAATTAACACTAAATCCACTGCAGTTGGTCTCTTCAGAAAAAAATATGCTTTCAGCTTCTCAGGAAAAAAAATACAGAGATTCAGCTTTTTAGTTTTCAGAGTCTCTGAGACAGCACTGATTATTTGTAGAATGCCCCACTTCCATTGCACCAAGCTCATCTCATACTCGCCCTGCTAAATCAGCTACTCTGACCTGGCACTCAGACAGAAAGTTCTTGCATTCAAGTAAATTGGAACTGAGTATCAAAAAGCAAGTAAAAGCACGGCTCAGGATTTTGTAAAACAGTCCAGCTAACATCTCTTATTTATATGCAATCAAGTTTTGATGGCATCTCTGAAATATTAGCATGCATTTCTGCAATCTTAATTACATTTGGTTTTGAAGATTTCATCTTTTAACCCATTTGAATGAAGAAAAAACCCCAAACTTCTCATTTCTT